>NC_030681.2:143109093-143422047 GCF_000004195.4 Xenopus tropicalis
ATTTTTTTCATCACTTTATTAGCTATTTGGCTGTATGGGCTAAATAGCAGAATTAGTGATAGGCAGACAAAGGAGGTATGTGCCTAGAGCCCCCCCCCCCCCCCCATTACACCCTAGGCACGAGCCTCTTCTGCATACCCCTAGTTCTAGCCTCTTCTGCCTACCCCCTAGTTCCGGCCCTAAACTAGGGTTAGGCAGACAGAAGGGGTATGTACCTAACCCCGCCACGATTGCACCCTAGCTACATGCCTCTTTTGCCCACCCCTAGTTCCAACCCCAACCAGCAGCGCCCACTACTGTTCTGTCCTGGTGGTGAAAACTCTCCTGCTGAGTTCTATCACTCAATGTTAAACAGCGACCGCCATGACAGACCAGCAGGGGGCACTCCTGTTACACATTCAACATACTAGTAATGTTCAACTGCTTATCATTATGAATACTGAGCACTGAGAGCCATTATCCATTCAGGTGTGTGGGAAGGTACAGTATATGCCTGTATCGAGAGTAGCAAAATCAGCCTATCCATTAAAGGGGTTGCTCACATTTGAGTTAGCTTTTAGAATGATGCAGAGAGTAATAATCTGAGACAATTTGCAGTTGGTCTTCATTTTTTATTAGTTGTGTTTTTTTTTAATGATTTCACTTTTTGTTCAGCAGCTCTCCAGTTTGGAATTTTAGCAGCTATGTGGTTGCTAGGGTCCAAAATACCCTAGTAATAATAACGATAAAGAAAGTGTAACCTCCCTTTTGAGAGATAGAAGAAGAAGGCAAATAATTAAATGACTATAACAAATAAATAATGAAGTCCAATTGAAAAGTTGCCATTCTATAAGATACTAAAAGTTAACAACCCCTTTAAGCGCAGTCTGTATTTTCGCCCAAGCGTTCCCTGTACCTGTGTTGATAACAAATGAGCATCTTCCCTGTGTTCCATCCCGGTTCAGGATGCAGGTTTCCTTTTTGACCCTGTGGAAAACCAAAACAACAAGTTATATGAGGACAGAGCGATGCTGTATTGGGCCAGAGGGAATGTTTATTGTTACAGCACTGACACTATATCATATGTGTTTGTCTGACACATTGCACAGCTATGGGACTGTTATTATTAAGGGTGGTACTCACAGGAAAAGATCTATGCACATATTGTAGCAAAAAAACCCAGAATTTATTATTTTTATTTCCCCGTTTGCTGTTATAAGCATTTGCTTCATTCATATTATCAGGATTAAAATGGTTAAAATCCACAAGAGCCATGAAAGACCTTAAGAATACAGTACAGGTATTGGACCCCTTATCCGGAAACCCATTATCCAGAAAATTCTGAATTACAGAAAGGCCTTCTCCCATAGACTTTATTTTAATCAAATAAATCACATTTTTAAAAATGATTTCCCTTTTCTCTGTAATATTAAACAGTGCCTGTACTTGATCCCAACTAAGATATAATTACCCCTTATTGGGGCAGAACAGTCCTATTGGGTTTATTTCATGGTTAAATGATTCCCTTTTCTCTGTAATAATAAAACAGTACCTGTACTTGATCCCAACTAAGATAAAATTACCCCTTATTGGGGGCAGAACAGCCCTATTGGGTTTATTTCATGGTTAAATGATTCCCTTTTCTCTGTAATAATAAAACAGTACCTGTACTTGATCCCAACTAAGATATAATTACCCCTTATTGGGTGCAGAACAGCCCTATTGGGTTTATTTAATGGTTAAATGATTCCCTTTTCTCTGTAATAATAAAACAGTACCTGTACTTGATCCCAACTAAGATATAATTACCCCTTATTGGGGGCAGAACAGCCCTATTGGGTTTATTTCATGGTTAAATGATTCCCTTTTCTCTGTAATAATAAAACAGTACCTGTACTTGATCCCAACTAAGATATAATTACCCCTTATTGGGGGCAGAACAGCCCTATTGGGTTTATTTAATGGTTAAATGATTCCTTTTTCTCTGTAATAATAAAACAGTACCTGTACTTGATCCCAACTAAGATATAATTACCCCTTATTGGGGGCAGAACAGCCCTATTGGGTTTATTTCATGGTTAAATGATTCCCTTTTCTCTGTAATAATAAAACAGTACCTGTACTTGATCCCAACTAAGATATAATTACCCCTTATTGGGGGCAGAACAGCCCTATTGGGTTTATTTAATGGTTAAATGATTCCCTTTTCTCTGTAATAATAAAACAGTGGGCTTTTCACTGTAATAGGAGAGGGGTAGCATTACATCTTTGCAGCACTGGGGTCCCGGATTCAGTTCAGCCCAGGACACTCTTTGTGAACTGTTTTTATGTTCTTCCTGTGTTGGTTTCCTCCACATTTTTTGGTTTGTTTCACAATGCTAAACCCCTACAGGTGGGCTAGCTCCTGAGACAACTAAGGGCGAGTGCTTGTCATAGAGACTGTGAGAGGTCTAACTGGGTAGAACTGCAACTAACCCACTGACACGCAACCCATAGTTTGACCCGTTCGGCAGAGGAGGAAGGTAAGGTTTTTGTTTGGGGAGGCCATCAGTAGAAGGCTTTGAACTAGAGAACGTAAAAGTCTATAGAGAGGTGAAGCCTCACTAAATCTTAAAAATTTTTCATTCCTGCATTTGGACCTGCTAATCAGTTCAACCTGAACTTTTATCTGAAGCCGGACCCGGTACCAGTTGAGCGCCATAAAACCAGCAACATCATAATCACCATAATCCCAGGGCAGCAGATGCTTAAAGGAAAACTATACCCCCAAACAATGTAAATATCTATAAAATATATTACATATACAGCTGATATGTAAACCCTGCTTCATCTAAATAAACCATTGTCATACAAATATACTTTTTTAGCACACATACATGTTAGGTCATATCAGCCAATGAATGGGCTTTTACTCCCACACTACTTCCTGTTACAGATAGAGCTGCATTACTTCCTGTCAGCTGATCTCTGAGGGAACACACAGCCCATCACTAAATGGCGGCTCAAGGGAAAGGATGTAAAAGGGCAATATTTACTGATATATATATTCCAGTTTGGTGAGATTCTTTAATAAGTCACTTAATAGGATATAAACTATCTGTTGGTTAAATTTTCATTCTCGGGGTATAGTTTTCCTTTAAGAAGAAGCCTGTTTTGCTACTAGACCCTCTGCCCTGCATCCGCATTCCCTACCTGCAATACGCACACAACCCAAATTTGTAGGTACCCAATATTCTGCAGAACCTAGTATATATATATATTATATGTATAATATGCCCAGGCTGTATAATAAAAGATAATAACTGCAATACTGTAACCACCTTTTTGCTCTGTTTACCCATATTTAATTAGTTGGGGCAGGGCTGTAACCAACCTGTGGCCAATCAAAGCTCAGAAACGTTGAGCATTCAGAACTCAAGTTCGCCATCTGCCAGCTGGAAGTGGAAGTGCAATCAACTATTTGCCAACACAAGAAACAACATTCTTGTATTCAGCCTAAACTACTAAATAATGTGCTTCCTTCTCTATGTGGGCTGAGTGATTATTATGGGCAATTTTCTGCCCAGAACTCCATCCTACAGCTCTACACATTCCCACTGCCTGCTGGAACTGAGTGTGTATTTTAGTTCATTTTCAATCTTTTCCTTTCTTTTCACATCCCAAGCACAGAGAGACACATTCTCGCATCTTCCTGATGATTCCCTGGGTTTCAGGATGAGAGCCGACATGATGGACACTGACTTGCAGTCTGCAGACGGATATTCTAGCAGCCCCTGCCTGTCTGCGATAGAACATTCCAGAGTTTTAAAGAGCAAATTCCTGTCCAACAGAGGCTGTTTGTGTTGGCTGCCTGCGATGGTGAAAATGTGTGAATGTATTTTTCTGCTATGAACTGTTGTAAATATTTTGATGGCTCTTGGTGTCCAGCCACTTAAAGGGAAAGGATAGTTGTAAAGCAAATCTTTATAAAAGGAGTGGGTTTGTTAGTAGAGTTAGAAAGATAAAATCATGTATCTGACTGGTGGTTTGACTTTCTGGACCACTTACTATATCAACACTTACACCCCCATAAGTCCCCCAAGACAGAGCTCCTACACACCGCTGCTTTGGGCAATATCGGGGGACTTTGGGTGATGATCCATGCATTCCAATGGAGCAGGGCAGTTAGGTTTCAGGTGCAAATTACTGAGAGTTGGAGACAGACCTGTTACTGTGGGTGACTGGGAGAGGGGGCTTAAATCAGGGAATAGGATTGACTCGCCTGGCCAGCAAGGGCCAGCACCGGTATTACAAATTTGCTGTAAATGTACTCTCCAGTAAATCCCTTCCTTCCCCTACCCTCTCCGCTGCTGATCACCCTTTATAACTATGGGCCCACCTCTACTCTTCCTATAACCTTGCCCAGTCTGCCCATTTACTGCCCCATCTACCTTCCCCTACCCAGCCCGCCCATTTCCCCACCCATTATGTCATAGCCCTGACCCCAAATGACATCATGTCCATGACATCGCTTCCTTAGACCGATTCGGCAGCTCATCGGCCCGTGTAGGGGCACTAACCACTTGCCTGTCTGACCGATATCTGGCCTGGAATCGGCCAGATATCGATTGGGCGGGTTAAAAAATTTTGTCAGATCGGGGACCACATCAGCTTGAATTCACCCGATATCACCCACCCGTAGGTGGGGATATCGGGAGAAGATCTGCTCGCTTGGCGACCTCGCCAAGCGAGCGGATCTTAATGTGTATGGCCACCTTTAGTCACAGAAGAATTTGGAGAGTCCTGTCAAATGCAGGTTTGGGTTGTCTGTATTTATTTTTCCTTAGGGTAAAATCGTAAGTTTATTTAAAAATCACACTTTTGATGTGAAATGAGCGGGGTAGTTATGTTACAGGGCGGGGCTGTGATGCAGAAGGGGCACGGCAATAACAAAGAAGGGGTGGCCAGGGGGGAAACAACAGGTGATTACCGGTTGTTTTCGGCAAATACATTGCCAGTAAATTTATAATAATGGCCCTGGCCTTCACCAAAGCTGTTAACTTCTTACTCATTGTCATAGGGGAATAGTACAGCATGCGCCAGTGTGCCGCCAAAAATCTTTCCCAACAAGCGGAAGTGACGTCACATAGGGTGTGTGCCCTTCTGGAAGTGACATCACGTGCATGTGCGAAAACCTAAAATTTCTACCTGCACATGTGCAATTACCTTGGATCACGGAATCTTTACTGCGCATGCGTGCCCGGAATTCCCCGCAGGACTTCAAGGGATTTTCTCAAAATGGGGAGAATGCTATTGGGGGACCGGAGACTAGGGGAGAGCCACCAAAATTGGGTAACTCCTGAAAAATTAGAGGGGGATTTACCGCTCTGCTTCGCTGGTATCTTACTGGCTAAGCAGGTAAAATACTGGCCAGGGTGGCAACCCTAGTCAGTGGGGCATATGAGGGCAAGGGCTCACTGGGTTTTCTCCTGGCCAGCCCAGTCCAGCCCTGAATAGACTGGGAAATACCAACCTGCCTTTTGTCAGGACTATGCTTCTTTATAGAACTAATTTTGTAGGTTATAGAAAAACAAGCAGTTGATGCTTTGGGGGGTCTCGCTTGCTGTGTAGTTTCAGTAGGTATATACTAAGCAGAATGGCACTTTAGGTTTAAGAGGCTGTGGGATCCTGTAGCAGAATTGTGTACAGGTATGGGATCCCTTATCCAGAAACCCATTATCCAGAAAGTTCCGAATTACGGAAAGGCCATCTCCCATAGACTCCATTATAAGCAAATAATTCAGATTTTTAAAAATGATTTCCTTTTTCTCTGTAATTATAAAACAGAACATTGTACTTGATCCCAACTAAGATATAATTACCCCTTATTGGGGGCAGAACAGCCCTATTGGGTTTATTTCATGGTTAAATGATTCCCTTTTCTCTGTAATAATAAAACAGTACCTGTACTTGATCCCAACTAAGATATAATTACCCCTTATTGGGGGCAGAACAGCCCTATTGGGTTTATTTCATGGTTAAATGATTCCCTTTTCTCTGTAATAATAAAACAGTACCTGTACTTGATCCCAACTAAGATATAATTACTCCTTATTGGTGGCAGAACAGTCCTATTGGGTTTATTTCATGGTTAAATGATTCCCTTTTCTCTGTAATAATAAAACAATACCTGTACTTGATCCCAACTAAGATATAATTACTCCTTATTGGTGGCAGAACAGTCCTATTGGGTTTATTTCATGGTTAAATGATTCCCTTTTCTCTGTAATAATAAAACAGTACCTGTACTTGATCCCAACTAAGATATAATTACCCCTTATTGGAGGCAAAACAAGCCTATTGGGTTTATTCAATATTTGAATGTGATATTTATCAGACTTAAGTTATGGAGATCCAAATTACGGAAAACCCCAGGTCCTGAGCATTCTGTATAACAGGTCCCATACCTGTATTAGTATCCAACGTGGAGCCTTTCTCAGGTGTCATTCAGTGTTTGAACAGCAGGTGGCACATTCTGCACGAACAAACCTTGCACAAAGGAGGAGGCTGCATGGGTAAATGTGCATTATTTAATGCTGGGTAATTAAATCCGCCACACGGAGCTTGAAGCA
This sequence comes from Xenopus tropicalis, assembly GCF_000004195.4. Taxonomy (NCBI): domain Eukaryota; kingdom Metazoa; phylum Chordata; class Amphibia; order Anura; family Pipidae; genus Xenopus; species Xenopus tropicalis. Next base: position 143,115,684 of record NC_030681.2, read on the forward strand.
GCGCTGGGAGCCTGACTCCTGGCTAAATGTTACTCAGCAAGTAATTCAATGGAATATTTGCTCAGCCTGGGAGCTGTGGCACCGTACAGAGTGTGGTCGAATGCATCTGATTTAGATGAAGGTGTTGCAGTTAAAGGGCAACTCCACCCAACAGCAGTTTCTAAGCATGTTATTCTAAGCAACTTTTCAATGTACCTTAATTAAAAATGTTCAGTGATTTTAATGCGATCTGTTATTGCTATTGGATATTTTTTTTTCCATTGGGGCCCCATAATACCGCTCAGGAAACCTAGGTGACCAATGGGCTAATAACTGGATCCCCACATAGGAAATGTATGCCCTATAATGGCTTATTGGCGGTCAGTACAAATGCATGCTGCAGACTACACAGATTTTTAATCTAGGAGTCGTGGAGTGTAAATGGTGAGCTAGTGTACTTGGGTTAGGAAGACAGAATTGGTAATTTACTATATGAATGGCAAGGTGCACGGGGGGGGGGGGGTGTCAACCTGCACCAAACTCTTACCCGTACCTCACCCGGAAATCTAGCGCTATTTATAGACATTACCCATCTCTGACATCACTAAGGGGGCTGGGCAGGTGTGCGCCTATAAACAGACTGCAGAAGCGCAGTAAGGTCACGGGCGGGGAGGGCGGAAGGAATGGGAGGGCAGTAATGAATGAGCCCTAAGCAGGGGCGTAACTACAGAGTAAGCAGACCCCGCGGTTTCAGGGGGGCCCAGGAGTGTAAGGGACCCAGTAAAAGCCTAATTAGTGAGCAATTCCTATATATCTTGGTAGAAAAGGTCAACGTACCAATGTTTTGGGGCCCTAAATTGAATTTGCTGTGGGTCCCAGTATCATCTAGTTATGCCACTGGCCCTAAGATGTTGGCAGGCAGATAATGATAGCAACAGTTTATATGAGGAGTGCAGCCCCTTGTTGAACTACAAGTAACAGAATCCAGCTAAACGCTATGGCCCATTATACTCAGAGCCAGATTTTATGCCGTAATATTATGTAAGTTCCAGCGGAAGAAAAAATGTGACACCAAAGCAGCTGAACCCCCCCCCCCATAGATTCCTTTGTTTAACACCATTCACTATAAATATCCAGCCAGAATGGTATTTTATGGTATTTTATTACATTTCTCCCGCTCTAAAAACCCCTCTGAGCAGCCGGGAATGATGGATTTCTGCCCTCATCCTGCATCCGTTCATTTCTCTCCTAATTCTGTTAAATCCACTGAAATTGACCTAAAACCGCTCTTCCCGTCAGCCATGTGCCCAATCTACATCTGAAGATAATTAGTGTGTCTGGTTACAGGGCCACGAGCTGACCAATGGGTGAGCAGAGCCAATCACATTACAGGCGCACACAGACGGGCAGACAAGGTTTAATGGCAGAATCATGATTTTTGTTTCCCTAGTGTAACCTCTGTGGTTCCCCGTTATCCTGCCCTTATAGCCAGACACACGCAGCATGTAGAATGGGCTATAGGCATTCTTACAGAGTTCTATGGGGGGGGGGGATAGAAAGGCAGTTGCTCAGGGACCTTTATTGTTTGGGGGTTACATACACAGACAAGCAATCTCACTGCACATTATATATTTAGGTGCACCAATGCAGTTGCACCTACACACCCAATTACATGTAATAAATTGGAGGGGTAGCCTTGGGGTGCTGGGAATGCAACTGCACTCGGGCCCATATGGTACCCCCCCCCCCATGGGGCCAACTAAGATCCTGTGTTGTGATGTAAACTGGTCTTTAGGTAAAATGGGAGCCGGTGGGGATACATTGGTTGGGGGCCCATCCGAATCTGGCACTAAGCAGCAGGGCTATAGTCAGGGCCACCATCAGGGGGGCACAGGGGGGACAGTCATACCAGGCCCGAACGATTTTTGCTTTAAAGGGGCCCCGACCGTGATACAGATTTTTAGCTCGGGCCCCCTTTAAACAATTACGTGCCCTGGTGGTCAGCAGGTAATTCGATTGGTCTTGCCCCGTGTGTAGGTGTGACGTCAGTACGCATGGGGCGCAACCTTATAAAAGTGAGGATGCAGCGGGGTGCTGGAGGAGGGAGCCAGAGGACACAGCGGGGAGCCTAAGGAAGCAGGAGGATGCTGGGTGGGAGCAGAAGGATGCTGGGGGGAGCAGGGGGAGCCATAGGAAGCAGGAGGATGCTGGGTGGGAGCAGAAGGATGCTGGGGGGAGCAGGGGAAGCGGGAGGAAGCAGTGGGGGAGCAGGAATCAGCAGGGAGCGGGCCATGGTATGAGGACACTGGGGGAGGACCACCAATGTTTTAGGGGGTCCCTGCCCTGGCACCAATGCAAAACTTAACCCCTGGCCACCAGTGTTTGAGGGGGGCCCTGTCCTTTGTACTGATGGGAGGGGGTCACTGTGGGAGGGGCCATTGGGGGGCAGGGGCGTGGGAGGGGGGGCCCAGAAAATTTTGTTGTGATGGGCGCCATGATTTCTGATAGTGGCCCTGGCTATAGTTACTTTACTGGATTCAGGCTTATGCAGCTGCTACTTGTGCATGATTTACTAATGCAAAATTGCATCGAGTTCCGTAAAAACTGTAAGTTGCCAGTGGTCTCAATAGTTGTGAAATCCTGGGATTACGTAGATTTTAAGCCCCAGCCGTCGTGGCCATGTTGGGTGGCACTACTGACTTGCTTATTATGCGCATACACCCCCCCATCTTACATCACATGCACGTGTATAATGAGTGCCCCAATTCGCTCATGGTGCTGCAATATGGCCGCCCACACTGGGATCCTCCTGGGGCAGTTGGCATATCGTTCATGGGGGGCAAGTTTTTGAAAGAAAAATGTTATTTCCCCCAATTAGAGTGTTTCCCTCCGGTGGGGGAAACAATTTATTTATGGTAGGAGCCCTTTAAAGGAGTAGGAAAGGTAAAAAGTATATATATATATATATAAAGTAAGCTTTATCAGAAAGATCTATGTAAATACAGCCATAAGCACTCACAGAGTTCTTTGTCAAAAGATTTGTTGTGTCTGTTTTCCTGTGCCAGAGACATGCAGCTTTCTGCTCTCTCCCCTCTCCTGCTCTCCCCTCCCTCAAGAATGCTAAGAACTCACCCCCCCTTAGGAATGTGGATCTGAGCCAATCAGCAGGAAGCTGACTCATAGTCTTACACACTGAGCATGTACACGGGTCTTGCTCTCAGTGCAGGAGCGAGGCATTATGGGAACTTTCTTTACACAGCTTAGCGTTTTTTCTTCCTGTTTGGCTTCTGATCTTCTGAACGGGAGAAATATGGGGAGACTTAAGGGCACTATTGAGACAACTGAAGGTATGCCTGCAGCTTGAGATTAACTCTTTATTAGAAAGATGAAAGCAAAATGTCTCAAAATCGACCGTCTACTTCATTTTGAACAAGTCATACTGGCAATGCATTCTGGGAGTTGTAGTTCCACAATTATATAGTAAGCGTGGGCACACAGCAAATGCCAAGCAGCTTTCCGTCTGACCTGTATTCTTTTCCATCGCTTCAGTCCCACAGTGTGAGGGAGTTGGGACATTCCGTGTCCCCTGCAGTACAAAGAAACAACATTCCATCAGATCTGTGGGTATATCATTTGTACAGCGGCGCCACTGGGCCATGTTACGTTGTACTGACCCCTAGCAACCAACCAGCAATTACCTTCAGTCTAGTGCAGTGAAAGCACATAATTGGGCCGATTCACTAAAGTGCGATAAAACGTGCGCTATTTATAGCGTGTGGTAAAAATTTTATCGCGTCTTAATTTTCGTGACTTTTCGCACAATTCACTATAAGCATACATGCGCTATTTTACGCGCGATATTGCATGCGTTATTTAACTCGCGATGACTATTTTCAAGCGGTATTTGACGGTACATGCGCTAAGTAACGCACGCGAATAGTCGCCGCATATGAATAGTAGCTTAGAAATAGTGTATAAAAATAGTAGCCACATATAAATGGTGTATATAAATATTAGCCACATATAAATAGTAGCATATAAATAGTAGATGCTTATAAATAGTAGCCACTAGTGATGAGCAAATGTGTTCTGGTTTCTTTAGTGAAAAATTAGCAAATCTTTCGAAAGATCCACGAAACGGCAAAAATGTTGTGCGGGCAAAATAATTGTTGCCCGCGACTATTATTTTTTGCCGCTTGTGTAAATTTTTGGACGTGAGGTGAATTTTTGCGTGGCGAATTTTTTCATGAGTTTTGCCATTGGCAGATTGTTTTGCGAAACGCATGAAAAAATTTGCCGCACGTCCAAAAATTCGCTGCGCATCCATGCCTGGCGAAACATTTCATCACTTGTAGCCGCATATAAATAGTCGCGCAAATGAACGCACGCCATGTTAGCCATACACGCCAATACTTGTGGAAAATTACTGTATTAAAAATGCCCATTTCCCTGCAAACTGGCGGCTGCGTCACTCTAGGGGAAACACAGACTTGAATAAATAACACTGTAAGTCCATATTTTATTGCAAAAAGCTCATTTACTGTACTTTTATATAATTATCGCCTGCCTGTAGTAGGTGTTAATTTTCTCATAGCCGAATGCGATATTTAGCGCGCTTAAGTGTTTGTGAATCATGCGATCATATTCTTTTCAGTGCAGAAATTAACGCATGAGTTAAAACTAGCGCATGCGGTCGTGCGAAAAATAACGCATGCGATATGGCGACTTAACGCACGCGATAATACTATGGTGAATCGCGCGCTAATTATCGCGACTAATTTAATGCAAAAAAGCGTGGGATAAATTTTATCGCACTTTAGTGAATCAGCCCCAATGTCTGATTGGTTGCTATGGCTGACTAATGTTAGTAAGGTTTTGGAGGGGCATTATTAAAGAAGCACAAACCATAAGATTTAGAGGCACTTTCCTTTTATTTTTATAATGTGGATGATTAAAAAGCCTATTCTTGAAAACCATTCCCTTTAAAGAGGCAGTATACTCCCATGTTCAACATAAGTTTAATAACAGCTAGGGATGCACCTAATCTAGGATTTGGTTCTGGATTTGGCCAAGATTTTTTGGCAGGATTTGGATCTGAGCGAATCCAAGTGTCTGGCCGAACTGAATCCGAATCCTTAAAATCATGTGACTTTTAGTCAACACTTTTGTGTTCACCGAATTCACTTTTGTGAACACAGAATTAAAAACGAATTTTTGGAGTGTGCGTTAAGTAGCTTAATGTGCATATGCAATTTAGGATTTAGTTCGGTTTTCAGCTAAATCTTTTACGAAGGATTCAGGGTTTGCCCGAACTCAAAAATAGTGCATCGGTTCATCCCTAATAACTAGTGATGAGCGAATCTGTCCCGTTTCGCTTCACCTTAAAATTTGCAAAACGTCAAGAAAATTCGTGAAACGCATTTGTCGCTCGATTTTTTTGTCGCCCGTGTCTTTTTTGTCACCCGCATCTATTTTTGTCGCCCGCGTCTATTTTTTTGTCGTCCGCGTCTATTCTTTTCTCGCTCGTGCTTTTTTGACGCGACCATGCCTTTTTTGACGCGACCGTGCCCGATTTGATGCGACCGCACCCTTTTTGACGCGACTGCCAACTGCCAACAAAAAAAATTCCGCGCTGATGAATTTTCACTGAAGTTTCGCAAAACAATTCGCCAATGGCGAAATGCGGAAATTCGCTCATCACTACTAATAACCAATAAACATACTTATTTCCTATTGCTTTATGATACATGTATTGTTTGTATTTTTTCTGGACCAAAACAGGGCAAACAGGGAAAGAGAAACTACTTTTAGTTGCCAGCTTCCTGGTTCTTGCAAGCAGCTACTAGAGGAAGAGATCCGGGTGAAAAATGCCTGTCTGGATTTCCAAATTAAGGCATCCAGACGGGACTCTAAAATAAATTCTGCAGCGATCAGCCAATCATAGTCATAGCTCCTCCTCCTGATATCATCACCCCAAAATGTCAAATCCCTGCCCCTGTCTGGACTTTTTATATTGAAATGGTGGCAGCCCTAGGAGGAGAAGGTAGTTAACCAGTGCACTAATTAAGCCCCTATAGTGGGCCTCTGCCTACTTGTAACGGGAGGAGTTGCTTATACAGTGCACATTGTCTCTATTTATACTTAGCTAGTTCTAGAGTGTTGAAAACAATGTTGTGTTTTAAAAATGAAAACAGAATTAAAAATTGACTTTTTAAATGAAAAGAATGGGCAGAAGTTGTATTTATTTTGCTCATCTTGAAATATAGTGACTCTGGTTCTGGATACATAGTTGGCCACAGGGACATGAAGGAGCTATTTGCATGTCTCTATGGCCTATAATGCCATAAGTGAAGGTCAAAAGGCAGTGCTATGTGTGTAGCACCAGGCATGGGAATACCTTCTGTTTTCAGAAGTGCTTGTCTTGCATTTGGAAAGGGCTCTTGGGCTCCTTTTAGCCTCTCTCCCTAACCCTAATGGTTTTTTTGCTGCTTTCCAAGTCCCACCCCTTCAGACGCCATGTTACAAAATCTCACAGTGATGAAACTTAAAGAGATTGAAACAGGCTGTCTGCAAGTTTGGCTATATGGCACTGAACTTTCAGGCTCTATTTGTGCAATTAAACCAGTGTTTCTGGATGCATAATTGGCCAGAGGGATAATAAGAAGTCATCTGCATGTCTCCACCTATAATGCCATAAGTGATGGTCAAAGTCTTTCATATTTTGTATGTGCAGTGCTATGTGTATGAGAATATCTTCTGTTGTGGTCTTGTATTGCAAAAAGGCTCTTAAGGTCCCCATACACGGGCCGATAGAAGCTGCCGATATCGGTCCCTTAGACCATTTCGGCAGCTTATCGGCCCGTGTAGGGGCAGAACCGAGGGGCCTGGCCGACCGATATCTGGCCTGAAATTGGCCAGATATCGATCGGCCAGGTTAGAAAATCCAGTTGGATCGGGGACCACATCGGCTCGTTGATGCGGTCCCCGAACCGACTGCCCCATTGCCGCGTGCAGAATTCGCCTACATGCCTCCCCGATATCGCCACCCGTAGGTGGGGATTTCGGGTGAAGATCCGCTCACTTGGCGACATCGCCAAGCGAGCGGATCTGCCCGTGTATGGCCAGCTTTAGTCTCCTTTTAGCCCCTCTCTCCCTAACCAATATGGTTCTTTCGCTCTCTCCAAAGAATTTTGTGACCCAGAATACAAGCAATCACTGCTCCTAACCCTGAAACCAGTCACTAATAAAGTGGAAATCCAGTAATAAAGCTGGGGGAAAGGTATTTGAAATGCATATGGAAGGAGAAGCTTGCTTTGGTCTGCAGTGAATTCTTCCAGTTTCTGTGGTAAGTGCCGCGTATGTTCAGAAATATCTGATTGTGTACTGTGCGGCTTTTAATAAACACCAAGGGTTATTATTATTAACAGGGAATGTTGTGTACTTTACTTGTTGTGTAGCGTTTTCAATTCTGGCGCCTTGTTTTTCGAACTAAGGTCTCACTGCTTCCAGTAGTTCTGGTAATGTTCTATTTGGCAGGAACGCAATATTATTCTGCATCCTAAGTGTTCCAATAAAATCAGGCTCTCTTAGTCTTGCCAGAAGTGGGCTCAATGAGGCATGGTGAAACACTGGCAGACATTTTGTAGACATCGCTGTATTAAAATACTGATCCCCAACCAGGGGCTCATGAGCAACATGTTGCTTGCCACCCCTTTTAAAGTTGCTCCTAGTGGCCTAAAGTACAGAGTAGGTGCAGGCTTGGAGGTTTAGAGGCATAAAAACACAGCTACTCCAAGCAGAGCCTCCTGCGGGCCACAAAATAGCCAATCACAGCCCTTATTTGGCTCTGATTGGCCTTATTTGGCTCTGATTGGCCTTATTTGGCTCTGATTGGCCTTATTTGGCTCTTATTGGCCTTATTTGGCTCTGATTGGCCTTATTTGGATGTAATTGTTTCATGCCTGTGTGGCTCACAAGTAAAGAAGTTTGAGGATCCCTGATCTAGAATGCACTTAGTACATGTGTTTGTAGACAGGTTTCACTGGTTGTTTAGGGCTATTGTTATGGGTTTTTGGTTCTGTACCCATTAGTAGGGGTCTTCTGTAGTGCAGGATAGGGTTGGCCGGTGGGGGGGTTCAGTCTGAAGGTCAGTTAGAGTAAGATTTGTTGCCCTAAATACACCTAAAAGGCTTGAAGCTCAGCTTGGGTGAGATCCATAGCAAATACCTAATAGTTGCCCTAAATATTCTTGTGCTTTTGGCTGAATAAATGATGGCAACCCTTACAAAAGGTTAGACCTCCAATACTGATCAAACTCTAGCCGATCAGGTATCATTAGAACGTTCACTGGACATTCACTAGACAAACCTGCAGTCTTCTTGTTCATGAAATGTTTATATCTTACATAGGGTAAAGTCCAATAATAGCTGGAGGCCAACAAGAAATCCCTGCTATTTTTTGTTTGTTCTCAGATAGGAGCCCCATACTCTTATATTACCACAGAACCTCTGTTTTTGTAGAATACTGGAGTGCCTGCCTGCTTTTTCTCTATTTGTGAATTCCTATATGGCTCCCTAAGCTGAAGGTCTGGGGCATGAGCTCCTGGACCCACCTTTACTAAGGGTAAGTTCATACTACCACTTGCTATAGCTGTGATAACCTTGTACGATGTGATTGGACAGAACCTCTGTTGTCTGATTCCAGCCCTGAGGAGCTTCTCGCCTTCTCAATATAACATCTGATGATATTTGGAAACATGTTTATGCTGGTTAAAACCTCTCTCCACCATGCTATATTTGCTATATCTATTCCAGGGTTGGCCAATACATTGATCCCCTGTGGATTTCTGGTGGACCGCGATGAAGCCGGGGAATACAGAAGTGCTGCGTGAATGCGTACATACGTACATGGTCTGGCCCACCCTGATCTATTCTGAATGCCAGTTGACTGACTGACCCTAATGGCTTTGTTACATTTCTCAGTGTTTCAGTCTTTTTATTTTAGGCCCAACATTCTTGGATGACTCTAATTTACAGCTTTTAGGTCTTTTTCACTATTGAACCCATTGCAGTCTCACCATCTTGCTCCCTGGTCCTCGCCAAGCTTTCTTACTCAAACTGTCTAGATACATTGTAGACAAGTATCCCATGGGAGTGTTGCCCAGGGCACAGGGCAGTCCCAAGGCCCTAACTAAATCAACATAATCCACCAATCCACCAATCATTGCCACACTGTATGGTCTCCAAGTGTCTCTTCAATACCATGCAGCCACCCTACATATGAGACATTCTCCATTGTGCCAGTTGTACATTGCTCAGCCTTTAGCTCAACAGAAGCTCACAGTGGCATAATACAGTGAGAGGCTAGGTGTTGAAGTTTAATAAAGCTGGAAAGAAATACAAGAGAAAGAGAAGAGCATACAGCAAAAACCTAGATTTCTCCCATTGACTCAAGAATTGTTTCTCTTTGCCAAAACCAGAACAAGCGCCATGGCCAATATTTTATTTCAGATTCTAGTGAAGTCATTGCGGACAAACAGGGCTCAAGGCTAAGAATTATTGCAGCTCCTCTTTGATCGTCTGTGTTTATAAGAGGAAAACCTCAATGAAATCTCTTGTTCCGCTCGTAGCTTTTAGTCTTTATTTCTTTAACAAATTCCTGTGCCGTTATGTCTTTTGTTGTTAGTTTTGATGCTAACAAACAAAGCATTAGGATTGGTTATTTTGCTTGGTTCCCCGCTCTCCCTCTCCAAAACACACAGATTACACTTTAAATAAATTTGATACATCGCAATGATATTTAAATTAAATTATAAAATGTTTGCCAATCGGAAAAGCGATTTCAAATTATTTGCATTTTTCTTCACTGCTGTTTACTTTTTTATATAATAAAAAACATTCTTTAAAGCTGCGGGTTTGGCTTTGAAACAACCACAGTTCTAGAAAAATCAGAGGGATCCAATATAGGCATTTTCTTGTGGATTTCCATTACTTACAGCTGCTCAAGAGCTGACAAATATTCTTCCATTAAGAGAGAAGCAAAGTCACTTTGGCATTTTACTGCCAATAGATTGGCCACATTAGTGCCACCTAGAACATTATATTTATTCTGCAGAAAGCTTTACCATACCTGAGTAAAGAGCCCTAGAAGCTCCCTCTGTTTGTTTAAGATAGCAGCTGCCATTTTAGCTTGGTCTCAGTAGTTTCCTCAGTAGAGTCTGGTAGCTCAGATCACACATTACTAAGGGAGGGGGAGTGAGTTTTATGAATACTTATGTTAGGGGGAGGGAGAGAGGAGAGAGCTGTGCAGACTCTGGCCCCTGGAATGAAGGATTTTTCTGAGAGAGAAAGTCAGATACCGAAGAATATGTTTACAAAAAGGAGACAAAAAATCCTGTGTTTCTTTTGATAGAGTGCAGCAATGAGTGCAGCATTACTGTAAGTGCTTATGGTTGTATTTACATGGATTTTTCTGATAAAGCTTACTTAGTTTTTCCCTTTCCTTCTCCTTTAAAGGTGGCCATAGATGTACTGATGTAATGGTATTGTCTTCAACAGAAAAAAATGCTGCAATATCATGATTTCAAACAGATCTACTTCCTCACCCAGGAAATACTGGGGGTTTTGCCAGATATAAGCTGCTGACACATTTCAGTGGAAAATTCAAAAATAGTTCGGAGGAAGATTCTCTTTATACAAAGAGAAAAATGGTGATAACAGAATTAAACATTTCAGTCTATGACCTTTATTAAACAGAAGCAGTTGGGAAACTTTGCAATATGTTTCAGCTACAAAAATAAAATTAACCTGAACATTTCAAAATGCCCCCAACGACCAAGTATCACCTGAGATTTTTCTGTCTCTCACAACTTTGTGCTCACCATTTTGTCCATTTCTTGTGTATATATATATATGACTAGATGCACAGTGAGTTACAGGGCCCTTGCCATTAATAACTGCTAAAATAAAGGAAATGTGGACTTACTGTAGTATCCTAAATATAGGATTATAGAGTAGGGTATAATATGGTCTCTTTTTAGGGTGAAGACACACGGAGCTACTAGTTGCAGCTACTTGTCACGGCTACTAAAATAGACAGTGCTGATCATTTACTGATAATTGTCTCTAGGTGTGTTTTAGCAGAGGCAATTCTCAGTATTGTCTATGGCAGGGGATTTCTGGTGTTTAGTAGCTGTGACAAGTAGCTGCTACTAAGTAGCTCTGTGTGTCTTCACCCTTATAGAGGATCTTTGCAGAACATGTTTTCACTGATTTTTTACCTTATTGTGGCAGCATCACTCCATCTGTGGCCACTTGATCCAGTTGAGATGAAAATATATTTACCAAGGTGTCTTCATAAGGCATAAGGCCTGGGGGGGTGAGATACTTCATAACAGCAGTGCTGAATGAGTAACTGTATGACAGAAAAGAAAAGAAAACTGGAAGAAGGGGACAACAGAACAGACAAATATGGGGAAAAGATGAGGTACTAGGGAAAGAGAGAGAGAAGAAAAAAAGAATAGAGCAGGGACATATAGAAAAGATACAGGAAAGTGTGATGGTTTAGGTTGTTGTTTAGGAGAAAAAAGGGGGAAATAGTGGAGAGTAAAAAGGAGAAAGGGAAAGTGAGAGAAGGAGAGCAGAAGGGAGGGGAAAAGATAGATAAAATGGCATAATAGAAGACAAATGGCAAGGGAAATAAGAAAATAGGATGGTGGAGAGGATGTGAATGGGGAAAGAAAGGGAGAAAGAAAAAAGATAAATACATTACATAAGACAGGGACAGATTATATGGGTAAGTGATACAAATACTGTATGTATGAAGAAAGAAAAAACAGACCAGATAGGCAAAGAAAAACAATGAATAGCGTCAGGTTTCTTGGGTACCCGGCAGTGATCCTGAGGGGTAAACATGAGCATAGCAATAGGGCAGACATTACTAGACAGACCCAGATTGGCATTCAAAATAGGCCATGGCAGTTCAAACACACAGGGGACCAAACAGCCCCCCACCAACCCAATAATAGTGACTGTCTATAGTACCATACAGCAGCCCCTGCACCTCAATATCAATAGAGACACCAAAGGCATTTGGAGGGGTTGCCCAGTAAATGCTCTTAAAGGAGCCCTCTCCTGCTAAAACCTAAGGGAAAGTTTGTGAGCCCAATAACCTCTAGTAACTCCACTGCTAACAGGCACTTGTATCCTTGATACTCAATAAATAACCAAGCTCAATCAATTAACACTATTCTAATTAATTACCCATTGTAACTTAATTTTATTAATGTCTTTTTCTGCAAAACATTGTTTCATAAGGCGGAACTGGTGTCATAATGATATTCTCCCTCCTTATTTAATAGTGATGTTAAGAACAAATTAATGAGAGCTACCTTTAATTGTTTTGTAAGCGTATAATTACACTTGACGCAAGCACCGCCATTATCACCATGAGAACTTTAGTATAATAGGCCTGCTTAATTATTTTAATTAACACAAGCCTCCAATATAGAACAAATATTTCATAGGGATTAAGCTGAAGTTGTTGCTGTGAGTGCAGGCAAGGAGCATCATTACTCAAGTTAAACATGACCTGCCACCTCTCCTTTATCCATTAGGATAAATATTATGGTGACAAGCTGGGAATTTGGCTTCGGCATTCACACTTAGGGACAGATAATATGTGCCGGGAAATATATACCTATGCAATATCTGGCTGAACAGATGGATACGATACGAGACCCACTGTCAGCATTTGGCATAGCAGCACATAGGAGCAGAGTTCTTATGGTGCTGATGAAGTTTTGCCTTCCATGACCACAGAAGTTGTTAGCTAGGTCTATTTTATTAGGTTAAAAGGTTCCATTGCCCATCTCTGCCCACATAAAAACATGACTATCTGAATTGAAAAGCCCATTTTAATCAAATAATTCAATTTGTAAACATTATTTCCTTTTCTTTCTGTAATAATAAGACACTACCTTGTATTTGATCCCAACTAAGATATAATTACCCCTTATTGGGGGCAGAACAGCCCTATTGGGTTTATTTAATGGTTAAATGATTCCCTTTTCTCTGTAATAATAAAACAGTACCTGTACTTGATCCCAACTAAGATATAATTACCCCTTATTGGGGGCAGAACAGTCCTATTGTGTTTATTTAATGGTTAAATGATTCCCTTTTCTCTGTAATAATAAAACAGTACCTGTACTTGATCCCAACTAAGATATAATTACCCCTTATTGGGGGCAGAACAGTCCTATTGGGTTTATTTAATGGTTAAATGATTCCCTTTTCTCTGTAATAATAAAACAGTACCTGTACTTGATCCCAACTAAGATATAATTACCCCTTATTGGGGGCAGAACAGTCCTATTGGGTTTATTTAATGGTTAAATGATTCCCTTTTCTCTGTAATAATAAAACAGTACCTGTACTTGATCCCAACTAAGATATAATTACCCCTTATTGGGGGCAGAACAGCCCTATTGGGTTTATTTAATGGTTAAATGATTCCCTTTTCTATTTAATAATAAAACAGTACCTGTACTTGATCCCAACTAAGATATAATTACCCCTTATTGGGGGCAGAACAGCCCTATTGGGTTTATTTCATGGTTAAATGATTCCCTTTTCTCTGTAATAATAAAACAGTACCTGTACTTGATCCCAACTAAGATATAATTACCCCTTATTGGGGGCAGAACAGCCCTATTGGGTTTATTTCATGGTTAAATGATTCCCTTTTCTCTGTAATAATAAAACAGTACCTGTACTTGATCCCAACTAAGATATAATTACCCCTTATTGGGGGTTAATACACACAAACACAAATGTAATCAGTGAACACACTCATTGAAATCATTAAATACCTGCCACTCTGGTTGTTCAAAGGGTAATAGTAAGGCTGCAGCATCCCCTTAATCAATTGGGATTCCTTTTTCTCCTGTAACCCATTCAGCCCCCTCCCTTAGGAGCTGATTTTGGCTCCTGTCTTATTGAGCATGCTCAGTTCTTCTCAACTCAAGTTCCCAAACACACCCTCCAGTCTAGTAGCCAATGAAGAGATGGCATCTCTTTGCTCTAGCTGAGCACTCTGCTGGAGAACAGGTCTGGTCTAGGAGTCAAAATAGACCCTGGCATTTCAAGTACACAGAGGCCCAAACAGTCTCCCACCAGCCCAATCCAAGCAGGACTTTTTAGCAAAGTAAATTACCTGCCTGTGTAAGCCTGCATTCCTCATTGTATGAACTATACAGCACACATTTCTTGTTTGCAGATGTAAATGTCACTGGTGATGTCAGAGGGAAAATGGCCGCCAGGTGAAAGCTGCTATTTGCTTTAGGCTAATGTGATGGTGCTGGGGAACGGAGGGGATATATGCAGTACAAAAGTTGCACTTTGGGTGGGGGAGATGTGCCCAATTATATACCTGGTAGGAGAATGTAGATGTCTTTTAAACTCATTGACATGATAGGTTCACAGATTAAATTTCCCAGTGTGCTATCATCTGAGATCCTGTACCACAACAGAATGATTGGTTGAATCAGCCCCCCAGCCTGACATACATGCCCAGGTCGATCAGGTAGAAGATTATGGTTTAAAACAACAACTGGAGGAGGAGCAAGCTATAGTAAAGCTCTGTTCATGAGGTGGTGAGGAGCTGGATTGGTTTTTCTTATGATCATCTGAAACACTACTTCTGATGTGAAGGCTCCATCTAATCTTCATATAATAGGCTGCAAGAACTTCAGAGCAATCTACTACACTTGAATATGTTTTATCCAATGTATCATTTCTCTGTTGCAGATCATGGTTTTCTCCATTTAGATGGCATATGTTCCATAGGTTTGCTTTATTTCCACTTTCTGTCCCTGCACTCCACTATTACAGTGACTGTGCATCATTAACGCTAATACTAGTCAACACTCTTCAACAACATTAGGATGCTCATCCCTCACTGGGCATCTTCCCCAGGATCAAACTCAATTGGTTGGACAGCACTCCAAAATACTATGTTTTATTTTATTCTGTACATGGACCAAGGATATCAGCTCATTGGTTGGCTGAGGGCCTGTGCAGTTTCACGTGTTATTATACAGTCTTTGTTTTGTTTCCCACACCTACGTCTTAGGATCTTCTGGTTTTCACAGGCACTCCCCATTCTTCTTTTCCTGTTTTATAAATACCTCTTTATTCTTTCTGATGACAGAAAATGATTACACATTTTAATTTAA
The DNA here is from genome assembly GCF_000004195.4 of Xenopus tropicalis. NCBI lineage: Eukaryota > Metazoa > Chordata > Amphibia > Anura > Pipidae > Xenopus > Xenopus tropicalis. Next base: position 143,130,898 of record NC_030681.2, read on the forward strand.
AGACAACCTACCATTAGGTATCAAAGGCCATGGTTCCAAGCCATTCATTTTGATGCCATGTGTTGGCATTGCTGCAGGGCAAAAGAAGAAGACATCAAAAGCAGTTGGTCTATGCGGGCTGGTAATTGGTGAATATCCTTAGATCAAAGCACCTCCCATCCACCTCACACTATCAGTATACCTTTATAATTGGCTCAATGTGGCACAACCATGATACAAATACAAAATTATCATATTAACATTTGGTAAAGGGTACCACTCCAAAGCAGATGCCATTGCACCTCCCAAGCAAGTAAGATATAATTACCTCTTATTGGGGGCAGAACAGCCCTATTGGGTTTATTTCATGGTTAAATGATTCCCTTTTCTCTGTAATAATAAAACAGTACCTGTACTTGATCCCAACTAAGATATAATTACCCCTTATTGGGGCAGAACAGCCCTATTGGGTTTATTTAATGGTTAAATGATTCCCTTTTCTCTGTAATAATAAAACAGTACCTGTACTTGATCCCAACTAAGGGATAATTAATCCTTATTAGGGGCAAAACAATCCTATTGTTTAAACTACAGAAAGACCCCTTATCCGGAAAACCCCAGGTCCCAAGCATTCTGGATAACAGGTCCCATACCTGTACCGATATTACCGAGACAACCGATATGGCAAAAGCTTCAGATATCAGTCATCTTGTCGATCGGACGGGACAAAAGATTTTTATTGGATGGCGTTGAAGGTGCCTGAGCAAAATGTGTGTTTAGGGCTGAATTGTTAGGTGAAGGTAGAAATCATATTGTTTCTACCTCCATATCTACGTCAATGGAGGGAACAAAAAATCGAAGTTGGTATGTGTATGGCCAGCTTTAGACCCTGGGTGCCATTGTACCTAAAGTTAGAAAGTAGAGAGAGAACAATGAGACACCAAATGTTGATTTCTGTACACTTTAAACAAGTTCTCATCTGAATGTACAATATAATAATAACAACAGTTTTATCATGTACAGACATATCAGTATGAATCATGGCACCCACCTACATCTACTTATCTCATATTTGGTGCATACATAAAAAGGCCACACAATATAGAATCATCAGAGAACAGGGGAGGAAACTGCCAATTCCCAGAGAACAGAGCCACGAGCCACTTGACATCAACCAGGAAATAAAAGAATTTAGGGAGTTTCAGTGACTGTAAAACTGCCAGGAGGCGATGATTTAATGCAGCGTTTATGTCATTTCCCATCAGACAAATATTATCATGTTTCTATGGATTGCAACACAAACAATTCAATGTATGTCAAGTTTATTTGGGACTTTTTTACTTTATTTAAATGTGAAATAGTCACGTCAGACGCGAATGCAAAGACTTATCTGAAACACAAAGCTCATATGCCCAGCCGCAGGGTCTGTCTGTCGGTGACTAGAAGTCATTCTCTATTGGAAAAAAAGAAAAATAGGGGCTGATCTATCAATGGTTGTATTTTTGTATTTGCGCAATTCATATTGTTTTTTTACTAATGATGTAATCATTTTTTTTACTAAGGGGTGTGGCACACGGGGAGATTAGTCGCGTGTTGCGGGCGACTAATCTCCCCGAAATGCATATGCGGCCTTTAGAGGAAACTTCTGCGATTTCGGGGAAATTGAGGCACTGCGTATGCCATCCCACCGGCGATTTACATTCTTGCCGGTGGGATGGCATTTCGGGGAGATAAGTCGCCCGCAACACAGGAGATTTGTCATGGGCGACTAATCTCCCCATGTGCCAGAGCCCTAAGAAAGACACAGATTTTTCACAATTTAGGTCATGTATAAATCAATGGGAATTGGTCCCAGGTATTTTTTTGTGGCGCTTTCACTTCAAGGTACAGTATTCAATTTTTTTTGTATTATTTTAGGGAGCTATTTGAGCTATTAAATGAAGGTAAAGTTCATGATTCAAGGCATTGGTGTTTTTTTAAATCAGATTTTTTAATAGATAAAGAAACATTACTGCTTTATAAAATGTTGTGGTTCAAAAAACACTAAAGTTGCACAAATACGAATTTTGATAAACCTGCCGCCTGATTGTTACAGTAGCATTTCAATAACCAATGTGTAATACTATACCGTTACTTCTGTCTCAGTTCCATTTTGCTTGAAAGGAAGATCAGTACCACAATTGGTCAATAGCTGCAGTAGTCGTGATCTCCTGGCTGTGGACATCGCTCTAAGGTCTACTCTAAGGTTGAAAAACTTCTCCTGTTCTTGTTCTACATAATCACTACAACATGCATGAGCATTCTACCTTGGAACAAGATGCTCCTTGGAATGATAAAGGGCACTTTAGCTACTTGTGTCCTTAATCTTTCCAGAAAGGTCACATAATCTTTTGCAGGAAGGACAGTGTTGACGGAGATGCCAGATGCCCACCAAAAAACCATGGACCATAGGTCCACTTTCTAAACTATTATTCCTCCTCTCCTCCCTCAACCAAGTCTCTTCTCTCTATCCTTCCATCTCTTTTGCCCATACAGAAATAGGGAATGACCATGAAACAGGCCAAATAGAAGCAGGAGGGCCCACTGACACCTGGGCCCAACGCGAGTTTTCCTGGTATCCTGGTGGGCCAGTCCGACACTGAGTAAGGCCTGGAACCAAAAGGAATGTCCATTCAGAAGAGAGAAATACACCCTGTAGACAGCTTTGAAAAACAGAGTTTGACCTTTTAGCAAGATTGATAACATTTTATTTTGTGAATTGCTCCTCTGAATTCCAGTTTAAAGTCTTGAAGGACTGCCATAGGTTGCTGAGTATGGAGTTGATTACAGCTGGAGTATAAGAGGATTTTGCAGCTTCCTATTGCCCAACAAAATTGGGGTTTTTAGTACCGTACCTAAGTAACAGGAAGTAGGACAAAGAGCAAAACAACTATCTTTACCAATACCTATTTATATGTACATGAATTAAAGAATCTAAGAATGTTACACCTCATGGTGGTCAAAAAACCACCGCCAACCTTTAGCAGTGAAGATTTCTGTATAGTACCTCTACGTCTTCTCCTTTGCTGAATTAGAATGTAGGTTCTGGGCGGCTATCCATTGCCTGAGTTTAGGTACTGACTTACAATATACAGTATATATAGAACATATAAAAATACAAGGCTGATAAGTCATTAATTCATTCATTCATTTCCATTGAATGGCAGCAAAATAACAAATACATTCTTCATCAGATTTGGTTAATAATCAACCCTATAGCATCAGCTTCTATGAGAGATGTAACCTCACTTCTAATGTGTTGATGATGTCCCATGTCCCCTAAGCTTAGCTCCTCAACAGCAGCCCAGAGCACACTGAGCATGTTCAGTGCCACTGACACTCAAAAGATGGCCTAACAAGGTAAGAAGATGGGGAGCTGCCAAGGACACCGTAGAAGACCTGGACTATTACTGTTATAGGGCTGCTGCAACTCTGGGCTGGTACATGATATAAAATACAGTGTCCTTGAAAAATAGTTTTTTGGGCTTATGTTCTCCTTTAAAGAGATGGGGACTAACCTTGTGTTGATAAATGACTGCAGAAAAAAACAGAATAGGAATGAGGGGGAAAAAAAACCTACCAGCTATATTTGGATATAATACTGAAATGAATAGCCAGGCTGCAGTCAGCTGTTGGCACAACTAAGGCTTCATATAAAAGTGAAGTGTTCCCAGATTATTGACTTTACTGGGACCTGGGGACTCTGCTTCCTCAGAAAGCCACAGGCAAAAGACTAAATGCGTTCCCTTATGAAACTTCCTTTAATTGTTTAATTTGGCACAGAAAGGATGAATTAGCATTTTGTCACTGCGGCTTGATGTCTTTGTACATCATCCCTTGTCCTATGAGTGACAAACCGGCAATAAACAGGGAAGATACAGCACATATCAATTTGGGTTTCGCAATAGAGGAAAATGTCAGGATAATCAAAGCAACAGGATGGTATCTGTGCCAATCTATGGCTTATAATGCAGTGGAAGAGACCTAGCTATGAGGCAGACACCTCCAGATACAAATGTTTACACTCGTTTTGCTGGGGTGGCAGCTCCTTGTGTAATTGCTGTTTTGCTGGATGTTTCCATGTGCAGCCGGCGTGTCAGTATCATCAACAAAGACAGAGGCAACGGCAATAGGTAAATAAACAAAATACCGTATTCCTGAAAGTATCTGTATCAAATGGAATTCATCCATGTATATGTAATAAGTATAAAGGCACCCAGGAGCTGAGCACTGGAACGTGCAGTTTAACAAGAAGGCAGAAGCACTGGGGGTTCCAGGTTGTTATTGGCCCCCCATTAATTCCAGTTGCTTACTTCCTGTCCCAGGCCGGCTGTTCTTTGCACCATCTACCTGGGTACTTGTGAGTGTGCACTGTCTAATGTAGAACGGGTATTACTCAATAAACACAGTCACACAGTCACAAAGATTACTGGTAAGAAAAAAGTATCTAAGATGAAAATTATCTTTTTTTTTTTTTTATTCCACACAAATGGAATAACCTGTACTAACTGCCTTATTTTTATACCTATACTTTCATGTTGTATTATTCCTTTGTATTTGTCCAATGCAAGGTGGACAAAAACTTTCTGTATGGGCTCCCATGGCTGTTCCCATTTTTATTATTGTCTTGTGAAAAAGCAATTAGGCTATATTGTTAATTGCCCAAGAGGCACAGTTTGACGTTTGGGGAGTGATCAACTGGAGATGGTATTATACATAGTCAAAGTGTCTGTAGGAACAATGTTCTTACTTTGGTTTTAAAGCGGAAGGAAAGTTGAAATCACTGGGGTGGTGCCAAATGTTAGGTACCCCTCAATGATTGTAATAGCTTCCCTGATGCCCTGAGCCGGTGCTTCTGCTAGAAGAAAACTGCACCAGCCTGGGGTATATCTGAGGAGCTTCTTTTGCTCGATCTTCTTCTTTTCTTTTCACTGGGGCGTGGGTGTGCGCAAGTGAGTTTGGGTTTGATGCCACTGCGTATGTGCTGGACGGACTGGAGCAAAAAGAAGATGTAAGAATCTAAAAATAATAATGGTGGCAAGGATCTTCTGCTGAAATACCCTGGGCCGGTGCAGCTTTTGGTGAATAGGAGCAGGGGCCCAGGGTATCAGGTAAGGTTCAACATGAGTGCAATGGAATTTTATGAATATACTTTTTGCCTACTGGTTTCTATTATTTATAGAGCTAAACAGGGCAAACAGGGAAATTAAAACTCCTCCATGTTTGATCCATGCAAGGTAGATACATAGATTACTGGTATACAATCGTCCCCCTTCACCCTATATTGTGACCAGGGCCGGAACTAGGGTTAGGCAGAAGAGGCAGCTGCCTAGGGTGCAACGATTGAGGGGCACCAGGCAGCCTCTCCTGCCTACCCCTAGTGCTACTTTGTCATTGACTCCGACGCTTGTCATTAGCGGCGGAGGCAATGACCGATCTAATCGCGGAGTTAGCCGACCGGGTTGCCTAGGGCGCCCGGTCGGCTTGGCCCGCCCCTGATAATCCATTATGCAGGGGAATATCTGTAGTATAATGTAGAGTCCTACGTGGGTCTGGTTGGGCAGACCCATGCCCAACTCGGACCTGCTGACTCGCAACCCAACCCAGATTGCTGAACCGTTATACCCCCTGCCATGGCATCAATCTGGAGGCATATTAACCAGGTCAGGAAGAGAAATGACTTTTAACTTGGGGAGGTGAGGGGAAGGCAAGCCTGCAAACAACCTGGGTACCCTGTCTGGGACAGCCCGCTTGGAATCGGGGAACTTTCTGCATGAAACCTGACTAGTTGTGGCTATTCCATGGGTACCCGACCCAATGCAGAACTCTAGTATATTGCCCCTTTTTACCTTACAGAGAGGTACCACAAAAGTACATCAGTATAGGTATCCCCTACACTAAGCATAATTTCAACATGAATCGGTAATTATTTAGTGGCCCTGTTATGTATGAAAACCCTTTAATGACACCACATAAAATTTGATCAGGTTCTATGAAACTTGCCCTTTTGCCCCGCAGGAAAGACCAGGAAGACAGAACAACAGCATCTGCTTTAAACCTGGTGAAGTTTGTGTTCCTTGCAAACAATGAGACTTTCCGTGCCGACTGCAAGATCATCAATGGATAAATCAAAAAAGATGTGGGATGAGATAATCTGTGAATAAATTGTCAATACAGATGACATGGCTGGATTGAGGGATTAATTAGTGTAACAAATACATGGCATGTTATGGGCCCTTTGCCAACAGGGAGGATCAGCAGGCGGGCCCTTGTCATTGTAACTCAACCTGTTTGTCAACATGGAACATCAAATTAATTGTGGCAAATCTATCTTCTGCATAAAGGTTAGCTAATGGAACAGGATTACAAACAGTAGTATATGATGATTTAATGTTCATTGGTTCATTCACCTGACCAGGTCCCTTGGGCATCTCACCTTTTATTAAGTACCAAGATTCCTTAAGTTTTCAAACTACACAAAAATCATTTTTCCAATGGGTTTTCACCAGGGGTTACTTATTTACTGGTCACATACTGAGCTGGCACAATGATGGCATTTCAGCCACATACCTGCAGAAGGAACCATTATGTTCCAAGTTGGATTTAGCAGGACCCTAATCTGAGATCTGCTGTGCCACTACGCATGATCCATGAAGCCATTTACCAATGGAACAGCCAATGAACTGGTCCTTTTCATGAAGCTCCTACTCATCAGCTCTTCTCTCCAGCAGTGAAGTCAAGTCAATGAAGTAGGGGGCCTGGGGCAGAGGATGAGGCAGGCTCAGCCTGATGTTAAAATTTGGACAGAATTTGCTCTCCTAGATGGTCCTGAAATCCCACCTGAAGCTCAAGTAGGATAAGTTGAAATGAACACATATTTGCTGTCCAGATACTCTTGGGACCATGGATAAATAGCTCATATATCCATATATCTGCAGCCTTGTTACAAGCAATAGGGCAGCTGTGAATAAACGTTGGACCAAAGACAGAAAGAGTCCAAAATCTCTGCATTCCCAATAGTATGACCTATTCAGTTCCCAAACTAAACAACGTAGTTTTAGAATTACAAGGTCCAGGATTGGGCTGATCTCACAACCTGAACCCACAGCCTGCGTTTTTATTGACCTTTACCCAACCTGCCACCGGCCAACCTCCCTGAAACAAGACACTTACATCATCAAAGCAGACGGAGGAAAAAGAAACAGAATTCTATTATTCCAGACCCAACCTGTAGGTAATTCAACCTGCACCTGTGTTCCACCCAATTCTATTCTTGCCTTACTGTACCCCTCTGGCTCTCTGCTGATCTTTATCACAGGGTCCAAGATAAACCTGAGTGTATTGCAGTTTATTATATCCTGTTATGAGGCTTTTATTAAAGCCTTACATTAAAGGCATTATTTTTACTGTTTGAACATCAATAAACATCAATGAAGCTGTCATCTCAATGACTTATGTTCTACTGAAGTGAGGCAGCCTACACAAGGGTAAACCTTTAGCTCAAACACAACTGAGTCAATCCCTGCTCCGCTTCTTTAAAAAGAATTCTAAAACATATTATTACCTATACACCAGCGCTATAAGGAGACAGTCCTAATAAAAAATGAATGGCCCCTGCCCAAACACATAATGAGTTGCTGTAAAAGTGGCCCCTCGATAACTGAAACACAAAGAGGGTTTCATTCTAAAGAAGGCTTTATTAGTAGCATTGGAAACACTGATTTTCTTAGTTCTGAATATATACTGTATGTATATAAGTACATTCTTGCCTGGGCCCATATATTAATTTACCTGCCATGTGGTTCTGGTTTCGTTTCACCATCCCTGATTTATGCTATTATGGGCTTAGACTTCTATATTGCATGGGGTCCTCTTCTACTTGAATGTGTTCGACCACGGAATCAGGTTAGAAAGAAACAAAATGGTGCCAGTACCCCTTTAATTTAATCACCCCTTAAATACACAATCAGTAGGATGAATACATTACAGCGAATGTGGGATTTGGGTTGACATGGCTGGATTGAGGAATGAATTAGTGTAACAAATACATGGCATGTTATGGGCCCTTTGCCAACAGGGAGGATCAGCAGGCGGGCCCTTGTCATTGTAACTCAACCTGTTTGTCAACATGGAACATCTAATAAATTGTGGCAAATCTATCTTCTAATGAAACAAAATTACAAACAGCAGTTTATAATAATTTAACGTTCATTGGTTCATTCACCAAACCAGGCCCCTGGGCACCTCACCTTTTAATTAGTACCAAGATTCCTTAAGTTTTCACCAGATTTGACCAGTCAACACCATATGGGGTTACTTATTTACTGGTCACGTACTAACTGGCACAATGATGGCATTTCAGCCACATACCTGCCGAAGGGACCCTTATGTTCCAAGATGGATTTAGCAGGACCCTAATCTGAGATCTGCTGTGCCACTATGCATGTTCCATAAAACCATTTGCAAGTAGAACAGCCAATGAACTGGTCGTTTTCATCAAGCTCCTACTCATCACAGCTCTTCTCTCCAACACTGAAGTCAAGTTGGTGTAGTAGGGGGCCTGGAGCAGAGGATGAGGTGGCCTCAGCCTGAAGGTAAGATTTGGACAGAATTTGCTCTCCTAGATGGTCCTGAAATCCCACCTGAAGCTCAAGTAGAATAAGAATTAAAATGAGCCCCTATTTGCTGTCCAAATACTCTTGGGATCATGGATAAATGGCTGATCTAGTGATATATCTGCAACCTTGTTATAAGCTATAGGGCAGCTGAAAATCCCTAAAAATCCCACCTGAAGACTTCTATATTGCATGGGGTCCTCTTCTACTTTAATGTGTGCAACTAAGGAATCGTGCCATCGATGCCAGTACCCCTTTTATTTAATCACCCCTCAAATACACAATCAATGGGATGGATACATTACAGGGAATTTGTGATTTCATTCTCCAGGTTACCATTTAAAGCAATGAAGTGGCCGCCGTAGCCATCCGCTCTGTTTCTTTAACCTTCCCCGTAACCGCTAAGCTTGTTTTTTAACAGTTTCTTCCATTTATTTGAAATATACCGTATCCTATGTTTCCTTTTGGGCCCTGATGTATTTTGCAAACATACAGAATGTAGATTATAACCATCTGCTGGTAATGAGGCAAGAACAATGAACAGACTTGAGCGGCCTGTGTTCCTTGCAGTGTTTTGAATCATTTTATAGTTTTTGCTGTAAAAGTCACCCCGTGGCCTAATAAACGTACCTTTCACATCTTTGTTCCTGGCTGGCTGTTCGCACGTACATTGCATGGTACAGGGTTATTAAAGAATTAAGCAAGGGATTACGGAAATAAGCGCCAGTCGGCTCCAATGTTTGTTTAAGTTCTGCACTGCAGATATTGGGCCATGTTAAATTTGGGGATTTTTTTTTTAAAAGGGCAACTAGAGATTGGGAGTGTTAAGGCTATGGATACCCTAGTCAGACAAAGGTATACCCCCTAATCTACCCTCTTACTTACCTTCTTTTGGGTACCCCCTCCTTCTCTGCTTCTTGGATAAACTGCCCAACTGGGGGAAATAAAGGGGTCGACATTAGTGATGAGCAAATGTTTTAGCCAGGCATGGATTCGCAGCGAATTTGTGCAATTCGCCATCTTTGTTGCGCAGAAAATTCTTTTTGTCGAGCGACACATTGGGCGCGGTCGCTTCAAAAAACATCAAAAAAGGTTGTGGTCGCGTTATAAAAAGCGCAGGTGACAAAAAAACGCGGGCAACAAAAAAAATCGTGCAACAAATGCGTTTTGCAAAATTTTCGCCGTTTCGCGAATCTTCTTGCCGTTTCATGAATTTTATGGCAAAGCGAAACAGGACAGATTTGCTCATCACTAGTCGACATACACTTATGTTCAAAATAACCAAATAAATTTATTGGAAATGTCTTCTGCAAAGAGTAAGGGACACACCCACATAGACCCTGGATACATATCCAACCTTCTGATTCAGGATGATCTAAAAGACTTTATATACCATACAGCAATAGTCTTATCAAATGGGAATGTCCAAACCCTTAGGCACACTCAACTCTCTATGAAGATAACCCACAACTCATTAAAATATTATCCTGTCCCTATTCTGGTGATAATCACTGAGCCCACCATCATTCGTTGGGGGTCTGACCTACCAGCTATCTAGTCCTCATTATATTGTACCACTAAGCATCTTCTTTAGAACTGGGCTCTTTTACTACCCAGAACCCTATGACAGGTTTCCTACTGTGGTTTAGAAACTTGTAGAGCAGTGATCCCCAACCAGTGGCTCAGGGGCAACATGTTGCTCACCAACCCCTTGGATGTTGCTCTCAGTGCCCCCAAACCAGGGAGTTATTTTTCAATTCCTGACTTGGGGGCAAGTTTTGGTTGAATAAAAACAAGATTTCCTACCAAATAAAGCCCCTGTAAGCTGATAGTGTGCATAGAGGCCCCTAATAGCCAATCACAGCCCTTATTTGGCTCCTCCATGAACTTTTATGATGCTTGTGTTGCTCTCCAAGTCTTTTTACAATTGACTGTGGCTCACGAGTAAGAAAGGTTCTGGATACACATCCAACCTTCTTTCTACAGAAGATCCAAGAGACTGACTATCTCTTCACCCCAATTTTTTACATGACAAAGTAAATCATCTGACACTATATGTACTAGCTGGCACTCTAGCTCAATGGTTCCCCTAAACTCTCTCACCAGGAAACTCTGCCAGGGTCAGACTGGGGGTGAAGGGCCCACCCCAGGGGCCCTGCAGGTGCCCCTGCTGACCGCTTCCCCTAACCCCGCACCCCCCGCAGGGGCCTTCCTAACCCCCCTCGCAGAGCCCCCCACCCGACGTCCTCCCCTGAGCGCATACATTTAACGCGTCAGGGGAGGAGCGGTCGGACAGGGGGAGTGCTGACAAGGGTCAGTCCAACCCTGAACTCTGCTGAGACAGAAGCTGCACAGCTGTGCTCCTAGCCCCCCAACCCTAGTGCCATAGTACACTATAAATGTCTTTTTTACATCCCTTGCTTCTATAACTGTGTTTAATTTTACATTAAAGAGCCTTTATATTTTGCCCTTTTAAAAACCTTCTTTATCTCCTTACAAAGAAGTCCTGTCAGTCCAAGCAAAGTGTAATAAACTCATGTAAACTCAAATAATAGCTTGGGGGGCAAGATGTATAAGCTTGTCCAGAACAGAAACAGCCATTCATGGAACAGATCAGTGGTAGGAAAGGTACACAAACACCCTGGGAGTTTCTCCCAACCTGTACTAAGGCAGAACAAACACCATGTTTAGCATGTGCGTGTCCCCATAGCAGGCGCAAATAAGCAGATAAAAGTTGTGAGGATATTATGTCTTCCTCTGCATTGTTGTGTGTGCATGTAACCATTCCGGTCCGAAAAACCAAAATCCGGGCAGTTTGCTTAGCTGTCTGGGGTAACTAGGGATTAGAGAAAAATCTGCAGCCTTTGTCGGCAGCGCACAAGAAATGTCAAAATGCCGAGTAAGACGTGGATTAGTGATATTTAATGTACGTCTGGGAAACATGTAAAAAGAGGGAGTGAATGGAGCATTTCTCCTGTTACAGGAGCAGCTGAGAGAGGCGTTGGCCACAGGTAGGGATCAATCTTGCTCGGCTGCCTGAAGGCAACTCACTCTCAGATTATTATAATGGCTGTGAATGCAAGAAAATGATCAATAATGGCATACAGACAGGAGAGGCAGAAACCAGTATAAAATGTATGAAGAACCAGCATGGGTGAAGAATAATGAGCATTTAGGGGGACATAGCTCCCCAAAAAGCACATGTTAACTGATTCTATAGCTCCCCAAAAAGAGACCAACTGCTATTGATATGTAATACAGGTATCGGACCCCTTATCCGGAAACCCGTTATCCAGAAAGCTCCGAATTACGGAAAGCCTGTCTCCCATAGACTCCATTTTAATGAAATAATTCAGAATTTTAAAACTGATTTCCTTTTTCTATGTAGAAGAACAGAATCAAGAAAGGACCAAAAGTTAGGAGCAGGTCAGAACAGGCGTAGAGCCAGGAACAGAAAAGAGTGGGATGAAGCAGGTTTTGAGGCAGGAGCAGGGCCGGAGCAAGAACAGAACTTGAGCAAGAACAGGACTGGAGCAGGAACAGGACTGGAGCAGGAACAGGACTGGAGCAGGAACAAGAACAGGACCAAGGCAAGGAATGGCGAGAGGAATGAAGAGCTAGAGCTAGGGGCAAGCCCCAGTATTCAAGCCAAAACTACCTTTATTCTCAGGCAAGGAAGTGATGCAGGAGGAGGGTTCATATGGTGCAGAGTTAGCTCTGATTGGCTGACCAATAAGCCTGCTGGACTGAGATGGAAATGCAGGTAAAAGGTAATTAGACGGCTTGCCAGCTGCTCTCCTGGCCTAGTGGTTAGAGAGAGCAAACAGAAACCTAGAGGTCCCTGGAATCCCAACAAACCTAACTATAATATAGTCCTTCAATGAAAAAACTTTTATCAGTAGCTCTTTCAAAGGAAAATGTCTCCATCCATCCTGAATATAGTCCTAGAAATACCAGATTAGAGACATTTCCCTAAGTCTTATGCTTAGGCCAAAAACATTGACCACCATAAATGATCGCTTGCACTGGGCTTTGTCTCCTTGCACATCAGTCCAGTTGAGGGACACTTTTTTTACTCCAACTAAAATGCACCACATAACAGGCATATTGATTCACTCATCTTCCCAGAGCTTTCTCACTCCTGTGCCCATGATTGAAATGAGTCACTGGATGGCAATGTGGAAGCATGCAACGTCAAGTAACAGCAGGAAAGCAATTAAACCTTGATCTCTGTTCCTCTGACTCAAGGGCGAATGTTCTGTAGGTGTCACCTCGTAGCATTAGTCATGTGGGTTTTGTAACTGCCTCCAAGGCAGGTGAGAGTGTGGTGTGATGGGTTCCGGGGTGGGCATGTGGGGCAGGCGATTGGCAAGGGTTGGCACTGGGATGACAGCTGGCAGCTATTACACTGGTGCTTCACTTACTCACAATTAAACAGCACATTTACAGAATAAAGGTATGATCCTTGCATAAAGGTCCATTGTCCTTACGTGTGAATGAATGTATTCCCCTGTCGATAAGAAAATCAATTGCACCAATTGCAATTGATTCATGATCTACATGAAGCACAAGATGTCACCTTCTTTAGGTAACTTTCCCAGATTAGCTCCCAACTGAACAGCTATTAAATACATTAACATTATCACATCTTCTGGTTTAATCCAACAAGTCCATTTTGGGTTTAGTTCTCCTTTAACACAAACAAATCCTTGTTGCAGGTATGATTGTATCCCTTGAATAATGCCGAAACAGTACTGCTTTCAACATATCAGCTTATATTTGGCATCGCTGCTACTGTTTCCTATAATTCATGTAAATACCCTGCAATTATATCACAGGGAAGGAGAATCAAGTAACTACGTAACACATACATTTTGTGTCTGGGGTATGGGACTGGGTGAGGCAGGCATCAAAATATTAAAGTGTGGGGTATGGGCACAAGTCACCACAGGCAGCACAATATTGAAGTCTGGGGTATAGGAAGAGATCAGGGTAGGCATAACAATGTTGAAGTCTGGGGTATGAGCGCAAGGCAGGCAGCACAATAGTATATTGCAGTCTAAAGTATAGGCAAAGATCAGGGCAGGGAGCACAGTATTAAAGACTTGGGTTTTCTGCCCCTTTTTTTAATTTTTTCCCCTGATCAAGTCCCTTTATGGGTTGAAACGTGTTGGGCTATATTTGTTATGATGTATTTTTGTATTGAATAAATTTTCTATTTTTGCTATATTGGGGTTTGGATACAGGTCAGAGCAGGCAGCACAATATTGAAATCTGGGATATGAGGACAGGGCAGACAGCACAACATTAAAGTCTGGGGTATTACAACAGATCATGGCAGGTATAACAATACTGAAGTCTGGGATATGAGCACAAGGCAGGCATTACAATAGTGAAGGGCAGAGAGCACAGTATCAAGACTGGGTTTTGGGTACAGGGCAGGCAGCACAATAGTGAAGAAAAAATTGGTGTTAGGTAGAAGTGAGAAAAAAGGCCCATTGACTTTAATGCATTTGGAGTGAGAAAAAGTCACGCACATAAGAAAAAATTGTCACGTGTAAAAAAAATTAATTGCACATAAAGAAAAATAATCACCTATTGATTTCAGCCAGGAGGATAGATACAAGAGAAACGGGTGGAACCAAAGACTTGGCCATACTAAACTGACCCAAGTGAAAGAGTTGGATCCTACTGGACATGGCTATGGGGGAGTGTAGCACCGCCGGACATTAGGAGTAGGGAACATGAAGTCTTTGATGACCTGTGTAGGAGACATTGTGGGTGCTCCTATTCTCAATATGTCCCAGGTACCTGCTGTCAGCAGCTCCTATGAACAGATGGCTCTGACGGTTTACAGACATATTGATTTCCTGTTGTAAATGTGATAATTTCCTTAATATGAATCTCAGCTGTTCTTCCCCTTTTATAGCGTCCCAGAATATTAAAGTTAATGTACAACTTTATGTTGCATTTGCAAGGAAGATATATATTGAATACAATGGGGCTTTATGTCATTTGAGAATATAAACTAATTAGTAATCCATATACTCTGCAAGATATCTAGGGAGCAGATTAATTACCCCAACCCAATGCTGCCATTTGCACTAGGATTTCACCCTTCCCTGTACTGTATATTCCCTGCCCAGGAATTGCATTAGCAACGGGAAAGAATACAAACACTAACGTTGGGCTATAGCTTGCCATATGCTGGGGAACTGGGGCCCTTACCAAGGTCTATATTTTTCTGTAGACTGTTTTTGGAGCTTCTGGGTTCAAATTCACCTTGATGGTCCTGATTTTAGTGCAGTCTGCTCCTTCCAACAAACACTTATTATTTTCCTTCTATGTAAGTTTTAGTTCCCCCGAAGGCATCGGACAGACCCATCTTGAAAACTCTTATCAGAAAGGACATCAACTGGCCTTTCCCTATTCACTGCAATGGGAGCCAATCGCAAATGAGTACACAAGGGTGCTGATCTGAAGATGATCAATTACTGAACAGTAGAAAAAATATAATACACTACTATATGTTGTAAAGTAACTGCTAATTGAACCCTTAGTATTTCTGGGAAGCCTTTATTACCCCTTTAATGTCTTGTATTGGTCTGTTAGTTTATTGGGCAGGATAGAACTTTTCCACCAACTTGCTGTTTCTGTTGGTGCATCTACAGATGCGGAAGATGTTCTGTCAAATGTAAGAATAGAAAGGCGACTGTACTTTCTCTGTGAAAATAAAACGGTGCTTTGTTTTTGATCCCAACTAAGATATAATTACCCCTTATTGGGGGCAGAACAGCCCTATTGGGTTTATTTAATGGTTAAATGATTCCCTTTTCTCTGTAATAATAAAACAGTACAGGTATCGGACCCCTTATCCGGAAACCCGTTATCCAGAAAGCTCCGAATTACGGAAAGCCTGTCTTCCATAGACTCCATTATAAGCAAATAATTCAGAATTTTAAAACTTATTTCCTTTTTCTATGTAGAAATAAAACAGTTCCTTGTAATTGATCCCAACTAAGATATAAATAATCCTTATTGAATGCAAAACAATCCTATTGGGTTTAATTAATGTTTTATTGATTTTTTAGTAGACTTAAGGTATGGAGATCCAAATTACGGAAAGACCCCTTATCCGGAATACCCTTGGTCCCGAGCATTCTGGATAATGGGTCCTATACCTGTACCTGTACTTGATCCCAACTAAGATATAATTACCCCTTATTGGGGGCAGAACAGCCCTATTGGGTTTATTTAGTGGTTAAATGATTCCCTTTTCTCTGTAATAATAAAACAGTACCTGTACTTGATCCCAACTAAGATATAATTACCCCTTATTGGGGGCAGAACAGCCCTATTGGGTTTATTTAATGGTTAAATGATTCCCTTTTCTCTGTAATAATAAAACAGTACCTGTACTTGATCCCAACTAAGATATAATTACCCCTTATTGGGGCAGAACAGCCCTATTGGGTTTATTTCATGGTTAAATGATTCCCTTTTCTCTGTAATAATAAAACAGTACCTGTACTTTATCCGGAATACCCTTGGTCCCGAGCATTCTGAATAATGGGTCCTATACCTGTACCAATTATATCTGTTGACATCACTTAGCACCTATTATAAGGATATCATTTACAGGATTTTCATAGTTCTTGTGTATTATATACTATAAGGGCATATTTCTTCTTTACAGAGACACTATAATAACCATATTTCTTCTTTTTTTTAAAAAATATTTTCATTTTTATTGCACATTTCATTATACCTGGGCAGTTTTCTGTGCTTCCCTCCAAAATGACTTTACTAGAGTAAATATTACACTCTCTTTTCTGGCACAAACACACAAATATATGTCAGTGTCCCTTTAAATAGATGCGTGCTTGAGTGGGATAAAGTTCATAACTGAAATATATTGCCCCTAATCTGCTAAACCAGAGGTACAATGAGTTTTAGTCTAGGTTTCAGGTGCTATAATGGCTGTGTCCCTGGATAAACCATAACCCTTATTGCCTTGTAATTACACTCAAAGAGAATGCGGCCTGGGACCCTTCGGAATCCCTTTCTGTACACTAAATCCAATATCACGCTGGCTGGGAAGGATATATCTGATTACTTAGCGCCTTTACATCAAAGGAGTCTGCCTACAGAGTATTTATGGCACTAAGGCTTCTAGCTGGCAGCAGTTAGATTAGAGAGCGGTGGGTCACTCCTGTGACACTGGTGGTTTATACTGTGCTTTTACATTTGTTTAGAATCCGTCAATCATATTTGCAAAGCAGCAAATTGAAAAGGAAATTTAGATAAAAACAGGTCCCACAGGGGGATTTGTCTATGTACACGATGTCAGTTTCATGGGTATTGTCCTTCCCATCTACATAGATGAGACCGAAACCCTATTGCATGTAGAGGTTTTTCCTGTTTGATCATCCAGCCCAGACTAGTAGACAATCAAACGATGATTTACTGTATCTGACTGACAGATGTAATCTCATTT
Organism: Xenopus tropicalis; assembly: GCF_000004195.4. Lineage (NCBI taxonomy): Eukaryota > Metazoa > Chordata > Amphibia > Anura > Pipidae > Xenopus > Xenopus tropicalis. The sequence goes on from NC_030681.2 coordinate 143,148,028, forward strand.
TATGTCGAGTCTGATTTTTTTTTCCACCTTGTTCAAAAGACAAACCTGTTTGTCCCAAACTGAACAAAATATTCTACAGTGATGGACTATTCTGCTGTGTGCTAAATGCCATATCGCTAAGGTATAGTATTCTGCTGTGGTCTGTGAAACTACTTGTTGTGCATTCTGTATCCTTTACACCTGGGGTCAGATACGAAAAGTGTTGGTGAGCCACAAAGTAGCTCCACCAGGTGATATTTCCTGTAGCTGTACTATTGTGCCATTAGTGCAGGGATGTCAAGTAATAGCCCCTACTGTACATAAATGAAGTTGCCATGTTGTTTTTTTTTATGGAGAAGCCTCATTGAATAATCATGCAGATCCTTGGGTTGGAGAAGGCCCCAGGGAAGATCAGTACCCTACAGCAAGAGGTCTATGTGCTGGCCCAAGTCAGGGAGAAGGACCTAGTAGATAAGGCTTCTACAACTTTAGGATTTCAGACCTATTTTAGCAGAAGTCCAGTTGACTTTCATATAAAGGGCAATTGAAAACTTTTTCTTTTTTGATCAGATCCTGATCAGATCCATATACTGGAAAGGTTACTCTGTTCAGAAAACTGGTATAGCCTGCCAAGGGGGTGGGATAAATCGTTCTAACCTGATCATTTGAAACTGGGCCAGTGATCAGATGGAGAGTTTGTGCCTACCCTTTTGGAGAAAATTTCAGCCCACAGGACTCCCTATAGTTAACATAACAGAAACATTACATGCATATTTATTTTGTTCTCCTTTTGGTTTCATTCAGTATAGTGACTCTTCTTGCTGTTTCACCCGTGCACAAAGCCATTGCACTGTATTTCTCATAGCCACCAGCCTAATGATAGACATGCAAAGGATGACACAGGTGGCCTAATAATATTGATCTGTTTATCCTGCTAATGACTAAAATAAAAGGATTTCAGCAAAACAGAAAGGGGAATTTGCCACCTTACATATCTAGTTCTGTGCAGCTCTTACTTGTTTCCATGTCAGGCCTATATAGTATAACATTGAGCACTATCTACATCTAATTGTGTTGTAAGACTTGGCCAGGGATCCCCAGCCTTTTTTTACCTGCGAGCCACACTCAAATGGTAAAATAGTTGGGGATAATAAGGGCTGTGATTGGCTATTTGGTAGCCCCTATGTGGACTGGCAGCCTAAATGAGGCTCTGTTTGGCAGTACAACTGTTTTTTATGCAACCAAAACTTGCCTCCCAGTCAGGAATTCAAACATAACCCCCTGCTTTGAGGCCACTGGGAGCAACATCCAAGGGGTTGGGGAGCAACATGTTGCTGAGCCACTGGTTGGGGATCACCGGACTAGGCTATAGATGTTGGTTATCTCCGGCCCTTTCATGAGTAAGCCACATTTAAACCTCCGGCACATGTGCACAAGGGGTGTAGCCAAAAAAATCCCTCCTATTAGATCCCCAGGAGCAGTTATGTGCCTAATTACCATCCATAATGCACCATTGCACCTTCTGCAAGCCCAGTTCCACCACTGCCCAGAAGCTGAATGTCCAAGCCTCATTGGTGCCCATACTTGCCAAACTGCTCTACAAAATCTCTTTATATGCGGTTAAAGTTCGGTACTGTCTCTTTAACAAATAGCAAACAGAGACCCTGTACGTTTAGCTAAATCACATTACATAAATAGCGCTATATAAATAAAGATATACATATATACATACATACATTTTAACCAATTTACAAAAGTTCACTTTATAAACACAGTTTTCATTGCCAGGGCTAAACAGGTATTTTTATTTTTATCATTCTTTAATGATTTCAGCCTCAGCACAGAAACCTGTAATTTCAGGTCTGCAAATTATGGCCAGGAGTGTGTAGCCGCGTTCCTGCTATATTAAGCAAAGGACACCGCCATATGTTTACTTATTGATTCCTGTACTGAGTGCATCTAAGTCACTGAAGAATGGAATAAATAGGTCTTAGCTACTGGTATTATGATAGTCAGGCAGATTTGTTGCTCATTTTGTTGTAAACCAGAGGTTCCCCAACTGTTGGACTGGCCCTAAATGTTGGGGGGGGTGAATCAGTGGCAGCCAATTAGGTAGTGGTTTGGGATAAAAAATCAGCTCAAAACCATAGCAGAATTCTTGGTACAACCATATTTTGGCTTATCTGTAACCTTTATAGTAGCTAATGAAATATAAGACCAAAAATAGGAGGCTTGCCCCGAATGTCTGAAAACCCCAACTCTATGTAGCTGCACATATATAAAATAATTATGTTAACTTTATAGTGTTACTTTCCATTAAAGTTCTGCACATTTGATGACTCTGCAGGCTCTGTGATGCACTTTTGATGATAATGAGGCAAAGGCATATTGTAGGAGGATGCAAGGAAAATAGCTTCATGTCTTCTGTCTGGCCCATGGACATAATGTAATAAAAGTTGCAGTTAGATGTCTAGTTTCCCATAGCAACCAAATTCTGGTAACCACTAGCAACCAATCAGATGTCTGCTTTCTTCCATCACATCTCTCTTTGCCCAAACACTGCCCACAGACCAGTTGGATAACCCTAACACCAGACTGTATGGTCACCATTTGTCCTTCAAAGTTTCTTGCCTTTAGCAGGCTTTAGGGGCACACTCAGAGGTGCTGTTTGTAGACCGCAGTATGTGAATATATATTCCGTGTAAGTGTAGAATAATTCTGATAGTCCAAGGCTGCATTTGCTCTAGAAGAGTTAACATCCCTGCGCTTGGTGAGATATTAATATCATTTCTATGCAGTGTGATATTTTAGCAGACTCGCTGTTTTTCATCATCTTGCAGCTTGGTAACACCTATTTTATTGGTTCATTACTTATTTTCAGAGCGGCAGCTATACTGTTTTATGGCATTGGAAAACTGAGGTGGATTCGTTTTAAACAGTGCAACGTCTCGCTATTATTTGTTTTTTTTTTTCTCTGGGTAAACATAAGGTGAGCATATTATTAGCTCAGAGGTGCCCCCCGCTCGTGTCTCAGAGCTGCACTTAAATAAGTGATTTCATGTGGCTATTGTAGGAATTATCCTACATCAATATTGTGCAAGTGTAGGCCTCCAGGGCTGAGGGATGACTTTAGCAGGGAAGGAACCCAGGGCAACACAAACTTTGTTTGTCCCATGATATCTGTGATAATAGGAGCATCCTACCTACCCATGGCATCCTACTGAGAGGCCTTCACAAAGAAAATACAGACACTGACATAGAAGTCCCACAACAATGTAAGTGGAAAAAGGTCAGCCAGAAGCTGGAGGAATGGAGGTTTCACCAGAAGTTTTAGATGGTAAAATCAAGAAAGTGGGTGATGGGTGATTCAGGGTGGTTGAATTAAAAAATAGGATGGATTCCTGTATAGTGAGAAATTCAACAGTTGTCCAGCACCAAATTATAGGCCCTTATAGTGCTTCTCTTCATGGGATCTCCCTATCTATGAAGCTGTCCACTTAAGTCCCTTCAATGGTGGGTGACGCCAAGGATACTAACCCTTCGGCTCTGCTTAATGAAGCTTCAGAATGCTCTACTAACTACCCAAATGGTACCTCTCACTCCGAGAGTGATTGATAACAGGACTGAGCCCTCATACTACTTAAGGTGGCCATACATGGGCCGATTGTAGCTGCTGATATTGGTCCCTTGGACCGATTTGGCAGCTTATCGGCCCCTGTAGGGGCAGGAACGATGGGCCTGACCGATATCTGGCCTGAAATTGACCAGATATGGATCAGGCAGGTTAAAAGATTTAGTCGGATCAGGAACCGCATTGGCTCGTGATTCAGTCCACGAACCGACTGCGCCTATTCCGGTGATCTCGCCAAGCGAGCAGATCTTCGCGTGTATGGCCACCTTTAGTCCTACCCTGGGAAGTAACTCCAGGGGCCTGGCCCCTCAGCAATATACAATTTTTCAAGCCACACCCTGCACAAAGCAGTGAATGGATTATGATTTTGCATGCAATCCCCTTGCAGGTCAACTGTTCCCCTGAACTTGCCCCTGGTCACAAGGTCTGCCCCCTCTATAGTTATGCCACTGGTCTTACCTGTTTCAAGGTCTTTTTCTTCTATTCAATGAAAGGAGAGGAAGGAATTGTAAGACAGACAAGCATTGCTTTTAAATTGCAATTTCATTCAGTTCTGCTTGTAAATGTATGGGACCTGTTATCCAGAATGCTCAGGACCCCAGATAAGGGGTCTTTCCATAATTTAGATCTCAACACCTTAAGTCTACTAAAAATCATATAAATGTTAAATAAACCCAATAGGACTGTTCTGCCCCAATAAGGGGTAATTATATCTTAGTTGGGATCAAGTACAGGTACTGTTTTATTATTACAGAGAAAAGGGAATCATTTAACCATGAAATAAACCCAATAGGGCTGTTCTGCCCCAATAAGGGGTAATTATATCTTAGTTGGGATCAAGTACAGGTACTGTTTTATTATTACAGAGAAAAGGGAATCATTTAACCATGAAATAAACCCAATAGGGCTGTTCTGCCCCAATAAGGGGTAATTATATCTTAGTTGGGATCAAGTACAGGTACTGTTTTATTATTACAGAGAAAAGGGAATCATTTAACCATTAAATAAACCCAATAGGGCTGTTCTGCCCCAATAAGGGGTAATTATATCTTAGTTGGGATCAAGTACAGGTACTGTTTTATTATTACAGAGAAAAGGGAATCATTTAACCATGAAATAAACCCAATAGGGCTGTTCTGCCCCCAATAAGGGGTAATTATATCTTAGTTGGGATCAAGTACAGGTACTGTTTTATTATTACAGAGAAAAGGGAATCATTTAACCATTAAATAAACCCAATAGGGCTGTTCTGCCCCCAATAAGGGGTAATTATATCTTAGTTGGGATCAAGTACAGGTACTGTTTTATTATTACAGAGAAAAGGGAATCATTTAACCATTAAATAAACCCAATAGGGCTGTTCTGCCCCAATAAGGGGTAATTATATCTTAGTTGGGATCAAGTACAAGTTACTGTTTTATTATTATAGAGAAAAAGTAAATAATTTTTAAAAATTGAAATTTTTTGCTTATAATGGACTCTATGGAAGATGGCCTTTACGTAATTTGGAACTTTTTGGATAATGGGTTTCCAGATAAGGGGTTCTATACCTGTATCAATATTCTACTTTTTTGTTTCTATTTAATAATTATTAAATTATTAAATTATTATTAGGAGCAGAGCCTAAATCTTTTATACTGATAAATAACCCTTATTGGAAATAGGAACATTAATGACTTAAGCAGACAAAACAGGCTAGCATGGTTTTATGGTACAGGAATACAATCCTAAAACCCATTATGCATAAAGCTCCGAATTACGGAAAGGCCATCTCCCCATAGACTCAATTTTAATCAAATAAGTCTAATTTAAAAAAAATTTTTTTTTTTTTTCTTTAATAATAAAACTGGAGCTGTACTTGATGGTAACTAAGCTGCATGAATCCATATTGGTGGTAAAACAGTCCTGTTGGGTTTAATTAATGTTTAAATAAAGTTTAAGTATGGTGATCCAAATGATAAAAAGATCCCTTTTCTGGAAAACAGGCCTCAAGCATTCTGCATAATAGATCCTATACCTGTATCTGCTATCAAGTATTCAATTGGTGCCCCTGCTTGACTGACCACACCCTCAATGACAACAGACCACACCTCCAGTCTAGATCCCACCCCATATAGCATCTTGTAATAGTTTATAACCCAAATGGAAGTCTGTTGGAGATAATAAATAAGTTAATAGCAGATTTATTGAAGCAAGAGGAAACAAACCAAAAGAAAATAACTATACATTTACCTTTTAATCTGCCAAATAAACAAATAAGAATACTGAAACACAGAGGTATATTTGCCCTTTAGAGAAAATCATTCTTAATCCTATTTGGGAGCACACAGAATGCTGTCAGGTCTTTTAGGGATGTTTAATATATTTTACAAAAGAAGGAATGAAATTTCAATTTAAAATCCTAATTTCCCCATGCATAATACAGTACACAATAAAATCAGAAATGAAAGGAAACATGTAGCATATTCTGTATATAAACGTGCCACAAGCAAATCCAGTATTGTGCAAAAAGTCTGGAGAAAGTTTCTTTTCAGCACAAAAGTCTTTAATTCGAGGTTGAAATGTTTCACACAAATCGGCCTCTAGCGGCGCCGCGTCCTGATGGGACTTTAAAGAAAGGAGCTCTCTTAGCGGTTTATAATCACCAAAGGGAAAATGAACCATTGCCAGGTGTGACCCGCTTGTAAAGGTCAACCCTCATATAGTTTCCACACAAATGCCATTTATGAGATTAATTAAGTATGAAATTGCATATAAATGAGAACTAGATTTAGCTTCTTTTCCTATTTTGGATGGTTTTTGTTGCCAAAATGTAAAATGTTTTCATATAAAAATAACAAAAACAGTCTCGTCGGCTTGATTAGACTTTGGCCTATTTATTATGTACATTGTATTACGTTCTCTAATATGTCATCATTTTGCTGTTGTTCTTGGCCGTACGTGTTTGCTTGTGTCAAGCTTCCCCCTGATGCTATCTGCTTCATCTTATGGGCCCGCCATACACTCACCATAGACCTTGGGACCCTCGTCTCTCTGGGAGAAGCCATTGGGAATGTGCTGTGAATACAACACCCTAATAGCACCTAATGTTCAGCTGGGAATTCATATGGATAAGTTGACAGTAGAAAGGTCTATATAGTCTGCCCCATGAAATGCTTAATTCTTGTTTACAGTACAGGTATAGGACCCGTTATCCAGAATGCTCCGGACCAAGAGTATTCCGAATAAGGGGTCTTCCATAATTTGGAACTCCATACCTTAAGTCTACTAAAAAATCAATAAAACATTGGGATCAATTACAAGGTATTGTTTTATTTCTGCAGAGAAAAAGGAAATCAGTTTTAAAATTCTGAATTATTTGATTAATATGGAGTCTATGGGAGACAGGCTTTCCGTAATTCGGAGCTTTCTGGGTAATGGGTTTCCGGATAAGGGATCCCATACCTGTATCTAGTAGAATTAAGTCTAAAACAACTGGACTTTTCTGAGTTTTTCTTGACCATCCGAGTGGTTTAAATGACTGGTAGGGAATTCCACAGCATTTAAACCCCTGAGGGTAGTACAGTCACAGACATCCAATCACAATGGTTTCATAGAACTTATTCAGTTCAATGGAATGACCTACCAGTCATTTGAACTGAAGAAGCCACTCAGATAAATAGTGAAAAACTCAAGAAAAACTCAGAAAAGTCCAGTTGTTTTAGACTTAATTCTACTAGTTGCTGTATATCATGACCTGGATGAATGAGAATCTTCATAGACTTAATTCTGGTTATGTTTTTGGTCCTTGAACTTTTGCATCTACAGTATCTACACTGCCTGAACTAGTTTCCATATACTTAATGCCCTTTCTGTGAAGTAGTATTTCCTTCCATTCCCTGTCAGAGTCCAGCTTCAGGTTGTGTTTCCTAGTTCTAGCCATCTTCTAGCTAGAAGATTCATGGCAATGCTCTACATGGCTAGGTCTTGAAAGCTAAATCTGAAGGTGAAAGCTCAGCATTAAAACCTTCTTCTTTGTACTTCTACCCCCCACCATTAAGCCCATGATTTCATTTCAAGATTCAAGATTCTTTTATTGTCAATACAAACCATATACAATTATACAGCATATTGAAATTACATTTCTCCAGGTCCCAAGGTGCATTACCATAAGAATAAAAACAATATATAACAATATATTTGCGTTCTCCATTGCTTTATTATTATTATTATTATTAAAATGTATTTATAAAGCGCTACATATTCCACAGTGCTGTACAGTAATTGGGTGAATACACTGAGCATACATTTTCACAAATACAAATAACAGAAGAGTTGAAGATTACCCTGCCCAAATGAGCTTATTGCACTGCTTGCTTATTGTTACGTTATCTGAACAAGAAATATACCAGGGCATCTGGACTTTTCATCAAATATACTTTTAGGGCTGCTATCAAGGCTTCATTATACATATTGGCAGGGCCCATATGCCCAGGTGAGTCCCATGGGCTAATTACGGGGGCCCCCTGGTGGGGAGGGCCCTACTTACAAAGTAGTATCTGGGAGTATTTGAATATATCTGCTATATTTATTCTGCAGAAAGCTTTATCATACCTAGTTTACCATATCTAGTAAAGAGCCCTAGAAGCTTCCTCTGTTTGTTTAAGATAGCAGCTGCCATTTTAACGTGGTCTTCATAGATTCCTGCTTGCAGCTCTAGAAGCTGGTAGCTCAGATTACACATTCCTAAGGGTGGGGGAGGGAGTTTTATGAATTCTTATGGGAGGGGAGAGCAGGAGAGGGGAGAGAGGAGAAAGAGGAAGTCAGATACCCTAAGAACATGTTTACAAAAAAGGAGACAATAAATTATGTGTTTCTTTTGATAGAGGACTCTCTGAGTGCTTATGGCTGTATTTACATAGACCTTTCTGATAAAGCTTACTTAGTTTTTACCTTTCCTTCTCATTTAAACAGAGATGAGCCGATCCTTGACTTTTATTTTAGTCTGCATCCCCCATGAGATCCTGAAAATGCATGGTAGGACCATTAAATACTATGGTCCCAACATAACAGAACCCAGCTGAGTAACAAACCTTTAAAGTAGCATTGAAGTGATTATGGTAGCTGAAGTCTTGGTGTCTGTTTCCAGCAGAGAACCAGCAGCGCAACATTTTTCACCTGATGGAAAAGCAGCTAACCCTAATGTCATTTGCATGAATAGAATCCACCTGTCTCCATTGGATGGGTTTCATAATGCAAATGGCATACTGCATGGTCACGTTTGGGTGACAGTTGAGAGTACGTTGTAGGCTACTTCTCTAGCAGCAGGGTGCTAGTTATCAGTTTTGAATATCAAACACCAAGGCCAAATGTTTGCCTTCATAGAGCCTGAGGTATTTCACTTGTACTTGGTTGTCTAAGAATTCTTATTATTATAGTTTTTGGAGACCTAAAAACTAAGCCACATTAAGCTCCTAAACTCCCGTGCTTTACTGTGGAGCAGAAGGCAAAGTCAGAGCTTGGGAATAAATGAAAATCATGCACTTGGGTTGACATTGACGGGTTGCAGACCCACAGGAAGGAAAGGGGCCAACCTTTGATCATGGACACAGGTCTCCACGCCTGTATTATTAATCATCTACCCAGACAATGACACGGGATCAGGCTTCTCCTTTCATACAGCGCAGAGGTGTTAGGTTTAGTGTCATTACAGTCCATAACACTTTGCATGACTATTGCACTTTCGGCCTCTCGCCCATCAAACGTGACATTATGGGCACAATTATGCCTGATTCCCCTGATTCCCAGCCCTTTATCGGCCAGACTTTGTAGCTCAGCTTCTCTGAACTTCTGCTGCACATAAAACAAGCCGTAATATTTAAACCTAATTAAACTTTGCCTCTCAATTAAAAGGTAAGCATCTTGCGTGGCTGCATCGACCCAATTAAAGGCGTTCAGGGCTGCATGGGATTGTGTAAGTGCGCGGTAAACGCTCAGGACTTATAGGGCAAAATGTGCTGATGTATGGATTTGTCAGCGAGAGGTGAAACAACACGCTTTGTTTGCTGGAGTGCTCCCTTGAACGCTATCCAATTACAGTAAAGTGGAGCTAATTAAATATTGCCCCCGAGCATTTTTTTTTGCTATTAACCAAAAATCTGTTTCAGAATGGGCGTATGGGTCGCCACTTGTATTTTTCCCTAATTATAAGCAAGGTTAAAACCAGAGGGGCAGAACAGAGGGGACAAATATTTTGATGTAAATGTGGGGTTTATTAAAAGGCTTTGCTTAAGGCCAATGGAGAGGGTCGGACTGGCAATTTTTGGATTCTGGTAAATGCCAGAGGGGCTGCTGAAAGATGCCATAGACACTCACTATTTATTGGGCTGGTGGGGGGGGTTTGTCTGTGTACTTGAAATGCCAGGGCCTATTTTTAGTTCTAGACAGGACCCGCCAATGGGCATGATCTCCCTTCCTTGTTGCCCCAACTCAAACATCTCCTATCACCGCCAGATTCTTAAGTTCTCATAGGAATGTTTACATTAATTGTACACTTGTAATTGTGTAGTAATTGCTGAAGTGTCGGACTTTTTAGCCCCAAGCACCCTTTGGATGTCCACACTTTTGTCAGGCCCCCCTTAGCTTACAACAAGGTTTAGATATAGGAAAATTCTGACCTCCCCCCTTTGCTTACAACAAGGTTACAGAAGCAGAAAAGTTCTGTCCTATCAGCCTTTTAACCATAGTACCAGGAATATCTAGGGCAGTTCCACACTAAGCTGACAACAGGGGCCAATAAAAGCTGCTGACTTCAGCAGACCAAGCTGGTCTAGAATAATGGCCATTTTTTTTGCTATAGCAAAGTAGACCCACTGCCAAAGGAAGAGGACAGGGCACATAGGAAGCAAAAAGGGTACTCGCCAATGCAGCGTCAAGAAGATTTTATTGAGGAGTTGGTTGAATATCTATTCAACCAACTTCCCAATAAAATCTTATTGGCGCTACATTGGCGAGTACCCTTTTTGCTTCCTATGTGCCCTGTCCTCTTCCTTTGGCATTGGGTCCACAGCCTGTGTATGTGATTAAACATTTGTCTTCATAATGTACATATCACAGATAAGGACCATCACATCGTAGATTGTGACCTTTTACAGTAGTGACATAGAGATAGGGAGCTACTTGTAGAATATGGATATTAAGGGACTGATAAGATATTTGCTAGTAAATACAGCAGGAGGTACAGCTGCAGGGGCCCTTTGTGGACATGGCTGCATGTCCATTCTTTCATAATATCAGTAATATTTCAGATAGAAAGCCCTTTACTTTCTCCAATTCACTGTATCTCCACACTCGAGTCTTCATAGTTTCTGGATATCACAATCGTTCCTCTCACAGCCACTGTCTTTTTACACCACTTACATTTACTGCCACTTTATGTATTAGCCAGGGGTTGGGGTGGGCCCAGAGCCCTGCAGTATAGGGGGCCCGCTAGCACACCTTTCATATGGGGTAACTTTTGGCAGAAGCATCCTGCAGACCCCTCATTTTAATCTACTAGAAGAGATCTACAGTATAGTTTATTTATTTGCCTTTTTTATTTGTGGCATCACCTTTTTATCATTTTTTTGCCCATAGGGCTGTTGGTCCAGGGTGACACACCTGGGGATCATGTTTGTTTCAGTAAGTGCAGACTATTCCTTCACTGCCAGCCTTACTATATTGAACTTTGCGCACTTGAGAGTTATTCTATCATAAGTTTATTGGACCAGTGGGGGCAAAACAGTTTCGCCCGGGGCCGCTGGTACCTTAAAACATCCCTGGTCTTAACCTCTCCTTGCTGCTCCCACCTCTGAGACTTGGTCATGGAATTCCTCTGTAAGGAACTCTCCCTCAAAACTAAACTTAGATTCCTTTGGGAACACGGAAACAGAATCTGGTCCAATCATGGTCATGAATCAGTGCCCAAGCCATTGTAAATAGTGATGAGCGAATCTGTCCCATTTCACTTCGCCCAAAAACTCGAGAATCTTTCGAAACGGCGAAAATGTTGCACGGAAAAAAAATTGTCGCCTGCGACTATTCTTGCTACAAATTTTGGACGCGCGACTATTCTTTTGACGTCCGCAACTATTCTTGTGACAAATTTTGGATGCGCGACTATTCTTTTGACGCCTGCGACTATTCTTGCGACAATTTTTGGATGCCCAACTATTCTTGCGACAAATTTTGCATGCGCTGTGAATTTTTCCGCTGCAAATTTTTTCATCCGTTTCACGAAACAATCCGCCAAATGGGGAAATTCCCCGCGAATCCATGCCTGCTGAAACATTTCGCCCATCACTAATTGTAAATAATGGCACTTTTTACCACTCTTATTTGTGCCTGTAAGTAACTAACCCACTTAGATTGTCAGCTGTATGGGGAAGGGTTCTCCTTCCTCCTGTGTGGTTTAACACATGGTTGTAGTTACTGTGCATATTTCTGTCACTATGCGTCTCTAATTGTATTTATTGCAGTGTTTGTCCCTGTTTATACAATCGCTGCATTGCTAGCTGCGCTGAGCACATACAAATCATAGTATCCAGTTTAATTGTATAAACAATTAAATGGGATTATAAAAACAGAGGGGAAATTATGTGCTTCAGCTCAATTAAACATTTGCGTTCCACTCCAGACACGAAGCCAATCCAAATGTGCTACAAGCAGAGGAGATAATTATACGGTTTATCTGCGGCACTATTTGTGAAATGGTTTGGCCTGTGCGAACTGGCTTTGGAGCAATATAAAGTTCTGAGTGATAAAATATAAAGGTGTGTTTGTCAGTGGTGGAGCGACGCTGCAGGGCTAAAATCTACGCAGGACATCTAATCCTGGATTGGATCCATTTCTGAGACCCACAGCCAACTGCTGCTATTTTAGAAGATGTGTAACCACTTTCTTTGGGAAGACTGAGTTCTACAAGACTCAACATTATATTAATGCCTTTATTTCTTAACCCTCAATCATTTAGCAGGATTAGAAATAACCCATCTCAAATGAAAGAAGGTGGATTCTCTGCCTGTCCCCCTGGGAGCCTCCTTTCTCCCTCCATCTGCTGTAACCAGGGCTTTCTTCCAAGGGCAAAACAGATCTTGTGGGCACTGTTATTTATAGAATGTCAGGATTTAAATACTGACAGAAGCATAGAGTCATTGGTCCTCAAACTGAAATTCTCCCCCAATCTTTGAAGAAGATGATCTTTGAATGACTCTTAGATTGTAAGCTCTACAGGGCAGGGACCTCCTTCCTACTGTGTCTCATACCCCATGGCACTTACTCCCTGTGTATTTATATGTATTTATTGTATTTATTCTAGCACTTGTCCTCCCTGTGTGTAATTGTGTATATTGTAAGATTGTGCAGCGCTGCGTTCCCTTGTGGTGCTTTATAAATAAAGTTATACATACATACTCAAGGTTCTGGTTGGCCCCTCAGAAGCCATTGGGTCACCATGTCTCTATTTCTAGACTGCAGATGTTCTGAGAGATTTTGCTGTAGGGCCTTCTGTCTGCAACTTTTTCTATCAATGTTCTTGTTATGTGTGGGACCCAGAGCAGTCCCATCTCTTTGGATCCTCTAAAGACTCTAGTTCTATGTGTAACTAGTGCTGGACTAGAACCCAGGATGCCAACTGGCAGGTAAGAGTAGGGAACACTATTATGGCTCTAAGTATTATACATCAATGGGACAACTAATCTTTCTTTACATGATCCTGTACATCTGCAAACATCTTCCTATACAATGATTTTTAAAAGGGAACGTCTTGGTTTGAGATGATGAGCTCCACCAGATGGCTATTTTGCATTCTTAACTTGCTCATTTAGCAAAGCAGCTAATTGCTTTATTAAACAATGTGGCCACAATCCCGCAAACCAGCAGTTATTGGACCTTTGGGTCCAATATTTGTTTAGGGTCCCTCAAAAACACTGGGAATCCATAGCCTACCCTATGGTACCTATGGACTATAGCCTACCCTATGGTACCTATGGACTATAGCCTGAACTATGGTAGGCTATGGATTCCCAATGTTTTTGTCATTAGAATAGTGTTTTATTTTAGCTTTGCCAAGTTGTTGGGCTTCTGGTCTGTGTATAGTCTGCTTATTGCTGCTTTATTGGGCTTTGTGGAATCAATATGCCCCTGACTGAATGTGAATGGCATCCTGCTACTTGTGCCACTTTGCTGCATTCACAAGGCAGCCTTCTGAAGCACAGGCATTGGGTACAAGGTTCCCTCATACACAGAACATGGACCTCAAGGGCCCAAGTAGCACAATAGTATAGAGTGCAGGCACAGATTCTAGTGGTCGGAGATCCAATCTGCTACTCATGGCATACGTCACTGTAGGATTCTGAGCCCTTAAGGGGGAAGACACATGGAGCTACTTAGTAGCAGCTACATGTCACGGCTACTAAACGCCAGAAAATACCCTGCCATAGACAGCACTTATTTATTGTATTTATTATAACACTTGTCCTCCCTGTGTGTAATTGTGTATATTGTAAGATTGTACAGCGCTGCGTACCCTTGTGGCGCTTTATAAATAAAGTTATACATACATACATACAATTGCCTCTGCTAAAACACACGTAGCAACAATTATCAGTAAATGATCAGCATTGTCTATTTTAGTAGACAAAAAGCTGCTACTAAAGGTCCCCATACACGGGCCGATAGAAGCTGCCGATATGGGTCCCTTGGACCGACTCGGCAGCTTATCGGCCCGTGTAGGGGCAGAAACGAGCGGACTGGCCGACCGATATCTGGCCTGAAGTTGGCCAGGTTATAAAATCCCGTCGGTTCGGGGACCGCATCGGCTCGTTGATGCGGTCCCCGAACCGACTGCCCCATTGCCGCGTGCAGAATTCGATCCTTTGACCCCAGGGCCAAACGATCGAATTCGCCTACATGCCTCCCCGATATCGCCACCCATAGGTGGGGATATCGGGTGAAGATCCGTTCACTTGGCGACATCGCCAAGCGAGTGGATCTGCCCGTGTAAGGCCAGCTTTAGTAGCTCTGTGTGTCTTCACCCTAAGGGCTCTGGCACACGGGGAGATTAGTTGCCCGTGACAAATCTCCCTGTTCGCGGGCGACTAATCTCCCCGAATTACCATCAGTTGCCATTCCACCGGCGAACATGAAAGTCGCTGGTGGGATGGCACACGCGGTGGCACGATTTCAGCAAATCGCTGAAAATGCCTCGCGAGGCAACTTCGGCGATTTGCCAAAATCGCCTGCGCAGCGTGTACCATCCCACCGGGGCCTTACATGTTCACCGGTGGGATGGTAGTTTGGGGAGATTAGTCGGCCGTGACAAGGGAGATTTGTCGCGGGCAACTAATCTCCCCGTGTGCCAGAGCCCTAATGGGTTTCAAGAGACTGGAAGGCTTAGACAATCACAGGTAATATCTCCTCCACAGTTTTAAAATATGTTCCTATAAGAGGAATGTTAATACGTACAGGAGGGGGCACTTTAGAATAATAATTCCCCTTAACCAAATATGAGTATGTTTCATCAAATGATAGAAAATTGCTGCTGCTTTTTGTATTTCGCCAATAAAGTGTTAAAAATGTAGACTTTGTATATATTTTATTATTTCACGCTGCAAAGCGCCACATGGCTTGTTCCTCATTCCTGGCGTCGCAGCGAGCGCAGGTGGAGACGCGTTGTGCCAGGGGCCATGTCATATTTGGGATTAACATGCTTTATTGCTAGTAGCCATATAGTTTGTTCTGACAAATTTCACCTATTTACATCCCACTCGATCAGATAATTGAGTTATTAGACGCTTCTGGTTACAGCTAATAAAGTATAGAATGTCACATTTTCCCTAATTATATTTGCTTTTGTTCAGTTTAGGCCCATAACTAATAATAAAGCTGCTCTCAGTGTGCAATTAAGGGCAGCCTGATGCCGTTCAATGACCCTACGGTTTCTCTGCTTCTGCGCACCTATGCACCCAAATGTCATGTGACGGCTGGACACCAATCAGATATTCAGTACTAAATTCAGCACAAACTGGAAGCCGATTGGCGATTTTCAATCCTAATAATATGTAACTGTATTGTTAATGACAGGTATTATTGGGCAAGGACGGGAGGAAAATGGCGGTCAAAGTGGTCCCTTATAAATATAAGCCCCTTTCTGGTATATCCAGCCCTATAAACAGTATCTTTCCCAATAAACAGACAATAAATAGTTCTGTCTCGTTTACTATTTATCTAAACATTCCCTGACTGTCATCTGACTCACCTAAATTCCCCCAGCGTGGGGCGGTTGTGTGGCTTACCCCCTGCTGAGCAGACTGGACTTTGATTTCTCAAAAAATGCCATAAAGGCTATAAAGAGAATGCACTGAGCCGGCCGAATCGGCTGATTGGACACAATATCATAAGATTTTATTCAATTCATTTTAAATTCCAGCCATTTTCAATGGCTTAATATGGGCTCTACAGAAGATGGCCTTCATAGTTCATAGCTTTCTGGATAACAGGTTTTTAATTAAGGGATCCCATACCTGTAAATGTTGAATGGTAGTTCATGAGAAAAGAAGGCAGGGATTATACTCTAAGTATAATCTTTTTTAGTATTCTTTTAGATGGGGAAATTAAATATAAAGTGCTCAGTGTTTGGCAGATCTTGTATTTAGCCTCATGTCTTCTTCTATAAGGAAGGGCAGGCTGTAACAGTCACATATTTAATATTTTTCCATCAGCAACTTACAGTAATATACCAGACATGGTTGGCCAGATCCATCATGCTCAGCCCTGTTCTTTTGGTACAGGTATGGGGCCTGTTATCCAGACCTGGGGTTTTCCAGATAAGGGATCTTTCTGTAATTTGGATCTCCATAACTTAAGTCTGCTAAAAAACATTTAGATATTTAATAAACCCAATAGGCTTGGGTACTGTTTTATTATTACAGAGAAAAGGGAATCATTTAACCATGAAATAAACCCAATAGGGCTGTTCTGCCCCAATAAGGGGTAATTATATCTTAGTTGGGATCAAGTACAGGTACTGTTTTATTATTACAGAGAAAAGGGAATCATTTAACCATGAAATAAACCCAATAGGGCTGTTCTGCCCCCAATAAGGGGTAATTATATCTTAGTTGGGATCAAGTACAAGTACTGTTTTATTATTACAGAGAAAAGGGAATCATTTAACCATGAAATAAACCCAACTAAGATATAATTACCCCTTATTGGGGCAGAACAGCCCTATTGGGTTTATTTAATGGTTAAATGATTCCCTTTTCTCTGTAATAATAAAACAGAACGTTGTAATTGATCTCAACTAAGGTATAAGTAACCATTATTGGATGCAAAACAAGCCTATTTGGGTTTAATTAATGTTTTATTGATTTTTTAGTAGACTTAAGGTATGGAGATCCAAATTACGGAAAGACCCCCCGGAATACCCTTGGTCCCGAGCATTCTGGATAACGGGTCCTATACCTGTAATGACAATTAAAGTTCATTCAGTCCATTCCCCAGTCAGTAGGGTTAGTGCCACGTAAAATAAAGCTTCCCACGTAGATTCCCGGTGCGTCATTGGGTGCTTGGGAATCTCAGTTGAGGGTTTGAGGCAGTCTATCGAGAGTACATAATGAATCATTGCGGTGTAGTCAGCGCTGTTTCCTAAGAGCCCAACAGACCGCGAGGTGCTAGAGGTGTATTTGTTTTATGATGTCAAGAGATTTCAGACCACAAAGGAATGAAAAGAATTGATCTCTGAAAGTCAAGATAATCCGTAGGGAATTTCCAGCTGGAGGGATTAGGGGAGAACATACATGCAAGGGACTGTGCGGCGTTGGCCAACAGAAACACACCTTGGGGGGATCTGCTTTCACAAACTTCTGACATGAATAGCTTCAAGGGATATAGCACTGACCAATCAGATCATCTGGTTAATCCCACAGCTGCCTCCGCTAGTGTTATATCTCTTTTGTTTGGCACCATAAACCCCATAAAGCAAACATGAAACATATATTGGCCCAACAACATCATGTGTTTGTGGGAACCCTCAGTCAGACTTGGTGTACCTCATATCATGGGCCCCTGGAATGGGAAACTGAAGATGGGTTTGTCAAATTCATTTTCTTTATCCCAAAGATCCATTTGTGATTTTATTGCCCCAGATTCTTTGCGTGACCATTCAACTTGCTTCGGTTCATTATTTGTAATATTTGTTTTTTTTTTTACAGGGGCCTATAGTTACCAACTGAAAGCACTGATTCCCTATGTTATGGATATCTGGCTAGAGGCCCAGAGGTTCTAGGAGATTGGTAGAGCCTCTAGACTCCCCAGGGTCTACATAGAAACCTTTTTATAACATCATGATTTTAATATAATCCACCCATGAGATATATGAATTGGCCCATTTGATATAATACGTATATATATATAGCAGTAGAAGTAGACCTTAGAATATCTAAAACAGCAGATTAGTGTCCACCCCAAAACTCGCATTAATTCAACATTGTTGAGCCTCCAGCAGAGCAATTAGGGATTTACCCCAAATCTTTCTTTATCTGACCTTCAGGCTGAGCCCTGCCCCTAGCCACTGCACCAATGCCCCCTAAGGAGGTCTACCCCTGAGTATATTATATGTAGAATATATAAGGAACTACAGTAAATTGATTAGCCTTACAACCTACTAGTATATTAGAGCATGCAATGACCTGGGGGTTATTAAATAATATATTTTTTATTTAGTGTATTCCACTTTTCATTGATTGCTTCAAAATATTAGAACATTACAGAAATGGGCATTCACGGTCATTTGTCAGTTTCCCAATAAAGCGACGTTGCAGTTTGTTTTGTTTTTGATTAACAAAGAATCATACATATATGTGTGCATTAAAAATACCATTAATCTGTACTTCACTCTTTGCTGCATCACACATGGGGCATCATGGGTAATCCTGGAAGGAATGAAAGAGCCATATTGTGATATACTTGTGTAATAATGTTGGGCAGGTTGAGTTGCTCACTGTCAGGGCTACCGTGGCTAGAGGGAGTTGAGTTGGTAGCTAAGTTGTTTTTTAGGGGAAACTGTAGTTAAAAATATACTCCATAACCATAAAGAGCAACTCCCAGTGGTTCTCAAACAATGAGACTGATGGCAGAGGAGGCTCAGCCTGAAGGCCAGAAATGGTGAGACTTAAGGTGCCCATACATGTGAAGATTTTCTCTCTTGGCGAGGTCGCCAAGTGAGCGGATCTTCGCCCGATATCCCCACTTATGGGTGGGCGATATTGGGGAGCGTGTAGGCTATAACGAAGGGTATAGGCAAAGTCCCCGATCCGACTAGATTTTTTAACCTGCCCGATTGATATCTGGCTGATTTTAGGCCAGATATCGGTTGGGCAGGCCCGTCAGTAGTGCCCATACACGGGCCGATTAGCTGCCGAATCGGTCTAAGGGACCCATATCGGCAGCTAGAATCGGCCAGTGTATGGGGACCTTTAGGGACAATGCCTATTTTCTCTCCTAGATACACCTGAGAGCCCAGCTTGGGTCACTTAGGGTGAGATCTGGGTTATGCTGTCCTATATATTCTTGGACTATGGCTGTTTCAATATTTTCCTCTATCAGGAACTAAGGGGGGCCGTGGTCACAGGTTGGACCTCCAGTTGGAGCTTTAACAACTACTGATGGATAATGTGAGTTGGCAATTTGACAAGTACCGAAGCATCACAGGGAGGGATAATACGATTGGGTCACAGCTTTATTGTGGGTGTAGGAGTGAAGTCAAGCCTCCTGCTACAGCCCTGCTTCTCTGGCCTCTTGACTTCTGTTTACTCAGGTTAATAAGTTACAGTATGATTTGCAAAAGTCAGTTAACATTTTATTTCTGAGAGGCTAAGGAGGAGTATCCCAGTCCCAGCTGGAATTCCAGTATTATTCCTTTAGCTACGAAATGTGCGAGTAAATAAACAGCCTGGCAACTGCAGCCGCCTTAACCCTTTGTGTGATGAGGGTTTCTGCACTCTCGGAATGGCACGGATCAAAGAGAACCCTGGAAATGAAGTATCTATGGTGCCAGCACAATGGTACTGGATTCTATGGTGGGTGGCACATAAAGGGTCACTATACCCTAAAATTTGCATGATGGATTTTGGCTCAGTAGAGGGAAGGACCCAGTCTGGCATCGTTCCATGGCATCTCTCTATCCAGGCAATGACAACATGTAGTCTTCTGTTCCTGATAATGCTATGCCTATGGGAAGCCATTGCCAACCAGTTTGACTGACCACTCCCCCAATGCTATTAAATCACACCCCTTGGGTCACCTGACCACACCTTACTGCTAGGTGTAAGGTACTAACGACTAACTAACTTCTTCCCTGTTGGCAGGTATCACACACTAACCCAGTGATCCCCAACCAGTGGCTCAGGGGTAACACGTTGCTCCCCAACCCCTTGGATGTTGCTCTCAGTGCCCCCAAACCAGGGAGTTATTTTTGAATTCCTGACTTGGGGGCAAGTTTTGGTTGAATAAAAACAAGACTTACTACCAAATAAAGCCCCTGTAAGCTGATAGGGTGCATAGAGGCTGCCTAATAGCCAATCACAGCCCTTATTTGTTGCTCTCAAAGTCTTTTTACATTTGACTGTGGCTCATGAGTAAGAAAGGTTGGGGACCCATGCCCTAACCAATGGTTGGCATATGCTGCCTTGGAAACAATAAATGATAAACATCATTATTTTATCAGTTCTTGTTGGGCAACATCATGTTAATTGAGTTAATTTGCTTGTGAACCGTAGGCCATTAGCTTTGAGTTCCAGCCAATAACAATGCTGTGCTGTCGCCGAGGTGATGAAATTATTGTTTTTTCCATTTCCATTGTCCCTTTGATTTGCTGCCACCGAGGCCGAGATAAACCCATGTCCGAGACATTAGCATTACTTACTAACAACACCTGGAATCCATTCCATCTATTACATTTTCTGATTAATGCCACTGATAAAGGCACATTTAATCCGAACCAAGTGCTTTCTTATCTCCGTTTCATATTGAATCATTATTCAGCGCCCCGGCTCGGCACAGCTCAGCTTGGCTGGCAGGAAACAGCACAACTCACTGGTTCCTTTATAAAGATTAGTTTAAGGTCACACACAGGTGACTTTAATTTATTTATTATACTGAGCCCCCCCCCAGCTATACTTGAAGGTATAAATGTATGTGACGCTGCTAAAGTAGCAAAACTAGTGAAGTGCAAGAGCCCTATGGGGTGCAAAATCACTCCCAGTACTGCGATCTGCATCTCAAGTTGGACTGGCCCATTGGGAAACCATGAGAAATCCCGGTGGGCTCTATGTGAGGTTTGTGGTGAGACTTGTGTGAGAGAGGCTTTGGGTTATGGCAATGAGGGGGTTACATGATGGAGGGGTCGGAAGCAGAGGTCCCTGGGGTCAGGCCTAAAACTGACCTCACCTTTATTTGTGTGCAAGCCCTGACTCTATTTAAATTTACTGTCATTGGTACCGTATATGGGGGTACAATTTTGGGGGGGGGGGGGTTGCGCCAAATATCTATATCGTATTTTGTGATTGTGAAGTGAGTGCCCTCCATTTATCTACGTATATTTATCTAAACTGACCTCACGTCAGTACACGACTTGACAGCCTACGCCCACTGGCACATCTGAATGTTAGGGGACAGGTAGGGGACGTCTCTGTGCCAATAATGAATACAGAGCTGCTGAGGCGCAAAGATCAGCACTTATTCTACAAATGTGCAAACAAAATACTGTTGCTCGCGGCCTGCCCTGCACTTTGTAAATGCGGCTTTGTAATTCTTATTTATGAAGGCAGTGCAATGTACAATTTCAGATATAAATGATCATGCTATTTACCCACCATGCAAAAGTGAGCCCCAACTGAGCCGTTTTGGCTCATATTTTCCTGCGGCCATAACCCCCCAAGTCTTGGGCTGCTCTGAATCTACAACCATTCCACCTTTTTTTTGGACTAATACCGGCTTTGGGGGTAGGGAAATGGGCAGGCTGGGTGGGGGAAAGGTGGATGGGACGTAAATGGGCAGGGAAATGGGCAGGCTAGGTGGGGGAAAGGTGGATGGGACGTAAATGGGCAGGGAAATGGGCAGGCTGGGTGGGGGAAAGGTGGATGGGACGTAAATGGGCAGGGAAATGGGCAGGCTAGGTGGGGGAAAGGTGGATGGGACGTAAATGGGCAGGGAAATGGGCAGGCTAGGTGGGGGAAAGGTGGATGGGACGTAAATGGGCAGGGAAATGGGCAGGCTGGATGGGGAAAGGTGGATGGGACGTAAATGGGCAGGGAAATGGGCAGGCTGGGTGGGGGAAAGGTGGATGGGACCAGTAAATGGGCAGGGAAATGGGCAGGCTGGGTGGGGGAAAGGTGGATGGGACCAGTCAATGGGCAGGGAAATGGGCAGGCTGGATGGAGGAAAGGTGGATGGAACTGGTAAATGGGCAGGGAAATGGGCAGGCTGGATGGGGAAAGGTGGATGGGACTGGTAAATGGGCAGGGAAATGGGCAGGCTGGATGGGGGAAAGGTGGATGGGACGTAAATGGGCAGGCTAGGTGGGGGAAAGGTGGATGGGACGTAAATGGGCAGGGAAATGGGCAGGCTGGGTGGGGGAAAGGTGGATGGGACCAGTAAATGGGCAGGGAAATGGGCAGGCTGGGTGGGGGAAAGGTGGATGGGACCAGTCAATGGGCAGGGAAATGGGCAGGCTGGATGGAGGAAAGGTGGATGGGACTGGTAAATGGGCAGGCAGATGGGCAAACTGGGCAGGGTTATAGGTGGCGCAGAGGTGGGCCCATAGTTATAAAGGGTAATTGGCAGCAGAGAGGGTCGGGGAAGGGAGGGATATATAGGCCATTACAAGTACATTGCCAGTAAATGTGTAATACCGGTGCCGGCCCTAGCTGGAGATTTACTGGCCAGGCGAGCCAAATACCAGCCAGGTAGGAACCCTACTCACACTCTGTATATATATATGGTATATCCTGGCTTCGAATAAAAGCCCATGATACTGTAGCGGTAGGAGCAGCCGCACACATACAAGTCCTTTCATGACTAAAGGAAACCTGTGCCCAGGATGAAACCTTCCAGCAAAGCGCCAGGCAGGGAAGAGCTTTTTCTTATGGACCCAGAACAAAGAGCTGGCGCAGAGCAAGTGTGAACCTGACTCTCCTTGTTGTTAGAGTCAATATTTCTCTTCTGAAATGTTCATATTTATATACGAGCAAAGGTCAACCACAACGTTGCTTTGAGCGGCTTTACCTGGGGACAATGGGAGAAACATTTCCTTAGGGAAAGGGGGAAACTGCTTTTCAGTGGGGGGATTTCATCTTGTCGAGGGCAAATACGGGTTCTAACGTCCCATAACACTATTTATATAGCATTATAGGATATAGGCAAAGGCTTATTAAAGGCTAAATAAAGACATTAGGGGTCATTTATCACGCAATCAGCAATTTATTTACCCTTTGCACACTGCGTTCTACCATAGCTATATGCCCCACTGCACGACAAACCCCATTTCTACCAGAGAGGTGTAATATAGATACCATTTAGTACATGTTAAGTGCCATTTATGTCCCTAAGTGCAGTGTGCAAAGTGCAATTTTAAATTCCATTTTTAACCCACAATGCAGCATTTTTACCCATAATTCCATCTTGTGTCCGCAAAGGGTGATGTGCCTGATATAATTGCAGCGACTTTAGGTGCAAGTCTCCTTTAAGGTGGTGGTAACTGCATAAAAAAGCATTTGTGTTTAGTTCAGAACAGAAGGCAGGAACTACACGGCATCTTAAAGGGGAGCTCCCCCCCCCCACACAGCACAGAAACCCCTAACATCCCTATCACTAAAATCTGTTCCTATAAAAAGTAGGAATAAATACAATTTGTATATGCTGAAATCCAGCTGCAAAACTGTTCTTTTCTTTTTGCATCATTTGAAATCCTGGCAGGGGAGGAGGGACTAAAACACTGATGTTACAAATTGTAACAACTTCTCCACAGCTTACAGCATGCAGGAACTACATAACCCACAATGCATTGCGCTATGATGTTCCTTTCCTTATTGACATCACGTGTGCAGGGAATTGTGGGATTGGGAGGATGCAGGCTGAGGGACAGGCGACTCCTGTTACATTTTTTTGAGTCTCAAAGTAGTCAGATCAGCAGGGGAACAGGGGGCGGGGCTTAGGGAACTGTTCCAAACCATATTATTACATGAAAAGGCTATTTTTTCATTGATGTATATTGCAAAGTTGCTTGAAATTAGGTTTACTTAAGTTGTGTTTGGGTGGAGTTTCCCTTTAAAAGCAAGGAGCTGCTTTGGATACAAGTATCTACTACTGCAACTGTGGTTGTATTGGTAAATGAGCCGATTGGTGCATAGAGAGGGTCCCTGAATAATAGGTTCCCCATTGGGCCCCACACCGTCCCCAGTAATGTGCCTCCCAATACGAGGGATCCCTATAAAAGTAGCTTCTATGACTTTCTGTCTGTTACACCACAAATGTATCTCTATTGTGAATTGTTCCCTCTGAGCAGAGACGCGGCGTCTCCCAGCGCCTTGTGGGGCTCAGCAATCAATCAACTTCATCTCCCCATAAATTACCCAGACAAGTATGAAGTGGCCTCTTCACATACAAACACGAAACTGGGGGCTTTGAAGCGGGGCTATTGCCCATACATAAAGGGATCCTTTGAAGGAAAAATAGAGCGTCTCAGGCCCCTAATAGGGAATATTATAGAGACCCTTTACTTGACCAACTGCAAATTATATTGGTAAAGTCTTTATTTTTTTAATGATTTTCTTATTGTATCAAAGGGAAATTTCTGCCCCGGCCATAACTTTCCTTTAACATGAGCCGGATTTCTGCCTCATATTCCCCAGCGCTCTCATGTGAAATTCCATAAGGCCGTGCCGCATCCATGCAAAGTATTTTTCAGTGGATTATCAGCGGCAGTAAATTCCTCCCCGATGATCTTATGAAACGAAAAGCTTGGCCGTGTCGCTGGCTGTGGGAGTGCGGCCCGAGACCCGGCGAGTCGGTTCAGAGGAGACTGCGCTCTGTCATGGATTCTGAGAACTCGTATCCTCTCTCTAAAGTGGCGTGTGAGTGCCAACCCAACAGCCGCCACGTGTAACGGCCTAAAATGACATATTCCATGTGAGCCAATGGGGATATCAGGGCAAGAGAAATGTTTTGGAGCTAAAACAAAAACAGCTTTTCATTTTGCCTTTTGGTTGCCAGTACCCAAGCCCCTTCTCTGTGCAACATTCACTAATGCAGGTCCAGAATAAGAATCGAAACCCAAGCCCAATAATAGTGACTGTCTATTGCACCTTACAGCAGCCCCTCTGGCATTTGCCAGAACCCACAGATTGCCAGTCCGGGCCGACACTAATGCCCCAGATGCAAGTGCAAGTTAAGGAATTGGTAGGGGGAAAGAGAACAGGACACCTACATGCCACCCCCAGCCTACCCCTTATGAATACATCACTTATGAATGTAGGCAGCTCTGTATTCATCCATAGTGATGGGCGAAATGTTTTGCCAGGCATGGATTTGCAGCGAATTTCCGCATTTCGCCATTGGCGGATTGTTTCGCGAAATGGATGAAAAAATTTGCAGCAGAAAAAATCGCAGCACGTCCCAAAATTCATAAGACAAAATAATAGCCGCGCGATGAAAGAATAGCCGCGCGATGAAAGAATAGCCATGGGGGTGACAAAAGAATAGCCGTGCGATGAAAGAATAGCCATGGGTGACAAAAGAATAGCTGCGCAACGAAAGAATAGCCGCGGGTGACAAAAGAATAGCTGCGCAACGAAAGAATAGCCGCGGGCGACAAAAGAATAGCTGCGGGCGACAAAAGAATAGTCGTGGGCGACAAAAGGATAGTCGCGGATGACAAAAGAATAGTCGCGGGTGACAAAAGAATAGTCGTGGGCGACAAAAGGATAGTCGCGGATGACAAAAGGATAGTCGCGGGCGACAAAAGAATAGTCGTAGGCGACATAAGGATAGTCGCGGGTGACAAAAGGATAGTCGCGGGTGACAAAAGAATAGTCATGGGCGACAAAAGGATAGTCGCGGATGACAAAAGGATAGTCGTGGATGACAAAAGAATAGTCATGGGCGACAATTTTTTTTGACGTGCAACATTTTCGCTGTTTCGCGAATTTTCCTCCGTTTTACAAATCTTTTGAAAGATTCTCTAATTTTTTGGCGAAGCGAAACGGGACAGATTCGCTAATCACTATTCATCCATAAAGCAGAGATCTTTGTGCTCTATTCTACAGCACAAGCACCTACGCCTGTAAGGACACATGGCAGAAAACATGGCGGCTTGCACCTGGTCTTTGCACTTTGCACCCTTCACAGCCAATTGTAAATGAGCTCTAAGAACTTAATGTCATTTTTTGCATCTATCACTATGCCTGCTGCTCATTAATAAGTCCCCATGTATCTTCTTATTTATCTTCTTCTTATTTAGTTCTGGGACTAAATCATTTATCCAAATTGCAAAAGTCAGAAAACAACTGGTCCCAGAGTAGGCAGTGTCGTCAAATGCAATCAAATAAACCTTCCCTGTGGTCTGGCTGCAGCGCATTAACATTTATCAAGTTAGAGACGGGGCTATTCTAAGTAACAGTTTCCTTTTTTATTCTCTTTCATTATTTGCCTTACAATTTAATATATTATGTGGTTGTTAGGGTTTGTGACCCTGGAAACCAAAATACCAATGCTCTGCTAGGCTACATTTGTGGTGTTTTTGGTTCTTTTTGCTTCTTGCTTATGCCTTACCTCTCCTGTTTATCTTCCACTCTGACGTCAAAACCAATACTTGGTTGCTAGGGTATGACCTTAGCAACCACAAAGTTCATACAGTGTATCTGCAGAAAAAAAGATAAATAATGCAAAAACCACAAACAAATGAACCCAATTCAAATGATTTGTAGATAAACGGACCTGCAACAACAATGAGACATCCATTTTGGCTTTAGACCCTATCAGGATTATTTATAAAAGTTATCGGTCATGGCTAATTGAATAGTCAGAGTTAATAAAATGATACACTTGACTCTTACTTTTTTTGGAGTGAGAGACTGAAACTAAATGATTGGGCCCGGAGGTGCTTTATAATTGACAGTGAGTTAGGCGTGCCATGGGCTGCACAATGAGGAGTTCTCCAAGGCTGGATCACTGGATGTTCCTGTAACACCATTAGCACATTAACCATAATTCATGTTCAGATGCTAAATGCTGAGAGGAGATAAACAGTGCAGAGCTGTAATGTGGGTGGCAAACAAATAACAGCTCCAGAGAACTGATCTTGTTGTTTCTAGAGATGAGAGAAACGTTCCAGATGAATTGCCAATCAGTGACAAATGGAAGGGAAGGTCGGGCAGAGAGGGCATTGCCCCGGCACTGTTCCAAGGGGGCCCTTAGGGGAATGGGAAATTTGATTAAAGCAACAAAAGACATAAAATGTTTATTGTTAGATATTTTTAGTTTCTACAAAAGGAAAGGGCAGGGCCAGCCCCACTTCCAGCTTGGGGGATCAGAGCCCTGGTTGGGTGAAGGCCAGTTAGGGACAGATTTGGGGGAGAACACCTGTTTGCTCTGCTAAATACTCTGGAAACCAGTCTGGGTCATCTAGGTCAGAGTTAGAACTGAGGTGAAATACTATTTGATGTTCTAGATATTTTTGGAACAATAGTCAAATGGTCTACATTTTCATAAATCTGCAACCTTGTTATGAGCTACAGGGGGAAGGCTTGGCCAAATGTCGAACCCTAATGTTTGAACCCTATAAGTCCAACAACTACAGGGATTAGGGTTGCGCTTTCTGCCGTGGATAACATTGGGGTGGGGTTATTGCCACAACTCGGAGGTTTTGACCTGGACATCCCTTTAAAATCAGGGCTGTTGGTGGAATGACTTAGTTGTAGCTCATTCACAGCTGGGAGACCTCACATGGGTGTGCCTAAATTACATTCATTTCACTTAGACAAGGCCCCATCTTCCAGCAGTGTAAAGTTGTGTATATACTGCCAGATAGGCAACCTATGAGCAGATTTGGCAAACTACCAGCTGGGACACATCGCACTGATCTGATTATTGGGCCTTGCGTCTGAAGGGGCTGAATCAGAAGCTTATATCTGCCCATGTATGGCCACCTTTTGGTCTCTCAAAAGAAAATGTTTTTACCCATAATGCAACAGGAGGCAGGAGGAAGGCAGCGGCACAGAGAGCGAAACGATACAGAGGGGTAACTTTAATAAACAGGAAAAATGTGTTAAATGACTGCACCAAAAATTGTGCTTTTCCTTTAAAATGGCTCCTCAATTAAGGAGCTATCAGTACTAGGCAATCCCCTACAATACATGTTCTGGCTCTGTCCTGTTCCATAATGGCTGCCATTTTGCTTGTCACTGGTGACCTGCAGCTTCATACTTGCAAAAGTTACTGCTACCACTTAGTATTTGCATTTAAGGTGTCGATAAATTGCAATAGAAAGATACAGTCCGTTACCACTATATATATATATATATATATATATATATATATATATATATATATATATATATATATATATATAGTTGGGGTGCCTGTGGTCCCCATTCTAGTTCCCCTTGTATGAATGTATTAACAATTATTAAAACTGTGCTAATTATTACAAATTCAGCTGCTGTTGAAGTGAACTGGCTGCTTGAATATCACTCGTCATCAAAAATGGGACAGGGAAATGTATAGTAGTGGCCATTTGCCCCACTGGATACACTGACCAATCTGTTCTGTAATACTGCAGTCTGGAATTTAAAGAGATACTGTCATAATATAATTGCCCTTTTTATTATAATATATTAATGTGTTACAAACTTACAGTGGTATAACTATGCACCCCACGGTCATGGGAGATCCTGGGGAACAGGGGGGCCCAGACTTCATCTATAGTTTTTATAGATCCCCCCCAGCTGCTGTCTTATCTACCCCAGCGCAAGTGGCCAGGAAGTGGGGGCACAAGTGGGTGGGCCAGAGGCCAGGTAGGGGCTGCTGTGTGCAAATATTTTGAGGGGGCCAACATGAGGGTTCAGTACCAGATATACTTGATAAATAACAATTTCCTTCCCTTGTGGCATTTATAAATCAGTCTGCGTTCTTGCCTTTTGCCCAAGCCTCTTCATCCCTTTAATGACTCCTTTATATGGAATCTAATTCAGGACTTATAATTCAAGAAACCTATAATTGGCTCTAGAAGCTAAAACTATGCTTAAAGTCCTGACCTTGCTGTAAGATGGAACTGCGGCTTTCTTGTACAGGTATGGGATCCCTTATCCGGAAACCGATTATCCAGAAAGCTCCAAATTACGGAAAGCCTGTCTCCCATAGACTCCATTATAAGCAAATAATTTAGAATTTTAAAACTGATTTCCTTTTTCTATGTAGAAATAAAACAATACCTTGTAATTGATCCCAACTAAGATATAAATACCCCTTATTGGGGGCAGAACAGTCCTATTGGGTTTATTTAATGGTTAAATGATTCCCTTTTCTCTGTAATAATAAAACAGTACCTGTACTTGATCCCAACTAAGATATAATTACCCCTTATTGGGGGCAGAACAGCCCTATTGGGTTTATTTAATGGTTAAATGATTCCCTTTTCTCTGTAATAATAAAACAGTACCTGTACTTGATCCCAACTAAGATATAATTACCCCTTATTGGGGGCAGAACAGTCCTATTGGGTTTATTTAATGGTTAAATGATTCCCTTTTCTCTGTAATAATAAAACAGTACCTGTACTTGATCCCAACTAAGATATAATTACCCCTTATTGGGGCAGAACAGCCCTATTGGGTTTATTTAATGGTTAAATGATTCCCTTTTCTCTGTAATAATAAAACAGTACCTGTACTTGATCCCAACTAAGATATAATTACCCCTTATTGGGGCAGAACAGCCCTATTGGGTTTATTTAATGGTTAAATGATTCCCTTTTCTCTGTAATAATAAAACTAAGATATAAATAATCCTTATTGGAGGCAAAA
Source organism: Xenopus tropicalis (assembly GCF_000004195.4). NCBI lineage: Eukaryota > Metazoa > Chordata > Amphibia > Anura > Pipidae > Xenopus > Xenopus tropicalis. The sequence goes on from NC_030681.2 coordinate 143,177,734, forward strand.
CAATCCTATTGGGTTTAATTAATGTTTTATTGATTTTTTAATAGACAAGGTATGGAGATCCAAATTATGGAAACACCCCTTATCCGGAATACCCTTGGTCCCAAGCATTCTGGATAATGGGTCCTATACCTGTACATACCTTTGGTAAGATGTAAATAGGCCAACTGACCAGTAAAGCAGTAACCTTCCCCCAAGGCAGGGCCATAAGTGCCCAAAGCATGTCGGCTGGAGTCAAGAAGAACCAGGTCTATGACCCTTCTCTGGAGGTGCCAGCCACTGCTGCCAATAAAGTAACACTGCATATGGATTAAACAACTGAAAGACCTTATCTAACACAATTAACATCTGCTGCCATGATGTAATCCCTATTTTTGTCACAATCAGCCCCTGATTTGATGTTGTGAGTCTTTAGTTTCTGCACATCTGTACACAATGGATGGTTTCCATCCTGAAAGGCAGCAGCTTAATATATCTCTCATGATTGTGTAGGGCTTCCTGGTGTTGAAAAGCTTTGTCATCTCAATGTATTAAGACAATGTTGACAACCTACCATAAAGGACATAGATCATATACAGACCCAGGCGTATGTCACCTCTCTGTTTCATGTTGTGCTGAGGCTACGGCAGGAGTGGGCTATAATTAATGGCTTCTCCGTGCCTCCTTTGTTGCATGGAAATCCCCCATTGAAGTCTTGCATAGCGTATGAAGTGATCCATATCAATCACTGTCCTCTTCTATAGATTTCATCAGCTCATCTTCAAAACAATGGTTTTATGGAGTTGTCAAGCATGTAACCAGGGAAGGAGGCCGGCAGCTCTGCTTTGTTATTCTGGTATTTTGTCTTGTTGTTTGTACGTTGGTAACACAGTCATGCTATAAGAGTGCAAGGGTTGTGTATTCTGTGCAAGTGGAGATGAAAGTGCCCCATGTGCCATCATCCTACTCAGTACACGGGAAGATGAGTGAATGAAGGTGAGTCCTGTAGTGTAGGAGGTGGGACCTTAGTTAAACAGCCCAAAGGTTGGGGCAGGCAGGGAAGTAGCTTAGACAAAATTGAGGTTGAGGTTGAGGCAGGCACAACAGGTTATTATTATTAACATTTATTTATAAAGTGCCAACATATTCCACAGCGCTGTACAATAAGTGGGTTTCATACATTGGACATACAGAGTAACATATAAAGCAACCAATAACCGATACAAGAGGTGAAGGGAGCCCTGCCCAAAAGAGCTTACAATCTACAAGGAGACATACAGAGTAACATATAAAGCAACCAATAACCGATACAAGAGGTGAAGAGAGCCCTGCCCAAAAGAGCTTACAATCTACAAGGAGACATACAGAGTAACATATAAAGCAATCAATAACCGATACAAGAGGGGAAGAGAGCCCTGCCCAAAAGAGCTTACAATCTACAAGGAGACATACAGAGTAACATATAAAGCAATCAATAACCGATACAAGAGGGGAAGAGAGCCCTGCCCAAAAGAGCTTACAATCTACAAGGAGACATACAGAGTAACATATAAAGCAACCAATAACCGATACAAGAGGGGAAGAGAGCCCTGCCCAAAAGAGCTTACAATCTACAAGGAGACATACAGAGTAACATATAAAGCAATCAATAACCGATACAAGAGGGGAAGAGCTTACAATCTACAAGAGAGCTTACAATCTATAAGGTTCAGATGGAACAGACATTTAAAGGTTCGGTATACGGAAAGCCAAGCAGCAAAACTGAACAGGCTTCAGAAATGTTGAGCAATTAAAAGTCTAAGCAAGGAACAGTGTCTAATAGGGGGTCTAAATAGCCCAAATTGCACCAATGGAATCAGTTCCTCAGGAGTCCTATAGTCACACTGGTGTCTTTGTACCGGACTCCCATACATAGGTGCCAAATCATACCTGAACATACCCAACATTTTAATCATCTGAAAAGAAATAAATTAGGCCACAACCACATTCTGCCTAGAATCTAACCCTAGATCTGCCAGGAAGCTCCCCTGATTTACCTACACTTCCCCACTTTCACACAAAGCCCCAACCCCTTTCAGGTCTGCAAAGTGGGATTGTCCCAGAAAAAAGTGACCAATGAGAGGTAGGCGTTAGAGCCAGTTATGCAGACAGGTGCCCATGCATAGACACCAACACACATCTATGTATTAACATTAACATTAACATTAATTAACATTAACATTAACATTAACATTTATATTCTATATATACAGGATAGTGTGCCATTTATATTCTATATATACAGTATAGTGTGACATTTATATTCTATATATACAGTATAGTGTGATATTTATATTCTATATATACAGTATAGTGTGACATTTATATTCTATATATACAGGATAGTGTGCCATTTATATTCTATATATACAGTATAGTGTGACATTTATATTCTATATATACAATATAGTGTGACATTTATATTCTATATATACAGTATAGTGTGACATTTATATTCTATATATACAGTATAGTGTGACATTTATATTCTATATATACAGTATAGTGTGACATTTATATTCTATATATACAATATAGTGTGACATTTATATTCTATATATACAGTATAGTGTGACATTTATATTCTATATATACAATATAGTGTGACATTTATATTCTATATATACAGTATAGTGTGACATTTATATTCTATATATACAGTATAGTGTGACATTTATATTCTATATATACAGGATAGTGTGATATTTATATTCTATATATACAATATAGTGTGACATTTATATTCTATATATACAGTATAGTGTGACATTTATATTCTATATATACAGTATAGTGTGACATTTATATTCTATATATACAGGATAGTGTGACATTTATATTCTATATATACAGGATAGTGTGACATTTATATTCTTTATATACAGGATAGTGGGACATTTATATTCTATATATACGGGATAGTGTGACATTTATATTCTATATATACAGGATAGTGTGACATTTATATTCTATATATACGGGATAGTGTGACATTTATATTCTATATATACGGGATAGTGTGACATTTATATTCTATATATACGGGATAGTGTGACATTTATATTCTATATATACAGGATAGTGTGACATTTATATTCTATATATACAGTATAGTGGGACATTTAAATTCTATATATAGAGGATAGTGTGACATTTATATTCTATATATACAGTATAGTGGGACATTTATATTCTATATATACAGGATAGTGTGACATTTATATTCTATATATACAGTATAGTGGGACATTTATATTCTATATATACAGGATAGTGTGACATTTATATTCTATATACACAGGATAGTGTGACATTTATATTCTATATATACAGTATAGTGGGACATTTATATTCTATATATACAGGATAGTGTGACATTTATATTCTATATATACAGTATAGTGGGACATTTATATTTTATATATACAGGATAGTGTGACATTTATATTCTATATATACAGGATAGTGTGACATTTATATTCTATATATACAGGATAGTGAGACATTTATATTCTATATATAAAGTATAGTGTGACATTTATATTCTATATATACAGGATAGTGTGACATTTATATTCTATATATACAGGATAGTGTGACATTTATATTCTATATATACAGGATAGTGAGACATTTATATTCTATATATACAGGATAGTGTGACATTTATATTCTATATATACAGGATAGTGAGACATTTATATTCTATATATAAAGTATAGTGTGACATTTATATTCTATATATACAGTATATAGTGAGTCGCCCCCTAAGCTCAGGCAAGTGCCAGCAGCACAGAGTATGGGCAGGGAATCAGCAGAAAAGAAGATGGGGGGCTACTGGGGCACCTTTGGGGGCACAGATCTTCCCTGCAAATGGGCTGTGGGTGCCTTGGGCTGGTACAGAAGCCTATGCCATAATGTACAACATTTCTAGCCTGTTTCTTTAGTAAAGCTTTAGTTCTCCTTTAAAGTCTAGCCCCATAATAAGAGTTACCTTCAGTCCTTTTGTCACCCTAAGGGGTAGAACTGTAATCAACCAAACCCCTGTGCCAATTTACTGGTCTCCCCCACTTGCTTATCACCTAGCTTCATGGCAGAGATGCCCATTAAAAAACAGACAGGAAGGCAAAGCATTTCAACTTGACAATAAATAAAAAAATAGGACTAATTGCAAGGGGGTTCAGAGTGTCAATCAGTACAATCGGGATCACACTAAAAGTTCTTTTTAAGCTGAAGCTCCACCTAACCATGGGGTATTGCTGCCAACAATTTCTACCTTGACTTTGCGCAGCCACCCACGCTGTGAGGAAGAGGGGGGTAATGCAGCTGAAGGCTACACAGTGCAGATAACATTGCTGCTCTCTGGCAGAGGACAAGCCCTTAGGAAACACTGAGATAATTCTTTATTATATGTCAGTGTTACTGAGCTTAAGGAAGGAAAGGTAAATACTACCATTTCCCATAAGGTTCCCGTGCTACTAACAGGGAGATGGGCAATGAGCCCAAACAGTAACAGCGCTGTAGGCATCAGGGAAACACACGTCAGGACATTTTAGGCCACACCCAGTTACCCCCGGGTGTGCACCCAATCCTCCTGAAACTCCGCCCACATTGGATAAACACCAACCTTTTAAAGGGTCCCACCTAAATGAATAGAGCTGGCTGGTGTAGTGCCCTTTACAACTGTGCCAAGAAGTTATTTTGCACCCCACTTGTAGCAATATCCAATCCTTTTATAACCATAGGGTGCGAAAATATTATTTTATACAACTTTTTAAGAGCAAAATGTGTTCACTGTGGTGGGTCTGGTTCCCCAGGGTTCGGTGCCTCCCTCACCCAGTGGCACAATGGCACACTGCATTCGTATAGTTCATGGAAGTAATTAAGCAATTATTAGTAAGAGTTTGGAAGCTGAGACAGAAACCTGACAAAAAAATGATAAAAAAAGCGCAATGACATTATTGAAGTACAGGACAAGTAGACAGACTTCCTGCTGGGGGGACAGACACTATTCCCCCCCAAACAATGTAGGTCTCTATAAAAATATATTGTATAAACAGCTCATATGTAAAACCCTGCTTCATCTAAATAAACCATTTTAATAGAAATATACTTTTTTAGTAGTATGTGCCATTGGGAAATCCTAAATAGAAAACTGCCATTTTAAGTACTAAGGGCCGCCCCCTGGGATCATAGGATTCACAGAGCACACAAACAAGCCAAGGCACACATACACGCTAGGCCCCATCAGCCAATGAATGGGCAGAGTTCTGCCTTTTACTCCCACGCTACTTCCTGTTACAGTTAGAGCTGCATCACTTCCTGTCAGCTGATCTCTGAGGGAGCACACAGCCCATCACTAAATGGCGGCTCAAGGGAAAGGATGTAAAAGTGCAGTATTTACTGATATATATATTCCAGTTTGGCGAGATTCTTTAATAGGTCACTTAATAGGATATAAACTATGCGTTGGTTAAGTATGGTGGGCTGTAAAGGACAGGAAGGGTGCAAGTCTACATACAATAGTTTTCTAGCAGAAGTAGACCAGTGAAAGCCAGCTGATAATTGGTTGCTATGGGCTACTGGATCTAAAACACACTTTGCACCTGTTGATATATTCCCCTTTATAGAATCATGTATATGGCCCCAATGGAAAAGAACTGTTTATGAATACACAACTTGTTTCCAACAGGAGTGAGTTTAGTTAAAGATAGGGGGCTTCTAGTGATGCTGGAAGCCTGGGGCCCCTGTATGAGGATGGGGGTAATTTACAATAATCAGTCTTTAGCTGAAGCTGGAGGACCGCTGGTTTGACATCCCTGATATTTATATAATTGACATGTTTATTGGTGTTTATTTGACATGGGACATGTTTATTTTTCAAAGAAATCTCTCGTACTTTTTCCCCTTGAGGGAAGTAATTCTAGGGTATCAGGATATATGCTCAGTTGTGCCGTACCCTAAATCTGAGTTATTCCCAGCAGTAAGAGGTAAGTTGCCAGCCCTGGGGCGGTGCCACCATATACCTAATTAGGGCACGGAGGGGGGACTGTTGGTGCTTTTATATGATGTCTGACATTAAGTCATTGGGGGGGCAAGTACATTAGTCCATTGCCCAAAACATATCGGGTTCTGCCTCATTATCTATCACTCTGTGAGCTGCTCGGGTTTATAAGCTCAGCGCCAGTCAAGGCTTGCTTGCTCTTCATATTTAGAAATATAAGATTGCAAATAGCTTGGAGGGGAGAGCGAGTAGGAACCTGTCGGCGTGACACCCCAGCGTTGGATTCCCATACCGACATACCTACAGCGGATGAATCATGAGAATCTGAGATGCAACGGGCAAGGCTCTCACTGCTTTTACTAACTTAGAAACTATACATTCTCTTATGTAACTATTCTATAATGTGTGTAACTACAGTTCAAAGCAATTATTAAAGGGCAAGAGAACCCGGACAAAGCCCAGCTTGGATCATAGCACCCCAACTTTATGTATCCATGAGCAAATCTGGACTGGGATTCACAATAGGCCCTGGCATTCCATCCGCACAGAGACCCAAACTGCCCCCCAGCAGCCCAATAAATAGTGACTGTCTATGGCACCTTACAGCAGCCCCTCTGGCATTTGCCTGAACCCACAGATTGCCAGTCTGGGCCTCTCTATGAGTCACATTAATATTGCGCAATCACAAAAATATGGGAAAAAAAGGTAACAAGGCAGCATTTTGCTGGCGATCACTGGCCGGCACACTGCTTCTAACACTAGAGCTCAAATGAGAGACCCAGGTTCAAATCCCTGCAACTTATTCCCCTAGTAACCCAACATACTTAGTGCTCCTGTGTTGGGTCCTTGATTGCTGTAAAATGCTTTAAAGGGATATTGTCATGATTTTTATGGTGTACTTTTTATTTCTAAATTATACTGTTACAATTCACTCTCCCATATAAAATGTTATTCGTGAACCAACAAAGCTGTAATATTGGTGTGTCGGCGCCATCTCAGTGCATTGTGCCCGAGTCTGAGCTTTCAGCCGGCGCTACACATTAGAACTGCTTTCAGGTAACTTACTGTTTTGTTTATCTCTTGTTATGGGGAGAGTAACCCTGCCCATGTTTGAGCCAACCTTTGGCACTGGTTGCATGTAGGGTTGGCACCACTGGTTTTCCAAATTAGGAAAACTGGACAGAACTCACTGAGATTGATGTGGCAATCAGCCAATCGCCATAGTCCCACCCCCAGTGATGTCACCAGCCCACCCCTTCCCTGCCCCCATAATGTCACCAATCAACCCTCCCCACCCCCTGTGAGATCATCGCCCAACCCCTGCCTGGAGAAAGGTGCTGGCAAAGGCGGCATTCCCAGTTGCATGTCATGGAATTGCAAGGCCTATGGATCAGGTTGGGGCAGGGCCGCTGCTGGCCAAGTGGGTGCCCTAAGCAGAAATTTACTTTTGTGCCCCCTCCCCCAAATTTTACGGAAGTAAAAAAGAGCCCCCAATACCCCCCACAGACAATGCCCCCATAGTAAGTGCCCCCAATAGCCCCCATATTCAATGCCCCCATAGACAATGCCCCCATAGACAATGCCCCCATAGTAAGTGCCCCCAATAGCCCCCATAGACAATGCCCCCATAGTAAGTGCCCCCAATAGCCCCCATAGACAATACCCCCATAGTAAGTGCCCCCAATTGCCCCCATAGATTGATTGAACTATCCGGGACAGCGGGATGCACTATAAAAACTGGCGGGACAGTGTTGGGGGGTATGTTATAATATATAAAAATGATTTTTTTTTGAGCTGGGATGGTGCCCCCCTGGGAGTTGGTGCCCTATGCAGACTGCATACTCCGCTTATAGGGAGCAGCGGCCCTGGGTTGGGGTGAAGACCACACACACACATTGCACTGGGGTTTACGTTCCAACTAGGGTTTCAGTCTTGCTGTACACTTTGTAATATGGGCTTCATAAATAGATTGATGACCTCTCTCCTCAGTTCTAAATGGCCTAATTGGATGACTGGTGGCAGGAGATTCTGTACTGATCCAAACTTGCAGACGTTGCAGAAAAACCTGCCTTTCATGGCTCAAAAAAAGCCCATATGTATCTCCCATTGTTCTCTAATATCATAACTGATTAATGTATAATCTCTGTAGTGCAGCAATCGTATGCTCAGACAACTGTGGGATAAAACATATTTTTACAATTTACATGGAAAAAATTGCTGTCTCAGAGGCTTATTGACTCAGCCGTGGTTAATATGTGACTAATTATGTTGTTAAGCACTATAACCGCTCCTTGTTGGAACCTGGTACAAACCAAATGACTTAACAAGTTCTGCAAAAATCTACTTGGAATTATTACTTGTTAAGATCCAACCAATCATCTTTCAGTTCTTGCTAAATTACATGTGACAATTTGGTGGAGAATGCGAGTTGTCATTCATTAACGGCTATGGGACCTCAAAATGGACACTCAAACTCTAGACTGTAACCTTTCCAAAAGGGCCCTTTTTGTTGTTGTTGTCTATCCCATTATTTCATTTGTTAATTTAATTAATTAGCAATTATGTTTGCCCAGGTCTGGGCTTCATTGTTTCTGTAGCAAAAGGGCAGTGCATTCAAGTCCCTCTGAAACAGCCACTTAGTGGGTCATTGACATAAGTAATCTAAATTCATCTGTAAATCATCTCATCTAAATCAAATTATTTAACTGTCGATTTCTATTTCCACAAGGCAATGACGCCCTTGTGTGTTTCTGAGGGCCTCCCCTGAGCTAGGTGGGTACCAAAGTAGGAGCTGGTAAGTGGTGAGATCCAGATACAGTATATTTGACTGAGGGCGTGACAGCTCCGATACTGGGACAAAGACCATGAGTAAATCAGTTTATTATGGAGGGTGCAGCTGCTTAAATGCATTGGAGGAGAGAGGGACGAGTAAGGCTAGTGGAACAAAGGCAGGTGATTTTAAGGGATTCTGTCACTGGAAAACATGTTGAAGTTAATATCAGTTAATAGCCCATCTATAACCTGTCTTCCCCAGAGTCACTCACTGCACCCCCCCCCATGCCTAGTTTATAATCTCCTCCAACCCGCTAGCCAACTTCCCCCCCAAAGCAGCTGCACCATCATCATTGAGGTGTCCCCCATCCCTGGCAAAGAACCTGTAGCCGACTGAGAAATCAGCCCAGTTCTCCAGAAACCCAAAGCCCTCCTCCCTGCACCAATCCCCTCCCAATAATCTGTCTACTTGTTCCACCACATGCCGAACCCTGGCACCAGGCAAGCAACACACAGTTCGGCATGTAGGGTCCTTGCAACAGATTACCCTATCCACCTTTCTAATAATTGAATCCCCTATAACTATAACCTGTCTTCCCTTCCTAGCACTACTCCCCCCACCTGTATTAGAGATGCTGCCCCCCAGGGTGCTCTGAGAGTCAGCCTGCTCCATACGAGCCAGTTCAGAGCTGTCCTCCCAGGATCTTCACCTAAAGCAGCAAATCTGTTGGTTTAGACAAGCTGTGGACCAGCCCCCCTACCCTTGTGTCCCCTACTGATTGTCTCCCTCATTAGCCTCCACTGTCCCTTCTCCACCCCCCAGTACTCTGCCCCTGCCAGTGGTTGCTCAGTGAGCCTCCTGTCCCCACATTTGCAGCCACCCTTACTGCTGCCAGTCCCCCCCTTAAGGTGGCGAGGTCGGCAAGCGAGCGGATCTTCTCCCAATATCCCCACCAGCCGGTGGGCGATATCTGGAGAATCCAGGCTAATTCGGTCGTTTGGCCCTGGGGCCAAATGATCAAATTAGAGCGCCGGTGAAAGGCGCAGCCGGTTTGGGACCGCATTAACAAGCCGATGCGGTCCCCGTTCAGACTGAATTTTTTAACCTGCCTGATCGATATCTGCCTAATTTCAGGCCAGATGTCGTTCGGGCAGGCCCGTCGTTTCTGCCCCTACATGGGCCAATAAGATGCTGAGTCGGTCTAAGGGACCCATATCGGCAGCTACAATTGGCCCGTGTATGGCCACCTTTACAGTCTGCAATTCCGATTCCAGGAGGAAAACCCACCTGCATCTCGCAGGTAAATGCTGCAGGAACTGTTGCTCCAGGGTCACATACATGGGACAAGATACACACTGAGTGTCACTGGGTACTTACAGTCTCCCGAGTGCAATTCCTCGTATAACGCTTTTTTTTTTTACATGCCTTTTGGGTTTTAATGCCTGCTAAACACTTTATTGAGGTACAAAAAAATTTATTGAGGTACAAAAAAAAAAAAAGAACTGAAAGCACCAGCTTTGGCTAAATGGCTGAAATCTGATCAGGGGACGAGTAGAAGAGCTCAGGGACATTGTGCATTGTGGGTGGCTTTGCGAGTGAATGGTAAATTTCAGCTGATATGGCCCGTAAACTCGGTGCTGTTTATCTGCAACACCTTGTGTAGATAATAAATTAACTGGAGAGGAAAGGGAAAAAGTTTCTAGCAAAGTTGATTGTAACGCCAGCTTGTTCCACAGATAGCAACGCAAACAAACATACTGTATAACAAAGGTGTTCATTTACGTGGAAACTCGCTTATCTCTTAAGCCACAAGTCTGTGTGCACAAAACTGATCCGGAGCAGAGCCGCCAGGTACCAACTAATGTTAATTCCGGCTTTCGGTTACACTATTCTGTGGATATGATTCACGTGTAGCACATAAAGTGCTGGCAAGGGCATGATAACCTAAACAATGCACTTATTTACTATACAGAATGGTGTATTATGGTGCAAACTTTAGCTTTGTCTGCCCCACTGAATCATGGGAAATTGATATTGTCAGGGGAAGGTAACCTTACTCTTATTGCTGCAAAGGTCGCTCTACAATATACACCAGGGATCCCCAACCTTTTATACCCATGAGCAACATTCAAATGGAAAACGTGTTGGGGAGCAACACAAGCATGGAAAAAGGTTCATGGGGGTGCAAATAAGAGCTATAATTGGCTACTTAATAGCCCCTATGTGGACTGGCAGCCTATAGAAGGCTCTGTTTGGTATTATACTTGGTTTTTATGGCACCAAAACTTGCCTCCTTACCAGAAATTCAAAAATGCTAAAAATAAGCACCTGCCAGGCCACTGGGAGCAACATTTTGCTTACTAACCACTGGTTGGGGATCACTGATATACATTATAACAGCTGTAAGTCATTTGGAATACGTACCAGCTCTGTATAATGTTCAGCAGTGAGTCTTGTCTATTCGTTTGGGCTTATTGACTTAGTTGGAAGATACCTGTGCACCTCAACTTTCAAATAGTGCCACTGGTTCTCAGTTGGACGGACTGGACTGGGTCACTGCAGGACATCATCTTCAATAATATTGATAAAGTTGGACTTCTGTTGGGAACCTTTGCCCAAGCTTCAGTTTTAAGCATTGTCTTTATTTTGCATCATCCATTCTTTATTAACAAGTACCCCCTCTCCATAATAATGTGCTTCACTGTAGGTATGACATTGTTGGAGATGCCTGCACATTGGCCAAAAACTCTATCTTGCCCTCATGTGACCATAAGACCTTTTCTCATATCACAACATGGTCAACATCATGATTACTGATAAACAGACTTGATGTTCAGATGACACCAAGATAGGGGCTTAGTGCAACATTCAAAGCTAAGAGTGTGGCAATATGAGATGTACCCCAGGGCCAGAGAAGATCTCCTACAAGGACCAGCCTAACAGGGTCATGGTGAGAACTCTATAGAACAAGACGACCACCAAAGAAGGCAACTCACTGACTTTGTAACTGTCCAGAACCTCTCACAAAGAATGTGACTTTGTTAAAGTCCAGTCAATCCAAGCATCCAAATAATGAAAACATGTGGTAGCAGCCCAAAGCCAGATTAGGGAAAACACTATGTACAGGGACTAGTAAATTGGACATTCAGGCTTTGTAAGGGACTCAGTTGAAGCCTTTTTTTTTTTTTTTTTTTTTTTTAAACATCAGAAAACCCATTGACAAGAAAATGAGATAATTACCTGCATATGAGGGTAATTAAGATAACTCTCACAGGGACACACAAGCTGAGACTGACATTTTTGCTACTCTGAGCAGCAGCCGGTTATCCGCAGTTGTTTATTTACATAAAGATAATAGGGAAATGTTCATTTATGCCCTTTCCCCTAGCAAATACATATAAAAACCCTTAGATAACTTTTCTCAATGGTTATTGGCCTCCTAAGTGATATTTTGTAAATCAGTAGGTAGGCAATATAATAACTGCACTTGTTTTGGGTTAGGTCATAGAGCGAAATGAAAAAAAATTTTGGGGAAAACTACCATCTTTAAATACACCCATCAAACAGTGACATAAATAACCGACATAGATCCACATTGTTTTTGATTTGACTGAATACCTGGGAATATGTTGACCATTTTTTTTCGTTTGTTCATTGTTTAAAAGGAATTTGTATATTACTCCAGTGAATGAAGATTACAAATACAGGTATAGGACCCATTATCCAGAATGTTCGGGACCAAGGGTATTACGGATAAGGGGTCTTTGCATAATTTGGATCTCCACACCTTAAGTCTACTAAAAATTAATAAAACATTAATTAAACCCAATAGGATTGTTTTGCATCCAATAAGGATTATTTATATCTTAGTTGGGATCAATTAAAAGGTTCTGTTTTATTATTACAGAGAAAAGGGAATCATTTAACCATGAAATAAACCCAATAGGACTGTTCTGCCCCAATATGGGGTAATTATATCTTAGTTGGGATCAAGTACAGGTACTGTTTTATTATTACAGAGAAAAGGGAATCATTTAACCATTAAATAAACCCAATAGGGCTGTTCTGCCCCCAATAAGGGGTAATTATATCTTAGTTGGGATCAAGTACAAGTACTGTTTTATTATTACAGAGAAAAGGGAATCATTTAACCATGAAATAAACCCAATAGGGCTGTTCTGCCCCCAATAAGGGGTAATTATATCTTAGTTGGGATCAAGTACAGGTACTGTTTTATTATTAGAGAGAAAAGGGAATCATTTAACCATTAAATAAACCCAATAGGGCTGTTCTGCCCCCAATAAGGGGTAATTATATCTTAGTTGGGATCAATTACAAGGTTCTGTTTTATTTCTACATAAAAAAAGGAAATTAGTTTTAAAATTCTGAATTATTTGCTTATAATGGAGTCTATGGGAGACGGGCTTTCCGTAATTCGGAGCATTCTGGATAACGGGTTTCCGGATAAGGGGTCCGATACCTGTACTTGTAAGTGAACAGTTATAAAGAAAAGTTCGTACAAACTCCTGCCTTCTGGGAAGGAGTCCTGAAGATGATGATGATGATGAAGATAAAGACATCCAAAGACCCTGTTGTCAGCTGTTCTCTATCATCTGTATAAGCAGACTCTCCCGATGGGACTTGCAAGCACCAATCACATTAATCATTTTGTTTTCACGGGTAATGAATGTTAAGCCAGAGTAACCCCACAAGCAGTTAGTGACTCTACCACAAGCCCAGGGGGCAAGGTCATTTGTAGTCCAGCCCACCCCTGTAATTTCTAACTATATATTGAGTTATACCATTTCCATATAATATATTGCATTTAATTTATATCTAGTGGTATATCAAGTGTAATTTCTCTTTGAATTTTGTTGTAAATATAAAAAGACTATTGTGAATGTATAAATATTTTCCTTTTGTCTTGGTTTGCCTGCTTTATAAAGAAGCCACAAGATCCAAGCAGTAAAACACATGGACCAACGACAAAGGGGGGGATAAAAAGGCATAACTAGCTGATGGAACATACAGCCACAAGAGCAGAAATGACCCCATAAATCTGGCCCTACAGCTACAGATCCACTTGTGAGGTGAGGTTTCCAAACAAGCAGACGTTGGGCTCATACAGATAGGCGGCCCAATGATTGGATCATTATAGGCACCTATGCAAACCTGTTGGGAAAAGGATTGCATTAATGCACCAATGCAGGCCCTGCACTGCGCTCCAGATATCTATCAGATAGGCCACTGGGGAAGGCCCATACACAGGGAGATAAGCTGCAAACTAGGAATAAATGGGGCAAATTCCCTTACCCAATAACAAGGCGGTTATATTGGGAACTATAGTTCCAATTGTATATTATATATAAATTGAGTCTTCACCCTTAATTCACCATCAGACTGGGCTTCCAGGAATATTTTAAAGTATAAAAGTATGGGTACTTACTCCATATCCCCCCCCCGCCCCCCCCCATGCATCGCCTAAGGCAACCCCAGGGGATAAAAATTTTGGGAAACATTTCCATATAAAGATATGCTGTAAAACTCTTGCACTATTGGAATTCCTATAGAAGATAGAAAACCACACACTAGGAGAAGGAAAGGAACAATCACTGTGGAGTGTCAAATGTTAGGCACCACCCCCCCAAGTGATTTTATCACCTGATACCCCAGGCTGGTGCTCCAGTTAGCAGAAAACTGCACCAGCCCAGGGTACCCGTGAGAGATTCTTCTTCCTTTATTGCGCCATTGCATAGTAGAGTGAAAAGCTGAACTTTAATAAAAAGACGTCTTTTTCACTCTACTGTGCACAAATCGGCCCCAAGATCACGAAGAAAGAAGGCAGAAGGAAGAGGATCACTCACCCCGGGGTACCAGATACCTGGAAGAGGGGTGCCTAACATTTGGCACAGATTGTACCTTTCCTTCGGCACAGGGTGCAAACTAACGTTTTCTGTTCACTGCATTTTTAAAAAGAAAAAAAAAAAAAACATGGCGGCAAAATGCCAATATCTCATGAAGAGGTCAACGGTGTCCATTTCTGGCCAAAGATCATTTAAGAGCCTGTGATAGAAGGCATATACCCCCATATCCTGGATGCTTTGGAAGCCATTGGCAGTATTAATCATACACACTTAATAATGAGCTGAGAAATAGAGCGACTGTCTCCAAAGTTAATTTTATTGAATCTTTGCGTTTAAAATGCATTACAAATAAGTAATGTGAACAAATTCCTGGCGGAAAGAAAGATGAAGAAACGTGCTACGTTCCCAATGCTCAGAAAGGCGACTTTTTAGTGTACGGCAATGAAAAAACAATTAACATGTCTGATCAGTCAACATGGCAGTCAAATAAAGAGGAAAAATCTTTACAAACCGAACACTAAAGCTCTTTCCATGGGCATTTTTCTTTTTAGCAAGAGACAAAACAAAATTAATACACTAAACCGTGGACAGACCACGCCTGGGGCTCCACGCCAACATATGGCGCCGACCACCGGAGCTGCACAGGGCGACTGTTACGGCACCGAACGTCTTATTACAGAAATGTTTACAACAATTAACTAGTATCAAAAATAAGCGACTCTCTCGTACAATATTGAGCAGAAATCTGAGCTTCATTTTGTACAAACGTAAAAAAAAAGGCAAACCATCGTTTAATCGGTCTTTATTGAACGAGATATACAAAGAATTCCTATTTATTGCCTTTTTAGCTTTCAACCACCCCATCCCTGAGATTTTAGCCCTTTGCTAGTAGAACACTACTAAAGGAGAAATATTTTGTCCAGGGGATGATAACGATACAGGGATGTTCATGTCTGACAAATCTATATACAGATACAAATACCCCCCCCCCCTCCTTTCGAAGGCTTTAACTAACACACTATTCTTTGTTCTGGATCCTATTGAGCCTAATGAACATTCATCTTAACCTGTAATGGACAGGACGCCCAAAGGTTCCGTAACCAATTGCACTGAATAGAAATCTGGTGCCAGCACTGTCTATTCTTGCCAAGAAAGTATAGTAGATATTCTCACGGAATGAAAAGTTGGATATTGTAGAACTAAAAACCTAGAACATTAATATACATGGCAACAAAAGTTGTAGCCTGTAATAAAAAAAAGTCTAAAGAAAATTAACTTTCTAAAAAAAACCCTATCATGCCAACAAAAACTGATTAAAAAAAAACCCCAAAAACTTTCCTATGACAATCTACATGCCGAAAAATGGCAACTTTTATTTAGACTGATTAAAAAAAAAATATATAAAAAGAAATTAAAAGAAAAAAATGGCAAACACCGTCAACAAGACAGGTATCTTGTACACCCTACATATCTGAATTCTGTTTTTGGTGGCACCATAACAGGATAGGGTTAAAGCAATAGGTTTGCATGTTATAGTACAGTTATGTTAAGATGGAAAAATAAGGCTTAACTCCCACGGGGGGGTAAACAAAACAAAAAATGCCTTTACAATATATCTGATCTGCAGTCTTGGCCCATTTCTCAAGAAATATTTGATATAAAGTCTAATTGGCACTGTTCAGATTCCTGTATGAAGAGAGCAATAATAGGTTAGAATCTGGTTGGAGCGTTCCTATGTGATCCTAGGCAATTACGGCAAATACGATAAAGCATGACAGCAGCGACAAATTGTTTTTTTTTTTTAGAAAAGCAGAAAAAAAAAACAACGAAATTGGAACCAAGAGGCTCAAGGAATGAATAGTGCAATAAGAGGACGTATAAGTCACGTTTTTGCCAATAACTACAGGCGCACATTCAGCTGTTAGGATATCAGTCATTTATAATTATGCATATATACTATTTAAAAAAAAAAAACAAAAACACAACAACAACAAAGTATAGCACAAATACGGGTGGCAGTTAGAGCTTTCCCACATTGTAAGCTGAGCGAGCAGTTGATGGAGTTAATATACAGGCTTGGCTACTGAGTTTGTGTTTATTGTATAGAAATGTATGGCTGAATGGTTCCTTTCTACACCTGTGCTGTGAATGCTTGCAGTGTAAGTGCTATCAAGAGAGGAGGAGCATGTGAATTTTACATGTACCATCATACTGTCTTCAGAAAACAAAAAAAATCCTAATATATACAAATTTATGGCCAAAAAAAGCATGGTAGGTGGTCTTCTGTGAAACACTGTTGTGTCATAGGAACATATGCTTTCTTCTTGTAATAAAGAGTCAAAGCCACTTCTTCAAGTCCAGAGTTTAGCCAGTCTCATCTGTTTAGGAGAAACCAGGAGAGAAAACAAAAGGTCTTCCCCTACATTGAACAAGTCGACTCCACGAAGAATTGGGAGACCGGAACTTAGAGTGAGAACCGTTTCAAGCTTGAAATCCGGAAAGAACAAAAGCCACAGGGTGGACACTGTGGAGAGAACAAAATCAAAAAGAAGCTGGGGATGGCAAATCCATCAAATCCGATGTTCATGGCGCCCTACGCATAGAATTCCCGCTGTTCACGTGGCTTTTGGTATCCTCCATTTGATTGTTTTGGTTCATCCAAAGAGTAGCTTCCTTCGTCTTTCTTCTTCATCCTATAGAGCATGAACCCAACTAAAAAGACTGCAAATGCCAAGCCGGCTACGCCTCCTGCAATGATTCCTAAAGAAAAAAAAAAAAAAAGGTGGTAATGTAAGTCACATGATATAATGTACAGTATATAAAGTAATGAGAGTGCATTAACATTTACATGTCAGAAATGATTGCTCAACTCAAGGGAGCCCTGGCCGCTCAACTCAAGGGAGCCCTGGCCGCTCAACTCAAGGGAGCCCTGGCCGCTCAACTCAAGGGAGCCCTGGCCGCTCAACTCAAGGGAGCCCTGGTGCAACCAGCAATCTTGCACTTGACTGGACAAGATCAAAGTGATCGTGTGGATGGCAGAAAATACAGAAAACCCAGGCGCATTTTTGAACAAGAATATACATTACAGGAAGATGCAGCCTGGGGGGGTGGGGGGAGTGGACAGGATTTCTTTAGGATCACAGGGTCACTCTAGAGCAGATACAGCAGGCTTATGGCGCAAGATAAGTCAGGTCTACGACTTGGAATAAATCTAGCACTTTCATCTGTTGGAGAATATACCAACCTGCTAAAACTTCTTTCCTCTCCATTATTCCATGGGATGCATCGGGACTGCTTTCTTTTTCAGCACCATCAGTATTTATCATCCTGTTGATTGGGGGTGCTGTGCCCTTCTGGATAACTTCACGATTAACGAAAAAGAAGTTCTAGAAACAAAAAATATATTGACAGATCTGGACATTTTTTAATCTTGTTCTAACAGGAGTTAGATCTAATCTATGGTCAGTCTGGCCACCCACATGGGTGGTCAAGGAGATTTGGTCCATGAGGAGTTAGCTTCAACCATAAATGGAGGCCTGAATTAGACAACTTTACATCTCTGTCAATGCAAGTAAAAGCACAGCAGTAGTCATTTACCCTTTGCTCTGGCAGCTTAAGAGGTCCAAATGGCTAATTTATGGCTGTAGCTAATGTTGCTGAACAGCAACGGCTAAATTTGAACAACCAACATGATTTGGAGAAAATCCTAGCAGTTTGAGGTAGCAAATGGATTCATACAGATCTTATACATGGGGGTAAACGCCATATAGTGCATTTATTTATTTTTTTAAATTTCTACCATGTAAAATGAGCACATAGATTGAGAGAATATGCCTCTTACCTCTTCCCCTGATGATTCACCTTCTTTAGAGTCAGTTTCACCCTCTTCCAGCACAGCAGAGTTGTTACCAGTTGACAAGTCTACTAGATCAGGGATGTTGACTTCTTCATCCAATACAGGAACAGCGCTAGTTGCTGAAGCACCATGGGCCATCCTTCCCTTACCCACTTCTACGGGAACCTCATCTGCGTGCTTGGTATCGCTTGTAGTAGATGTGGTACTTTCTGTAGTTGTATGATGATGAGGATGGTGATGGTGATGATGATGATGTTTATCCAGATCCGTAGGAGCTTTACTGTCATCTACATGAGGAGGTATTTCCTCATCAACTGATGTGGTTGTTTCTGGAGTTGTAGGAGGATGGTGGTGGTGATGATGGTGATGATGTTTATTCAAATCTGCAGGAGTTGTACTGTCATCTACATGATGTGGTATATTCTTATCAACTGACGTGGTTGTTTCTGGAGTTGTATGATGATGAGGATGGTGGTGGTGATGGTGATGATGATGTTTATTCAGATCTGCAGCTGTTGTACTGTGATGCACTTCTACATCAGGCTCAACATGGTGGGATGGACTGGAAGTTGTTTTATGGTGATCATGCTGGACATGGGAACCTGCCTCATTGGACGAACTTGTGGTTGTTGGCTTCTCATGATGACCTTCAAACATACCATCATCCTCCTCATTTTCAGAAGGTTTCGTAGTTGCCGTTTCATCATGCCCAATAAATATTCGTGCACCAGAAGGATCTTCAGTTGTCTCCTCATATTCCATATAAGGTGTACTGGATGATCCAGATGGAGAGTCTTGGTCAGGAATTTGCACGTCGGGCTCCTCATTGTCCGGAGGACTTGTAGTTGTTACTTTGTGGTGAATGTAGTGAACGTAAGACTTATCCTCACCTGATGGACTATCCGAGTTATCTTCAAGTTGATCTTTGGCAGTAGTTGGTTTGGTTGTGGTTGTATGGTGATGATGGTGGTGAGGATGATGGTGATGAGGGTGATGGTTTTGTTCTGTGCTACTCTCCAGTGGACCAGCTGTGGATTTCACAGTGGTTGGACGGTGAGTAGTAGGCTTGTGCGTAGTCACATCATGTCCTACACCAACAACAACAACAGGTTCAACTAATTCCTCAATAGGATCTTCATTTGACTTGGTTGTCGCCACCTCTATGGTGGTATGCTCTACTGCAGCATCTTTTTCATCTAAGTTGGGCTGTGGTGATGTATTTTCTGGTGCAAAAATGAGCACAGAAGGCAACACCGATGTAGAAGGCACTGTATCATCTACTTCAAAATCTATGGGTACAAAATAAATGGAACGGAAACAAATTACACATATAACAAATACAAAGCACAAGTATCAGCCATTTAGCTGGAGAAAAGCTACATTTTTTCTAAAGTCATGTAAACAGTGAAGGGAACTGAAACATACAGACGGATAATGCTTTCAATTTTGCAATTATATTTATACGTAACTTAAGATGACCTTTGTTTTAATAGTCATCTACTGACTTCCCTGCTGCCCCCCCCCCCTCCCCATAAATGGTCTAAAGGACATCAGACAAGACCTTGTACGGTAAGTTTTATTTCTGTTTAATTCAGATAATTAAGAGTGAATTTACACAGACATTCTATGTTGGAGATGCCATACTGCTTCCCCATAGGTATGAAACAATCTATATGTCACTGCAGTGCACTGAAAGTGAAATAGTTCCTTTTAAACAGAATCTCATCCTATCATAAGACAAAGTATTGTGAAATATCTTGATGCAATGCGTTTTCCTCTCAGTTTGCCAAAGAGTTTGGAGACATGTAAGTGTGCCATGCAGCTACATTTGGCCCCACTCCATCCTTTTGTTTTGATTTTAACAGAACTCCCATTATGAGCTATGAAAAACCCTTCTGTAGTGCAGATTTTGCACGCATACCATGGGCTCCTTGGCTTTACAGACATAGCCTCCTTCTGTAGAGCAAATATAGCCAATTACTCTACAGCCAGGAAGGGGAATTTGCACAAATGCTCAATCCGCTCTCACTTACATTGGCCTCTGTATCCATTATTTAAAGAGTAAATAAACCCTGCTCAGTGTCTTAAATAGGCAGGGGTATATTTAATTGCATATTTGTACTTAAACCTAAGTGAGGGTGGCCCTAATGCTTGAGCCTACTGGGGTATTCACCACTAAAGGCCATGCAAACCCTACATTTCCCTACCATGTAAACACATCTCCCCCACCCAAACTACACCATTTGTACTGCATATATCCCTTCCATTTGACAGCACCATCACATTTTCCTAAAACAAGTAGCAGCTTTCATTTGGCAGCCATTTTCATGTAATAAAGAATGCAGGCTTACACAGGCAGAACTTAATTTGTTAAAAAATAAGCTCAGTGTCAGAAGAAAAACATGTTTTTCCAGCAGAGTTTCTATGAAAACCAGCAGTGCCATCACATAATTAGCTACTAGACTGGAGGGTGTGTTTGGTAACCTGAGTTGATAAGAACTGAGCATGCTCAGTAAGCCAAGAGCCAAAGCAGATTTCCAAGGGAGGGGGCTGAGTGGGTTAAGAGAAGGAGATGGAATCCCAAGGGAATAAGGTGGCAGGTATTTAAAGAATTCAAAGAGGCTCTTTATGGATTACATTTTTGTTTGGGTGGTTTACATGGCCTTTAGCGACACAGTCAACTGTCAAGGCACAATGCTTCAACCAAGCAAAACAATATGGCACCAATATATATGGCTTTGTATGGTCATGACAACTACGGACAACCGAGTAGAGGGTTACAGCAACATTTGGGTTGATAATGACCAACTCTCGATTAAAGACTAGGTATTGGTAAGTAATGAAGTACCTACCCTCAATTCCTGAGCCAGAGATGAAGTCCTCGTCATCTCCTGATGCTTCTAGATCGTCCAATGGAGAGGATCTCACTTCATCCTTAAAAGACAAGACATAGGTATTAAATAACAAAAATGCAATAATGAAACACCACTAATCATTCTATCTAACAACCGGACATTCTATCCTTGATTTTCCAACATTCTATACAGTAAGAATTTGTGCATGAACATGTATAAACTGCAGAGCACATGGAGAGACACAGTCTATTGCAGATGGGACAGTCCTTCATGGTAATCACTGATCAGTTACTGATCATCAGTTGATCATCAAGAATTTTGTATGATATATATATGCTCAGGACTTATGAAAAAATAAATATAATTTATTAAAATTAAACTTTGAGAAAGGCTGTTGACATAGCCAAAACATCAGTCATGTTGTACTTTAAAAAAATTATATTTATCTTTTCATAAGTCCTGAGCAAAGCAGCCTGATTTTGGAGGACTGCACCCAGGCTTAATTATTGTGAGTGCCTACCGTTTGAACCCAGAATAGTTCTTTATCAAGGATTTGTATTTATAGTTGAGAGGGAGAGGCCATATTGCTTGCCTGTGACAGCTGGAGCAATAGCTGTGGACTACACAAAGTGAGGAGCTGAGGTTATATGCTATAGTCCATAGATGTTGTAAGACAGAAGCGCTGTAAAGATTTCTTTTGCTTTAGTGTTTTTGGCGTAGAAAACAAAAGAATGAGCAAAATGGAGGCAAGCTATATGGCAGCTACTTGTGTATAATAATACAAGTCAGTTGCAGAGATGGGTGCCTATGACAAGCCCCAGCACCCTATATTTATAGATGTACATGAACACATCTGGCCATAGCGCTTTCTGCATAAAGTCTTATTGATAGCAAGGGCAGTGCTGGGTCAGACAGCATGTAGTTCTGTATATACAGGGCAGATCCAGCACACAATGTAGCCTGTATGTCTCTCTCTATAACTGCCTATCCCCAGCCCAGCAATATATACAAGATATACAAGTGCCAAAAGTCAGAAGGAAATTGCTTTCTTGGTATAAAAAGCCGTCACATGATCTCCCTTCCGGCTGCAGAATTAATTGCGAGCCGACTTGACCTCGGGAAAATTGCGACTCGGCAGATCTCTTTTTTTCTGTATCCGAATCCTTTGTCTATTGATCTGTCCTGCTTCCTGCTGCTGAAATAAATACAACTCCCAGCAAATACGACCTTTTCACCTTCAGAAAGGAGCAAATGCCGGAAAAGCACCAGCAGCAGATCTGCAAGGGGAAGGTCAGGAGTCAGAACTCACACTTATCTTAGTTATACAAAAAAACCTTAAAGGGACAGGATAGGCAAAATAATAAGTGCCAAAACAGTTCTGCTGAGTGCTTCCCATATGTCCCAACTAGGGTCATATAGAAGTAGGGTTATAGAATGGCCTATTCTTACCAACATTTCAGTTGGTCTTCATTTTTTTTTTTTTGTTTACTTTTTGAATTGCCTTTTTCTGGACAACTTTTAGCTTTTAAACTGGGGTCGCTGACCCCAGGAGCCAAAAATTATTGTTCAGCGAGGCTACAATTTTATTGTTATTGTTAGTTTTTATTACTTTTCTTTCTATTTAGGCCCTCCGCTATTCATCTCTGTCTCACTTTCAAACCACTGTCTGGTTGCTAGGTTAAATTGGACCCTAGCAACCAGACAGCTGCTGAAATTCCAAACTGAAGAGCTTCTGAACAAAAAGCAAAATAAGTCAAAAACTGCATACACAAAATGGAAGCCAATAGCAAACTGTCTCAGAATAGGGCCCTCTAGATCATACTAAAAGTTGATTTAAACGTGAACAACCCCTTAACCACCAATTTCTTTCAAGATATAGATAAGTGTGAGTTCTGACTCCTGAAATGTTTTGCTGGTCCAGACCCTTAGTGCTTGTTTACCCCCCCACGTATTTTTCAGGTTCCAAAGTGTCAAAACAGACAGGTTTACTGGGTCCTGATGGAGCGTATCTGTGGTAAGTTCCTTAGATCAGGATTGTCCAACCAGAGGCCCCATTTTAAGGCTTTTTTGACCTTTTCATATAACATCATGATTTTAATTATAATCTGGCCCCCATGTGTGTATTAGAGTGAATAACTGGCCTACTGTATAGAAACAGTCTGACAGAACTTTCGGCCTTAGATTGCAAGCTTCATGGGATAGGGGCCAATGCCAGTTATTTGCTAGCACAATAGCAGTTCAGAAATAAAAGTAGACAACAACTCTATCTTTTTATCTTATCCTCATAAATAATCCTTGAGTTATTAGTAAAACATAATAAATGCTTTCTATTGCAGCCAATAGAGGTTTTTATAGCATTTCCCTTAGTCAAGAACATGTCAGTGAGCCGCTGTGATTGGATAACCTTGATAAAGGCACGTTTCTATCAGTAATAAATAGCATGTCCATATCAGTTCTGAAATATCCATTTCTTCTAACCCCCAGAGGGGGAAAAAAAAAAATAATCAGAGAGCTTCCATATGGTATAAATTGGGGAGCCCCCCATTCTGTAAGGCACAGCTGGGGGGAGTACATTCCTCCAATAGGCTCTAATTTGTATTCCCTGGGTGTGGGTTGGGGGCAGGGGCAACTACAGGGAAAGGAAGAATTGGGGGCCTAGTGGAGGACCAAGGGTTACTTGTAACTTAATATATATTCTTACCAGCCCGTACCCCACTTAGGCCCCCTACACTTTCTTGGGCTACTCACAAACCCAGTGCACTGAAATTGCCCCTTGCACCAAATGCCTTCAAAAGCCCCTAATTCAAGACTATGGAGAAATAAATTCTGAATTAAATCCACCTCAATTTGTCTTCCCACAACAAACAGAGGAAATGAAGTTATCCCTATTATATGTGGATTAGAAACAGGCCACCATGGCATTGGGCAATGAGATCAGGTATCTATGAGGCCTTGGCGAATACGGAGAAAAGGCGTCAGCAGACAGGAATGAGCCCGCTAGTGATCTAGGTATATAACTGGTATGGAACACAAGGCCCTGCCCAAGGTTGAGGACTGACCTTTTCAGGGATTATTAGATTATGACAATGACTGGACTCAATGTTACTGGTGGGTGGGGAACCCGCAGGCCGTGGATACAGGGATTAAGAGCGGCAATCAAATCTTTAGATAATGGATAATTCCAGGCTACGGCTGAAGTTCAGAAGCCCATGCATGTACATGCAATTCATGTCTTCACATGTCAGAAGCATACATTCACCTACTTACTAATATCACTTGTGTGTAAGAACGAACCAAGGCCCTATAGCTACTCTGGCCAGTTAGCCCAAAACAAGCAAAATATCTGTGGAATCACAGTTACCAGCCCCCCATATAAGGACTTATGGACCTTTTAGCCAATGTTGTTGTTGTTTTTTTTAATGAAGATGTTACAGCCTATGGGGGCTGCTTGAAAAAAAAAAAAATGTTGCTACATATGCCACTATGTAAGTTGCCCAGAATGGCTAATTATATCCTTTGGAGCATAGGCTCTTCCTTAGTAAAGCAAATGCCAGTAGAGTATGAAGACCACATTGTTGCCAGGGTCATGCCACCGATAACAGCATACTATACTCCCTAGGCCAAATCACCTTGCTTGTCTCTTGTGAGGGGGGCTATAACCAAAGAGGAGGACTATGGGACATGACCACAATGGAGGTGGCTATACCTGAAATAAGGAATAATTTCCTTTCATTATGGGTTGCATTACACTTTTCACCAAGATTCTCAAGATTTTTCACTTTTTATTTAATGTTCTTATGTCTTTTGTTCTGGAAGCTTATCTTATAGTGCCAGTGTAAACACCAGAAAGCCTGTGTCTGTCTTCCTAGAAGTGAAAGATTCACTTAGCACTCTGGGCAAAGTCTCTCTGCTGAGGAACTGCCATAAAACCTGCCCAGACGGCTTTTGATCAGTCCGGAGAAGATCAATGGACCCGCAGCAGGTCACTGTATTAAAGTGGCACAGTCTTATAAATAAAAGGCCTAAATACAGCAATTCACTATTTCAGTGTCTACGGACACTCTCAGATCCACGATAACTTAGGTCACATTTGGTAGGTCCTTCTGTGTAAGAGATACCTGTGTTACCCACCCACTGTGAGTTTCCCATCTGCCACCCACCGCTTAGGACTACACAGGTCATAGGGCAGGCCAGCCAAGCTATGAGCCTAGTTGTTTGTACAAAGATGTGGATCAGCCATTAAATACCAATGACCACATGCACCATTGGTGGAAAGAGACCATTGACCTCTCCAGAATTTTAATATAAAGCCATTTGAGGCTTTATATGGAGCAAGTTATTGTAAGTACACAGAACATAAAATAATACAACTGGGACCCAGATTTTCCTACACACAACCTATAACCAGCAGGACTTGGAAAGCAGCAATAACCCTGTATATTTCCACTGACAAAGTCAACAAGGCCATGTGAGAAATGCAATGTCATTCAGTAAGAATATTAATCGCACCCGTCACAACGACCCACTGTAAAGGCAAGGTTAAACCGTTACCATGGGACTCAGGTAAAGCTCCTGGGGGGTTGGATATCCCCCTCTACATATGAAAACCATTACAGAGAAGCTTCAGGCTCTTAAAGGGACCTGACAGCCCACTGGTATCAGTAGGTGGTGACCAGCAGTAATCCGTATTGTATGCGCACACAACAGCCCAGCGCTTTCTAACAATATTAATGTACTGGGCCAACAATTCCATAAACACTACACCAAAAGGATTTTATTACAACGATACAGCTTTTGCGCAAGCTAGGGCCACATATTCCAACAGAGGACTAGTAGTGTTCTCCATAAAGGGACCCAGAGCAATGGAAAAGGAGGCATGCCTGGAAGGTCAATCCAAGTAAACTATAGTAGTGATTATATTTAGACCTTTGGATATTGCTAGAGCTATAGCGAGGTGCCCATTAAGGCTATATTTTTATATGCCCATGCAGGGCTGCCATCAGGGGGGACAGTTGCCCCGGGCCCGGACGATGGTCGCTTTAAAGGGGGCCCGGCCGTGATACAGTTTTTTTAAGCTCGGGCCCTCTTTAAAGAACTACCGACCCCCTGCCATTGGTAGCCAGCATTTGATTGGTGTTGTAGGGTCACTATCCATGGAGCCCTTCTCTCTGTATTATGTACATGTTTTATTAGTTTATTCATAAAAAAAAAAAAAAGAAAAAAAAGAAAAGAAAAGAAGCTATGGTTCTGGGAGAAGGTCTTATACTAAATCTCCTACAGGTTCCCCTCCCATGGGCAACTTCACCACCATACCCTACCCCAGGGGTCCCCAACCTTTCTTACTTGTGAGCCACAGTCAAATGTAAAAAGACTTGGGGAGCAACACAAGCACCATAAAAGTTCATGGAGGTGCCAAATAAGGGCTGTGATTGGCTATTAGGCAGCCTCTATGCACCCTATCAGCTTACAGGGGGCTTTATTTGGTAGGAAATCTTGTTTTTATTCAACCTAAAAACTTGCCCCCAAGTCAGGAATTCAAAAATAACTCCCTGGTTTGGGGGCAACACCCAAGGGGTTGGGGAGCAACATGTTGCCCCCGAGCCACTGGTTGGGGATCACTGATCTACCCCCTCCAGTGATGTGACCAGTCACCACCCCCTGGATTCAACAGAAGGAGTGGGCCAAGGTCTTTAAGATCTTAAAAAATTGACCCCAGTTGGACTCTATTTCCCAAAAATCAATCATTTTGCCCCATGCCTTGCCCATACACTAGTTTCCTTCTCAAGGCAACGTACTTTGCTTCAGAAACAAGGCACAAGAGAGGAGCCTAGTGAGTATGTGATTATAAGTTCCTTCGGTACAAACACCTTTTTAAATAAAGTATGGAAAGCACTGAATCATTTTACCAACACATTCCAGTATAAAAGAAGAAATGTGCCAGTGTTGCTTCAAAACCTTTTAACTTTCAGAAAATGTAACAACCCCCCCTCTACACAATCTGCTTCAACCTCCAATATAAATACTCCAAGCGCCTTTAACACTGCATTAAAAGGAAAACCCAAATATTTATGTATATTGCATTGGTGCAAGCAGGAGTGTGACCTTGATGTGGTATAGTTAATGTCTCAGAAAATTAGCAGCACGTTCCATTAGCAGTGCCCCCCCCTGTACCATACACTGCAGTCACTGTGTGGGAAACACAGAGCCCAAGTCTTGGGAGATGAAAACGAAGCACTTGTGAGATCCAGTTTCAGTAACCAGTACCAAATGGTATCAATTATACACTCCCGTTACTCTTTCATCTAACCCTCCTGGGTCTGGGGGCACCGTATCATCCAACATGGGGACTGTTTTCTATAGTTTAATTATTTCTTATGACCCTTTCCAGCTTTCAAATAGGGGTCACTGACCCCAGTGGCCAAAGACGATTGCTCTGTGAGGCTACAATAGTACTAGTAACTTGTCTTTCCATATATGCACTCTCCTATTCATAGCCCAGTCTTTCACTCAAACCACTGTCCAAAAGCTAAATAAATCAGAAACCACAACTCAAAAAATGGAAACTAATCACAAACTGTCTCAGAATATCACTCTCTATATCAAACTAAGCTGATGTAAAATTGATGAGGGTACTATTCTAAGCACTTTTGCAATTTAGATTCATTAAAAATATTTTTTTTTTATTTCAATTTCAAGATAAAGAGATTTCAAGTTCTGTTAATATGAACGCATTGTTACAACAGCACCACCTGCTGGTCACTTTCCAAACACTAAGTAGTTGAGGATGTTGTCGAGGAAGTTGCCGACAGGAAAAAAAAAAGCTGATCTGATGTGTGTCAGATAACTTATCACGTCACTCAACAACGTCCTCGACTACACCATATTCGTAAAGTGACCAACAGGCCTTTTTTTTAAAAAAAAGAAAATAAACAAACTTTTTTGGGGGCTGACAGTTACCCGATATCCATAGCCTCACACACATTCTTGACTACAACGCATGTCCCACTAGAATCAGTGGTGGCCCATTGCATAGGTCTTAAACAAAAAAGAAGGCATACATATTTTTCTTTTATCAGGCCAAACATAAGAGATGGTCGATCAGCAAAGGAGAGAAGGAAGAGCTCATTGACTGGTTCGTAAATCAAGGTGGTTTGAAAATTTCAGCTACCCAGTGTTATTGCCAAACAGAGCCTTCTATAGGCTGCCATTCCACATAGGGGCTACCAAATAGCCAATCGTAGCTTTTATTTGCACCCCCAGGAACTTTTTCTTTTTTTGCTTGTGTTGCTCCCCAACACTTTTTCCATTTGAATGTGGCTCACAGGTACAAAAGGTTGGGGATCCCTGGTGTATAGGTACTCATATCATAATCAGAGTCTGCAGTCCAATACTAATAAGTACTGCCCTATGGATAGCTTCCTTAAGCAGATCTGTCAGACCGATTGACTTGGCCTGAATAGGATAAAAGTCACCAGAGTTCATGAAGAATAAGGACCTCCTTGTGAGAAAGCTGCCAGCTGGCTGGTCGGAATCATTATTTGACAGTAGCTCTGTAGAATGTCAGGATAGGTCAAGCAAGAGACAATATATTTGGCCCCAGGGCAGCCATGGCAAGATAACCTAAAGAACCTACAGATCAAATGCAGGTCAAGGACCTCAAACACAAAACCTGACATCTCTTGGATAACAGATACCCCCGGTGCACAAACATGTAGCATTCCGAGCCAGGACAAGCCCCGATTAGGACGGAAGATCAAACACACATGCATGGAGGTTCTTGGGAATAAACATATTAATTTCTGGTGTTCATCACAGTTAAGATGCTGTTCCCAGTCACGGGCCATTTATGTTCTACATTCCTCCACTTTTATAATCTGCCTGCCATTAGTATACATTGGGGGAACACATTACTCCATGGGCTTAACAAGCCTCTCTTTCCTTGGGCTGTATAAGAAAATAGGGCACAAACCAACATTCATTAAGGTACATTTAACATTGCCCTATATAAATACTAATACGAGTACATACATAAGTACTAACAGAGGAGGTGAGCACATCTGACCACATCAAATAAATGTGTTCTGATGAAAATAAATTCCCAATTTAGCATCAGTGCATACTTATTACATTTAATTGCACTGGCCTGCCCAGCTTAGAAACGGTTCTGGTAGCTCCAGGTGTCATGGAGGCGCCCACATGTAATAAACATGCATAAAATAAATACGCACAGATGCTAAATTGAGAATTTTTACTTATTAAAATACATTTAATTAGGTATAAACATTGATGTGGTAAAATAATTACAGGCATTCAGAGCATGACAGATGCCCTTTAACTAGGCAGCCAGCCAACCAGGAGCCGTGTGAACCACATATAAAAGCTGATTAGTCCTCAAAGTCCTATATTTTAAGCACTACAGGCTTATTCGGCCATTGCCTATTATGAGACTCCTATATAGGTACAATGTCACTGGGAAACTAGGTTGGAGTGTCCCTCTAGGCCAGGGATCCCCAACCTTTCTTACTCGTGAGCCACAGTCAAATGTAAAAAGACTTGGGGAGCAACACAAGCACCATAAAAGTTCATGGAGGAGCCAAATAAGGGCTATGATTGGCTATTAGGGGCCTCTATGCACCCTATCAGCTTACAGGGGGGGTTTTATTTGTTTTCATTCAACCAAAACTTACTTGCCAGGAATTCAAAACTAACTACCTAGTTTGGGGGCACTGAGAGCAACACCCAAGGGGTTGGTGAGTAACATGTTGCCCCCGAGCCACTGGTTGGGAATCACTGCTCTAAGCCTTAAACACCATTCCAGTCCCTTCTAACTTCTGTCCAGTTTGTTTGCTTTCTCCTTCTTATTTTATGCTCCTGGTTTTATATTTCTTTCCCCCTATTCCAGTCAACCCATCTGCTTAGAATATGGGCGGTGCTCAACTACAACTAACATAAAGCATTGCAGCTTTCTATGCTGTGCCTCCTGCCCACAGGCAGTGCATAAGTGCAAGCCCTGCCCCCTTTTTTAGCTTGACCCAGAGAACG
This sequence comes from Xenopus tropicalis, assembly GCF_000004195.4. Classification (NCBI taxonomy): domain Eukaryota; kingdom Metazoa; phylum Chordata; class Amphibia; order Anura; family Pipidae; genus Xenopus; species Xenopus tropicalis. Next base: position 143,208,143 of record NC_030681.2, read on the forward strand.
AAGAGCTATAAAAACACATTAGGTCTAGGATGCATTGAAAACGCTGCACCACCCTTGGTAATTTTGTTTACCCAATCAAATGCTGCCATTCCTTTAGAGGAGTCAGTATCACTTTAAATGACCAGAGTGATCAAACACTGAGCCCCCGGGCATGGGAGTCCTTTTCAATAAGCAAAGCCGCCCTGTTAGCTGAATCATTGCATGAGAATAAAGAACAGTTCCTCTGAAACGAATCTCACATAATTTTAATCTTCCGCTGGAAGGAGACGGCACAGGGGCAGCACAATGCGCTCACTAAAATATGAAAGCCAATAGCATCAAAGGCAAGTCCCAACGCATTCCGCCCCTTCCCTGCCAAACCGGATTAACCCACTGCTGGCCTCTATCTGATAAGGACGGCAACAATCAGGGTAACGTTACTTATTTTACACCCTCCAGCAGCGGCGCATCTGGTCTCCCCGATATTGGACTTGAAATTTTCGTTAACTTGGTAAAAATGTTCTTTTCCGACTTTCCTCAAATGACAGTTCCAGAAATAACTTTGTTGAACCTCTCGCTTTATATACACTGTGCCAATTAAAAGTTCTTTCAAGCAATTATTATGGGAGTTTTCAATTTGGCATTAATGTTAGGAACGGATCAACCCAATCTGCTTTATGCAAGTTACCTTGAGCCCAAAATAGGAACAATTATTGGCTTAAGGCATTATCTTGCGGAAATAAAAGAAACCTTCTAAATAAAATCAATGAAAAATTCTGTTTTTATTTATAATTAAATATATTGTAATAGTGTCTTTGAAAGCTATTTATAAGTAAGTACGGAAGTAAGGAAGAAAACAGGGCAGTACTTGGGGGGCTCTCCAAAAAAATCCCAAATGACTGTATTGCTTGGGCCAACATATACAATTAATGCCTCCAGGCTCTTCTGGTTAACAACTTTCCCCATGTCCCTGAGAGCCCGCGGCTAGTATCCCCCCTGATGGCGACTCAAAATTTCCTTGGTGGAGAGGGTCTTAAAGATTCATGGCAATACCCTGATGTGGAGAGGGCATCTCTGCCTTCCCGCCATTTTATCAGTGCAACCAATAGCTTGATATTCCCATTCCTGGGTATATTGATTGATTGATTGATATGGTGGGTGGGGATGTCCTCTCAACATCACCACATTGTGACTTCCCACTCCTGCAGGGCATAGGCATAACATAAATCTACTGCACCCCTACATCAAAGGCCAAGGTTTGCCTAGCCATAGACTGTTGGAACATAAATCTCTTGGTTTCCATGTGTAAAGGTGCCCATACACGTTAAGATCTGCTCGCTTGGTGAGGCCGCCAAGTGAGCGGATCTTCTCCCGATATCCCCACCTATGGGTGGGCGATAAAGGGCAAATGTAGGCTAATTCGATCGTTTGGCCCTGGGGGCAAACGTTCAAATTATAACGGCAGCAATGGGCACAGTCGGTTTGGGGACAAGCTGATGCGGTCCCTGATCCGACTAAATCTTTTAACCTGCCTGATCCATATCTGGCTAATTTCAGGCCAGATATCTGTCAGACAGGCCTGTCACTCCTGCCCCTACACGGGCTGAATGAGTCTAAGGGACCGATATCGGCAGCTACAATCAGGCCATGTATGGCCATCTTAACCAACTATTTGAGACTAGAGCCAACCTGTAGGGAGGTCATATAAACCTAGAAGGTCTAGACCTACCTGTGAGCCAATCAGAACATTAGAATAGTCACTTAACTAAGCCAATTACAACAGGAAATAAGCATGTTAAGACAAGCCTCTACATTTGGACCCTGAATGCATCTTTAAAAGGGAAATTCCACTAAACTTTATGGCATTAGGGAAGAAAATAGAATTCTAAGCCAATTTCCAATATACATTGGTAGGAGGAGGTATTTCTCCTCCAGGTCTTTTAATTGGCTTCTGCTACATTATTGCAGGGGCCAGGGCTTATGTGCCATCTGCAGTTTAACACTTAAAACTACAGCAAATTCAAAGCCTATAAGTTCCCCTTTAAAATGAGCTCACAGCCTTGATTTAATCCTCAGGAATTTTCTTTCCAGCCCGTTGCTAAGTGGAGTTTTTTGCCTTCAAATAAACCCTAATTACTTTACAAGGCAAACCGCATTTGAAAAGGTAAATAAAGAAAAAAAAAAAAAGTTCAAGCCTAAAAGGAAAATTTAATATGTGAATGAGAAGGATGAAATGTAATCTGCCCTGATTAACTCCCATCGCCCCCGCAGTTTCCCCAATGCCGGCCTTGATCTTTAAGGGAAGGATCTGCTGGGAAGGCCGCAGCTTGTGTGCCAGTGGGGTGACATCATGCTGGAACTGTACGAACTGCCTGCCGCAACCGCAATACAGAGAAGGAACTGCCAGCACAGATAAGAGCAGCCTGCAACTGCTGCAGCATGTCCAGCCTTTATAAATAGCCATGAATTAGCACTTAAGTTCAATATCTATATATAAAACTTATTATCTGCTAATTCATGGCTATTAATCAAATGTTGGGCATGCTGCAACTGAATTGATTTTGCCAGAGTCGATTTTATTCTTATGAGGAAAGTGCGTCGATATCAATATCAATCAATCACATTTCCATTGAATTAGATTATTTAAAAGTATTTATAAAGCAGAAGACTGTATGTAAAACACAGTAGGTAACATGAGCAAAGTTGACTCCAGTCTAGTAAAGCATAGTAACCAATCAGCTGTTAGCTTACAATGGTCTAGTACAGTTACAGAGATGAAAGCAAATAATAGATTGGTTGATCTGGGAATGGATGGATTTGGGGTAGAGAAGAGAATGCATTTGTTCTGGTCCCCAAATCAGAGGCCCTGCGATGGTAGTGGGGACACAAAAGATAAAAAGCACAATACATTGAGCATTAAGGATATGATATGCTCCCAGCAGAATTCCCTTTATATACAGCTGAGGGACTTAACCCCTCCATCTGATTGGGCATCTGACTTGGCACAGTTCTCTCACAACAATATAGAGCAGCAGTTCTCAACCTGTGGGTCGGGACCCCTTTGGGGATCGAATGACCCTTTCACAGGGGTCACCCAAGACTATTGGAAAACACACATTTCCAATGGCCTTAGGAATAATTTTATGGTTAGGGGTCACCACAACATGAGGAACTGTATTAAAGGGTCGCGGCATTAGGAAGGTTGAGAACCAGTGATGGACCAGGATGGACCAAGAACTGATCACATCCAGGTTTCTGTAAGTGACGTGGGCATAAAGTTATTTATTCTAAATTCACACAATTTCTCAATTTAGCCATAATGGGCTTCATGGGTCTGTCATAATCGGAATTAAAAGGGGCAGACAGCATGTGTGGGTCACTAATAATGAGACACGGGCTTGTGCAATCAGTACCCACCATCCTGCCGGAGCCTCGGCACACTGACTGGGACAGATGCAGTTTGTGACCTACTGTTAGTGGGTCTGGCCACAAACATTCAGTTCCCATATTATAAAACACTGATGCCGCCCTGAAAAATTCCCCTGTGAATGTGACACTTTTACACTGTGGCACATTGTGTGCTGTGTCTTTAAATAGTTACATAGTTACATAGGGTAGAAAAAAGACCAGTGTCCATCAAGTTCAACCCATCCAAGTAAACCCAGCACACTTAACCCACACCTACCAATCTATACACTCACATACATACACTATATATACAACCACTAGTACTAACTGTAGATATTAGTATCACAATAGCCTTGGATATTCTGATTGATCAAGAACTCATCCAGGCCCCTCTTAAAGGCATTAACAGAATCTGCCATTACCACATCACTAGGAAGGGCATTCCATAACCTCACTGCCCTCACCGTGAAACACCACCTACGCTGCTTCAAATGGAAGCTCCTTTCCTCTAATCTAAAGGGGTGACCTCTGGTGCGCTGATTGTTTTTATGGGAAAAAAGAACATCCCCCAACTGCCTATAATCCCCTCTAATGTACTTGTACAGAGTAATCATGTCCCCTCGCAAGCGCCTCTTTTCCAGAGAAAACAACCCCAACCTCGACAGTCTCACCTCATAGTTTAACCCTTCCATCCCCTTAACCAGTTTAGTTGCACGTCTCTGCACTCTCTCCAGCTCATTAATATCCTTCTTAAGGACTGGAGCCCAAAACTGCACCGCATACTCAAGGTGAGGCCTTACCAGGGACCTATAAAGGGGCAAAATTATGTTCTCATCCCTTGAGTCAATGCCCTTTTTATACAAGACAGCACTTTATTTGCTTTAGTAGCCACAGAATGACACTGCCTGGAATTAGACAACTTGTTATCAACAAAAACCCCTAGATCCTTCTCCATTAAGGAAACCCCCAACACACTCCCATAACCCCCAACACACTCCCATTATAGACATTATTGTAAGGGTTTTTCTTTCCATTCCTATGTAATAATATGGCTGAATGCTCTGGGCTTCTTAGTCATCCATAGGTGGCAGTCCGACATTATTATGATTTAAAGGGTAAGTAGCACGTGCATGCAGCCACACATCCTTGGCTTCTGTCCTGCTTAGTATGAGAACACACACCTGAAATACTTAACTGTTTAAGCGCCACCCACCACAGACTCCACAGAAATAAAAAGCACTTAAAAGGAAAACTATACCTTCAAATATATTGTATAAAGCAGCTTATATGTAAAGTGCTGCTTAAATAAAGCATTTTCATAAAAATATACATTTTAGTAGTATGTGCTATTGGGTAATCCTTAATAGAAAATTGCCATTTTGCCTGGGATCATATGATTCACGGTGCACTTACACAAAGTTTTGTCTTTTACTCCCATGCTACTTCCTGTAATCAGAGCTGCATTACTTCCTGTCAGCTGATCTCTGAGGTAGCACACAGACCATGACAAAATGGTGCCTCACAGGAAAGGCAATATTTACTGAAATCTGTATGCCAGTTAGATTCTTTGATAGGCCACTTAATGTAAACTATTTATTCTTGGGCAAAGTGTAGTTCATCCAAAGCCAATGGGAGGTGGCACTGGCAAATATATATTTTAAATATATGATTATGTATAGGGGAGACAACGCTTGTACAAGTATAGGACCCATTATCCAGAATGCTTGGGACCAAGGGTATTCCTGGATAAGGGGTCTTTCCGTAATTTGGATCTCAATACCTTAAGTCTACTAAAAAGCAATAAAACCCCAATAGGACTGTTCTGCCCCCAATAAGGATTAATTATATCTTAGTTGGGATCAAGTACAGGTACTGTTTTATTATTACAGAGAAAAGGGAATCATTTAACCATGAAATAAACCCAATAGGGCTGTTCTGCCCCCAATAAGGGGTAATTATATCTTAGTTGGGATCAAGTACAGGTACTGTTTTATTATTACAGAGAAAAGGGAATCATTTAACCATTAAATAAACCCAATAGGGCTGTTCTGCCCCAATAAGGGGTAATTATATCTTAGTTGGGATCAAGTACAGGTACTGTTTTATTATTACAGAGAAAAGGGAATCATTTAACCATTAAATAAACCCAATAGGGCTGTTCTGCCCCAATAAGGGGTAATTATATCTTAGTTGGGATCAAGTACAGGTACTGTTTTATTATTACAGAGAAAAGGGAATCATTTAACCATTAAATAAACCCAATAGGGCTGTTCTGCCCCCAATAAGGGGTAATTATATCTTAGTTGGGATCAAGTACAGGTACTGTTTTATTATTACAGAGAAAAGGGAATCATTTAACCATTAAATAAACCCAATAGGGCTGTTCTGCCCCAATAAGGGGTAATTATATCTTAGTTGGGATCAAGTACAGGTACTGTTTTATTATTACAGAGAAAAGGGAATCATTTAACCATTAAATAAACCCAATAGGGCTGTTCTGCCCCAATAAGGGGTAATTATATCTTAGTTGGGATCAAGTACAGGTACTGTTTTATTATTACAGAGAAAAGGGAATCATTTAACCATTAAATAAACCCAATAGGGCTGTTCTGCCCCAATAAGGGGTAATTATATCTTAGTTGGGATCAAGTACAGGTACTGTTTTATTATTACAGAGAAAAGGGAATCATTTAACCATTAAATAAACCCAATAGGGCTGTTCTGCCCCCAATAAGGGGTAATTATATCTTAGTTGGGATCAAGTACAGGTACTGTTTTATTATTACAGAGAAAAGGGAATCATTTAACCATTAAATAAACCCAATAGGGCTGTTCTGCCCCAATAAGGGGTAATTATATCTTAGTTGGGATCAAGTACAGGTACTGTTTTATTATTACAGAGAAAAGGGAATCATTTAACCATTAAATAAACCCAATAGGGCTGTTCTGCCCCAATAAGGGGTAATTATATCTTAGTTGGGATCAAGTACAGGTACTGTTTTATTATTACAGAGAAAAGGGAATCATTTAACCATTAAATAAACCCAATAGGGCTGTTCTGCCCCCAATAAGGATTATTTATATCTTAGTTGGGATCAAGTACAGGTACTGTTTTATTATTAACGGGTTTCCGGATAAGGGGTCCGATACCTGTATAAGTAGCTCTATATTTTCCAAAGCCAAGATCTTGCGAGCTGTTTACAATGTTCACTGTTGCTAAAAAAAAAAAAAAAAAAAAAAATGCGACTGCAGCACAATGTGCGTGTTTATTTCAGGCCGTTCCAGATCGAAGCAGGCCCACACAATGAGCAGACAGGCAGAAAGCTTATATTATTTCCCTTTGTTTTGCACAGGATGCACTTCCCAAAGCAATCAAAGCCTCAATTGTGAGACGGACTGAGCCAAATCATCATAAAAAAAACTCATGTCAGTAACAAATACGGGCAGGACATCAATTTCACATTGTGTTGCTAATTATTGTATTTATTGGGCTTTATTTACATCACAAAATCACAATTAAAGGGGAACTCCACCCAAACGTCACTCAAGATTTTTGAAAAATAAACATAATTTCAAGCAGCTTTGCAATATACATTAAAAAATATGCAGCCTTTTCATTATTTTTAATGTAATAAATTGAATAGTTCCCTAAGCCCCGCCCTCTGTTCCCCTGCTGATCTGGCTGACTACTTTGCGACTCAAATAAAATGTAACAATAGTCGCCTGTCCTCAGCCTGCATCCTCCCAATCCCACAATTCCCTGCACACGTGATGTCAATAAGGCAAGGAACATCACAGTGCAATGCATTGTGGGTTATGTAGTTCCTGAATGCCGTCTGTAAGCTGTGGAGAAGTTGTTACAATTTGTAACATCAGTGTTTCAGTCCCTCCTCCCCTGCCAGGATTTCAAATGATGCAGAAAGAGAAGAACTGTTTTGCAGCTGGATTTCAGCATATACAAATGGTATTTATTCACACTTTCTGAAGGGAGGCTCTTTTTAAAGACGAATAAGAGGAGGCCTGATGCTTAGAATACCTCCATTCACTCTAGAAGTAAATGCAAAAAGTGAACTTTGCCTATAAATAACAAATATTTTCTACCTTAAAACCTAGGGGTGCAAACATTTTTGCAAGGCCAGTCGTGCTGCCCTTCTGACCAGTAATCCTTAGGGAGAGAGGAGTATTTGCCCTGATGACAAATTTCCCATCAGTCAGCAGAAAGGAAGTAAAGAGTTGGCACATCCCTGCAGCTCCTCTTCACTTCCTACTGCTCCGATCGTTGGAGCAATTAGCCAAAATGAAAAAAAGAGAGAGGCTGTGACTCTCTCCGGCCCTTTGTAAAATATCGGAATGTTCAGCCAGTTGGATGCCATTTGATGTTGGCCCATGTTTGGCCTTAAAGATTTGTTCACTTTCAATGCGCAAATCCTAGAAAACCACCAACAATGCTCTCAGAGTGTTAGAAAATCCATTTTCCATAAAAAACTAAAATGGCCAGTGTAAAAGCTACTTTTTAGACCTGTTAAAATCAGTCCTTCTGTCTCTCTGATCAGTTTTCTTAGGGGATAGGAGGGGCCTATTTTCTACCCGACACACTGAGACTTCCTATATCCTTACATCATCGTATCCAGGCTTTGTCCTTACTTATTTCCTATTGGCCATTGATACTTCCCTACGCTGGTAGTTCATTGGGTGCTTTGACACTTAAAAGAACTGCAGTTAGTTCAATGGTCAATTCAAGGGTCATTGCTTGACTTCTTCCTTTCGTTGGCTGCCATCTTGCGTGCATTACTTTTTAAACACATAGTTTAATAGATTCAGAATATCAGAAATCTAATATCTTTTTACTTTGCATTTGCGTTGAAACTTTTTTTTACATTTACAAATATGCAAGTCGTTCTGCATACATGACCCCACAATAAGCCAGTAACCCCCACACAAACCCTGCCCAAATGTAATGCCATTAACCTGCACCCCACATGCCAAATAATTACAGATCTATTCTCTATTCTCCTCCATTACGCAGCCATCTCCCCCAGACAACATACACAAGTGAGACCTCCACCAACTCCCTCCCCATGTGAAAATGGCTGCTCTTTCCTCACATGCCCCCCCCCCCCATACACAGCAACATACACAAAAAGAGTTATAAACTTTTCCTTCCACCTTCATCAAGTCCCATAAACCCACAGAGATGACAGATTTCATGCTAGCACACCAGGTCCTGAAAAGCAACAGATCTTTCTCTCCTCACATGCTGGCCCACACATATTCCCCCCACCCATTGACAGGAGATGTAGCCAATCGGAGTTAAGCTGTGAAAATAATTACACATGCATTTTGATGATACGCTTTTCTTCTTAAATGCCCAGTCGCTCCGGGTGATAGTATGAATGAACCCAAATGCTGTGTCCATCTGGTCCAATCATTCAAATGCCACAGAGTATAGCCATGCACAAAAGAACATGGATCTTCTGCCTGTGGCACACAGGGTGGATTTCAGACACTTTGCTCACTGCTTTTCCCAGTGGTTCGAAAGAATCCCAAGATTCACCCTGCTACCTCCTTGAGCGGTAAAGATCATTGGCACATGGGAGCGCTCTGATGACATAAATGCCCTAAAATCTGCCAAAAGCCTGAGGGGTAAATGCCATCAATCAGCAGTATCACCCGTAGGATCAGTACAGAGAAGTTAATGAGTGTCTCTGCTAAAACACGCTCATGCCCGTCTCCAATGGGAAAACATTGGCACATTTTGGGCAACTCAACTGAACGTTTCATCAGCATAGGGAAAGCACTTCCTGCGGTGCAATTCTATGTAAATACACAACTATAAAGAAAAGGAACAACTGACAGATCTGCCTTGAAGTGACTTAACCTCTGAAACACACCGGAGCGTTATGAGATAAACTCCTGGCACCCCATGAAACCGTGACTCACTCGGGGTGTGCCCCATGCCACTCAACACTCAGGCCTCAAACCTGGAGCCAGGATTGTCCCATATAGCCCTTAGGGGCAAGACAAGTAAAGATTTCACCTATTAACCCATATACAAGCAGATAGCTTTGTTTTATATACACAGCTCAGACAAAGGTACTTGGCATTATCATTCACATCAGTGCCAGCCCCACAGAAGCTTACAATCTAATGTCTATATCTGCCCACAAAGCTGTCTAGTCTTTGCCTGGCAGTTACATGACTTTGCGGCAAATGTACAGAAAAAGACGTTATTATGTTTAGCTAATTTGCAAGAAGAGAAAGCCAAACAAGCCTCTGCAGCCACTGTCAATACAGAAAGTCAACTAACCTGTTTGCTACTGGCAATTACAGAGAAAACACAACTCTGTTTGATTTCCAGACATCTCCACATAACAATATATAGAAAATATTTAGTGAGCCCATTTCTGGGGTACAAGTAATGGAACAGAGTGCTTATTATGCCCAACGTGCACGCTTTATATTTATTTGTCCGAGGGATTCCACATTTATGGGAGCTTGGCCAAAGTCAAAATCTATGGTAGCCTTGCTATTGCTAAACTGCCCAGCTAGGGGTAATAATGAACGAAACAAACTGTTGTAATGGCTAGAAAATGGGTAGCCACCAACCAGAAGCATCTATTTTAATCAGATAACTCGTCCTTAATCAGGCCTGGCCTGGGAGTCCAAATAGACCCTGCCGTTCCAAGTGCACAGAGGTCCTGAGAACAGCCCTGAAAGTCTTCCAAGGACTGAAGTTCTAAGGAGATGCCCCCTCCAAAGAGACCTCCAAGTAATGGAGAATGCAGTCTAGACTACAGTCAGGATAATATTTGGATCAAATGCTTATTTGATGCTTTGGATACTCTCAGATCACCTTCAGCAGGGTAAAGGAATATTTTATATCTCTCCACCCTTGCTATGACCGAAGTCCCCGAACAAATGTCTGTTTGCAAAGAACTTGGTCATCAACCCAAAAGGTCTGTAAGCATTCAATTCACGTGCAAGTATTTAACCATGTGGTCCTAAAGCAGAACTGGTCCCCACATTGGCCCCTGTGAGAAATGCACTAGAATCCTAGCATTTGCGCTTGTCAGTACACATAGCAAGCCCAAAATTACCCGATGTGCCTTAGCCCTTAACTACAGGAAAATTCCCGAAACAAGTCTGGAAGCTTTAGGAAATAGCTGCTTAAGTACATTAAATACAAATCAGCTTTGTTTCTTTGATACGGGCAGAGATTATTTTCCTAATAAGAGCCGAAGGCTGCAGATCCACCCAAGGGGGGGTAAATGATTGCTAGAATTCTAGTTAATTTGTACGCTAATCCCAAATGCCTGGCATATATATATTTATTTCAGCTTTCTAAAAAGGTAGAGTTCTCTTCATAAATGTGCCAAAGCTGAAGTCTGATCCAAAGAAGAATAAACATTTTACATTTTCTGATAGGATATGATGGATATTTAGTGGTATTGCCTACAGAGTTGCACCAAATCCATCGTTTTTGACCGAATCAAATTTGCAACAAAAAGGTTAATCAGAATATTCCTTTATAATAAACAAGAGACATGAATATTCTGTAAGTTATATCCTTATAAATGGTGCTTAGTGATGTAATCTGCTATAATCAGTGCTCAGTGATGTAATTTCTGTCACATGACTCACTGATAATATTATATTAAATATATTAAATTATAATAAATATAATTTATATAATTATAAATAATAATGTACCCCATTGTAAAATATGAGGATATTAAAAGTCACCATGACCTGGATAAAAGCACTCAACCTTTGGCTTTGTGCATTTATGGTCTTGGAACTCCTTGTTACTTATAATATACTTATATTTTACCATAGGGGATAGATTGCATGGGTTCAGGTTAATGTGCTAGAGGTTACAGCCAAACCCTCCTGTTGAAGAGCGACCTGGTCTTCTCCCAGTGGTTGATGCTCTAACACAGTGCTGTCCAACTGGCGGCCCGCGACCCCCCTCTGTGTGGCCCCCCACCTGTCTGGCTGCTTTGATGGTTTACCCTTGTATAAGCTTTAAATGGTATCAGTACTGAGATTAACTGCCCCCCTGCATGGTTCTCACCTCAGATTCAGGCTGTAATCCCTCTGTATTGTTTAAATATGTAATCCCCTGTGTTGTTCACACCTTTTAATCTATGCATTGTTTACCCCCTGCAGTGTTCACACTTCAGGCTCAGGCTGTAATCACCCCCATTGTTCAACTGTTCACACCTCAGGCCTGTGTGTAGGCAGCATAGGGTAGGCTGAGTATGGCACATAGGCAGCATGGGGCAGGGAGGGTATGGCACAAACAGGCAGCATAGGACAGGGTGGGTATTGAACACACAGGCAGGGTAGGGCAGAGTATGGCACACACAGGCAGGGTAGGGCAGAGTATGGCACACACAGGCAGCATATGGCAGGCAGAGTATGGCACACACTGGCAGGGTAGGGCAGAGTATGGCACACACAGGCAGCATATGGCAGGCAGAGTATGGCACACACTGGCAGGGTAGGGCAGAGTATGGCACACACAGGCAGCATATGGCAGGCAGAGTATGGCGCACACACAGGCAGGGTAGGGCAGAGTATGGCATACACAGGCAGCTTATGGAAGACATGGGCATCATAGGGCAGGCAGAGTATGGCAAACACAGGCAGCATATGGCAGACACAGGCATCATGGGGCAGGCAGAGTATGGCACACACAGGTAGCGTAGGGCAGGCAGAGTGCTACCCTATGCTGCCTGTGGGAGGTGAACCTGGCAGGGGTTTGTTCTGGGAGTTTGTTAGCAGTTGGAAATAGCCAGTAAATGGTCCCTAAGGTGTGTAATTATGTACTGGGGGTTGCTGTGCTATCCACAGGGGAAGAGTCATATGGATTTTAGGGTGTGTCTTAATATGACATAATATAATTCTTTCACATATTAATGATGGTTGATATCCCTGCAGCGAGGGCCAAGCATTTGGGTTTTTGCTGCACTACCACCATTGTGATAAAATGGGTGTGGTTTGAAGTGGGTGTGGTTTAAATGGGGAGTGGCTTCCATTAGCGGCCCTCCACCATGTATGCGTGAGAAATTCCGGCCCTCGGCACCGCAGAAGTTGGACAGCACTGCTCTAACACATACCCAATTAGCTTATGCCTAATTACTACATGGCATCTGATGTGACACATTCCATTTAATGAGGGCCCTGATAGAGCGATGACATGTGGTGTGACATAGGCCATTTAATGAGTGCCCAAATGGACCTTTGCGGTGACCTTACATTTGATGCATTTGCTTCCAATCTCTAGCGGAATTACAGGTACAGAATAAAATGCGTCTCATCAATCCCTTTCGGTTGGACTCCTTATCAATAACATGGGGTAAAGTTGATGGGCCACAACGGAAAATAAGACAAGCCAAAGCCCAATTCAATATATGGACACTTGTCATTCTGAATAGTGTTTCTCACTTATTGACAGATTCCCAATTCATTCAATAGCATCAATCCAACTATCTGTACACTGCTGGAATGGATATCATTATGGCCTAACTGAATAGATACCATTTGTAAGGGCTGTCAGTAGCCCCGAAAGGTTGCAATTAATTCTACCCATAAAGGGGTCTCACATTTATTCCACTTTATCCTTATCACTGGCAAACAGTACCACATGTTGCTTTGAACCACAATGACAAATGGCATAGTATGTGCCAGTTATACCAACCTCGGAAGGAAGCCCAGTGGCAATAAGGAAATGCCTCAATTAGCTGTCCCTGTAACTGTTTATTGTGGGTTATAGTTGAACAGAAGTGTAAATAACAGGCGCAGACAAGTTACTTCCATGTTTGCTAAAAATGTACAGTGTGTGCATTTATGGTAGCAGACAAACACATGGATCATGCTGACTTATCGCTGGGGAGGTTCAGAACACCCATATGGGCAGTGCCAGATACACAATGGGCACAACACAGTGCTACTAAGTCACCGTGCACCCTGTTGGTATCGGCCATGCCCTGCTAAGCTAGCTACATCAGGCTGGGGCACGCTAGGCAACTTAGTAGCATGTGTGGCCACAGCCTAAGACTATTGTAGGACCACCATGAGAATTTTTAGGACATACTGCCCATCCTACCAGGGAGCTTTGAGTATCTTCCATGAAATGTCTGCCCCTGGGTGGGCACTAACAACGTCTATATTCTTTGTATGTAAACAGAGCTTTTAGGCACCCCCCACAGAAGCTCACATGGCCCATCACAGAAATATACACCTATGTTCTTTGCATGTACACATACGGAACAGAGCTTTTAGGTGCCCCTCATAGTAGCTCCGTGGCCCAGCATAGAAATACATATACCTAATATTGAATTTAGGTGCCCAGCAATCCATGCAAGCACAGCAAGCTCACAGATAGACATAGATGTTGCAAGCGCACCTACCTATCTGCTGTGGGCGCCAACTATAAACGCACACAATAAGCAGTGCCATCATTATTAAGGTTCACGGGAGATAAAGCAAAGAGTCATGTAGCAAACAGACTGGGAGGCAGCAGAATTATATAACGGTACAGCACTGCAGCTGAACTACAAGTCCCTGCACCCCATACTGACCGTGGGTAACTGCTCTGGGTAGCACTTTACTAGGTCAGACACTTACAGTTAACTCAAACATTGCCAGCAGGCCTGTCGCAGTGAATGGGTTAAGAGGCAAGTCTCCCTGCACTGCATGACTGACTGTTGCACCACTAAAAGGAAATAAAACAAACACGGAGTGGGAGAAGCTCAGAGTCTGTGATAAGTGGGACAGGTGTTTCTCTTCCCGAGGAGGCAGAACGGCGTGTAGGCACCACAAGAAAGGCACAGAACAAAGAAACCCTATACGAGGCGCACACAATGGGGAAACCGATCCCTGCCGGAGACCTGTTTACACAACATCAAACCCTTTCAGCTGGGAGGATCCCTAACCTGGCCCTGGCACAGACAGCAAGGGAAGGGCAAATGTGGGGCACATGGGGCAGAATGGAAGGGAAGGTGCGGGGGGGACAAATGAGGCAAGAAAGAAAGCATGGCATAAAAGTTGATTGTGATTATCCTGTTGTGCCTAAATGTTATATGGTCCAAAAATAAAATGTGACTTAGCTGTGCCACCTGGGAGATGCCAGCAAGCTCTGCCTGCCCCTGTACTGTACGTGGGGCCAATGTCCTTGACGGGACAATTAAAACCTGACCCTAGCACTCTATAAAAATGAGTACTCATAATGCAAAAACCAACCGTAAAGCAGTATTTTGAAAGTATTTTTGACCTGCATAAGGTTTACCCTTGCTGGGTGCAATATCTTTGGAAAGCCCACCCATTACTGCCCCCCCTAGTGATCAGAGAGGGAAACCAGATAATAAAAAACATTCATTTCAGTCAAAAGGATTCTACTATATTAAAGTACAACTAAAGCCTGCCATACTCTTTCAGCCCATGCATTAGATTTCCCTGCCGCCATCTTGGATTCTCCCCAACCTGCAGATTACATGCCTCTAGAGCAGTGACCCCCAACCAGGGACTCAAAAGGCAACATTTTGCTCACCAACCCTGCAATGTATATCAGTTGCCACCAAAATGGCATACATTTGTACTGCATATACCGCCTCCGTTTGCCAGCACCATCACATTTTCCTAAAGCAAATAGCAGCTTTCAACCAGTGGGCATTTTTCACATAATCCGTTACATTTAAATCTGCACACAACATACATGCCATAAGGCTCTTATTCGGCATAAATTCTGCTTTGTTTGAACACTGTAGTGATTAAGCTGAGCTCAGGAGAGAAAGTTAGGAGAAAAAAAATAAAAACACTACTCTAGCTGTCTGCTCCTATGGAAGCCAGCAATGTCATCTCTTTATTGGCTGCTAGAATGGAAGGTGTGTTTAGCAATCTGGAAGAACTGAGCATGCTCAGGAGCCAACAGCAAAAGCAAATTCCTGAGTGGGTTACAGGAGGAGAAGGAAATCTAAGTGATTAAGGGGATGCTGCAGCCTTACTATTAACCTCTGGACAACCCGAGTGGCAGGTATTGAAAGATTTCAAAGAGGCTGTTCACTGATTAATGTGTGTGTGGGGGGGGGGGGGTTGTACATGTCCTTTAAAGCAGGTGCTAAGTTTGGGGCCCCTGTTCTAGAAGAAATGAGGACTCTACACACTGATTGGTAAAGACCAGGTGAAAAATTCAATCACATTCAGAGGGAGACAAGCACATTATAAAGCCTGTACCAGCCAAGGACATAGATAATTACTCAAATGTGCCCAAATTCCTGGAGCCCAATCTGCAAAGTCTGAGGGGGCCGACTCCAAAGCAAAGACAGAAGGGGCGGAACCCTGGCAGCTTTAGGGTGAAGGCACATGGAGCTACGTAGTAGCAGCTACTTGTCATGGCTACTAAACACCAGAAAATCCCCTGCCATAGACAATACTGAGAATTGCCTCTGCTAAAACACACCTAGAGACAATTAACAGCAAATTATCAGCATTGTCTATTTTAGTAGCCACAACAAGTAGCTGCTACTAGTAGCTCTGTGTGTCTTCACCCTTATGGTTCTGTGAGGCCTGTAGTAGTACTGTCCATTTGGAAGCTCATGGATATGGCCCTTAAAAGGTATTTACATGGCCTCTGCCTGCTCAATACAATACTTGCACACAGTGCAGGCAATATATGATTGACAGCTCAGATTTTTAAATACATTTATAACAGATATGGATGATTTTTTTATTATGTTTAATTTTCAAAGGTTTTATTATACAGCTTTTTATGTGTGGGTGACAGTTCCCCTTTAAAAAATACAAGCCTCCTGAGTTCTCACACTGCCAAGAATGGGCCAAGGATGATCTGAACATTGGACCCTCGTGCCACTACCACTCAGATTATTCACGTGTGCAGTGGGACCAGTCGTGGTTCACATACACGGGCAGAAAGTCATCAGGGTATCCCATGCAGCAAATTATTAATTATTAACTATTTATAGATTTCTGAATTATGAACTGGGATAACAGTTTTGGTCCAGAGCATTAGAAGAGTAAATGTCAGTTCAGTCAAGACGACTCATATTTCTGCCCCTATAGGGGCAACCTAAGTCTCCCTAAAGGTAATTTATATTTCCAGCTTTTGTGACAGTTACAGTAAGGTAAGTTACGGATGGATAAGTCATAATAATCCAAGGCTTTTCTCAAACACAGCAGTCCAATCCTTCTTTATGGCGCCTCTTTTTGTAACAGAGCCTTTAGTCACACTGGTCACGCATCTAGCCCACTGTAAATACACAGATACCTCAAAAAAAACAAATTCAACACCTTTCATGTAAAATCCAACATGAAAACTCTTGGCCTGCAGCCACTGATCTAGAAAGCCAAGCACGTCATTTTGGAATGTTATGCCCTACAAAGCTGTTTCTGTGCCGATGGCTCCTGCCTTGGGCTACTGACTGCTGCTTACATCACAGGCCTGAATGCAAGTAAAAGGGCCCTTGTGTTACCTGCCCTGCTTTAACACCTTCACTGCCAGAGGCATGGGAGGACAAGGCTCCTGTTTGCATTCTGGGCTTATCTTGCATAATGTTATGCTGCCGTACAAAACTTTCAGTTTGCAATGAAAACTTTCTCCGTCCCCACCCATGCCCAGAGGGTGGTAAAAACCACCAGAGGCGTCTCTCCTAGCCACCCTGCATGCACAGAGCCAGGCCCTGCTTGTAACCCGAGAGCCAACATCCTGGCTGGGAGGCAGGTAAACGCCGGCTCCTCAAGGCAGCCATTAAAGTGCCCTGAATTGGCCACTTGTTACCCTAGACACATTCCCCATAACAATAGCTGGTTGGATACCGAAGGTCTCCACCAAGTCAAGTGGTATGGCAGTGCCCACCAAACCAACAAATGCAATTATCTGGGAAAGAAATAAGATAGCTCACAGGATATGTAAGGAAAGATATGGGCACGATAGCTGGCCTGATAATGATGCTTTTATAGCCAGGGCTACATGGTGGCCTATATAGTCATCTATTATCTGATGTAAGTTGCCCTGCTGCCACACTGGCATAGTTCAAGATGCAGTCCCTATTGGCTAATACACAATGGCACATCTCAACCAAGAATTAGGGTGCAGCCCACTACCATATAGGACTTTGGACTTTGCAGGCCACATCTGGAACCATGGTGCCTGCATCGTAGCCAATCACTGTCTCAGCTGGCACTTGCATGCTTGCCCGGGGCAGAATGGGTTCCCTGCCAGCGTACAGGTGACTAATATCTCTTTGGTCAGGGATAGGCCAACGACCGCGAGGCTTGCCAACCTGCAACATGGAAGGAGCCCAACCTGGGACCAGTAATGATATATACTTATTAACTGTGAGCTTGAGCTAAATATTTCCACTGGCATTACCTCACCGACCGGGCAGCGCTGCCAATGTACCCAGCGTGCCAACTGAAACAGTGTCCTGTAACACCAAGGGCACAACTCCAACACTCACACGTCTAACGTTCTGAAGCAACGTCTTGATTCATGGAACCCCCAAATTACCCCCACAGAACCCAAGTGGTCACAGGGCATATACCCTATGTACAAAGCACCAAAAATATTCAACCACTCATCTATTAATTTAGTAGAATTCAGACTGATCTTATACAGACAGCAAAGTTGTAGAGACCCCAAGAGATATAAATTGCTTGGAGGTTCAGGGATTGGATAGGCCAATGCCTTGGCATAAGGTGCTATAGATTTCTTGGATTGGCTGAATGGCAGCACCGTAGAATAAAGAAATATGGGAAGCACAGGGATTCTTTAAATCTCAAAGCCCCCGACAGAAGGTGCAGTGAATGGCACATCCAATAATAATAACTAGTCCCTGATGGGCAGGAAACAAAGGAGCATACGGTTCTGCAGCCCCATGTAGGTATATCCGCTCCCATGGATTGCACTCCCCAAGGGTGCCAATGGGCACACACCCATTCTACCTTCTGCACTACACGCACACCTGTCCCACTGGGTGGGCACTGCCTATGGCATATTGCTCCGGGGGGCACCCGAGTGGAAGAAGCTTATACAGGTATTCACTTGTGAGCAAGCAAATCTGATAAGCTTTGTACTAAAATCCCCAAACCACTTTATTTGGGGGGCAAAAAGCAGAAAACAAGAGGGGGTGACCAAATCCATAGTAGTAAAGCCCCCCAGTTCAGTTGGTGTCTGTAAGTTTCCTTCCCACACTAGCTCTAAGCCAGATAGCAGGGGCGGTGCATGGTTTTGTGTAACGAGGGGTTAACAAAAGGGAACACCAACATCCTGGTGCATTTACACAACACACACCCTGCTCATCTCTTCCCCCCCCCTCCCCTCCCACTATTTTGGAGCCCCCCTCAGGCAATTTCAAGGCTCCTCTCCCCATGTGCTGTTTATAGAGGGATAAAAAGAAAAAAGAAAGGGGGGGGACAGACTATGTACAAAGGCCAAACCACCCCACAGGTCTCCTTAAAACAGGTGACACTCAAGTCCAATTTAGACTCACTGCCCAGGTAGCTGCAGTGTAAGGGTTAATAATACAAGGAGAACTGATTACTAGGGTGGGGGGGGCTGGCTCTTAACTCTTTAACACTATGTCCAGGTACCAAATACTTCTTATGTGTGCATTAAACCAGCAGTGCAGGGGTTAACACCTGGACCGTCCAATACGAATTTGCCGCAGTAACAATAGACTGGGACTGTTTAAGCGTCACCATGGAGGGCAGGTAACGGGCTTGGAAGGGTTAAGGCCATGAAGCCATCTAAATCTCTGTAGGATCGGCACCGACTGATCAACTAATGATTTCCCTTTCTGAGCGCAACTGGTAATATGAGCCGGGCTGCTGCCTGTTTAACCCTCTCCCTGGCCAGGCAGGGCTACAAGTGGTTAAGCACAACAATAAACAGGTTCTAGTAGGATTAAGTCTAAAACAACTTTTCTGAGTTTTTTTTTCTTGGAAACGTTTCACCCCTCATCCGAGTGGCTTCTTCAGTTCAAATGTCTGGTAGGGAATTCCCTCTTCATAGACACAACAATAAACATTACAGCCCGGAGCCAGCAGCGCACAGGTTAAAGGTGAGGCTACTCACTAGGGACTAATGACTTCCCTGCTGGGAGCAGCTGATACCCTGAGGCTGTAGGTAATGCCCCCCCCCCCGGCGGGTAAGGGGTTAAGAGAAGCAAGTCACACACCTGGGGAGAGGGGGGAGCAGCTGATACCCTGAGGCTGTAGGTAATGCCCCCCCCCCCGGCGGGTAAGGGGTTAAGAGAAGCATGTCACACACCTGGGGAGAGGGGGAGCAGTGGATACCCTGAGGCTGTAGGTAATGCCCCCCCCCCCCCGGCGGGTAAGGGGTTAAGAGAAGCAAGTCACACACCTGGGGAGAGGGGGGAGCCCCTTTATAGGGATAAAAAGGATTAAAGGCAATGGAGGCCGAACACCTGGGTGACACAATACACCTGGGAGCGCCCATAGCGGCATTTAGGTGGGTACTGGGGCCCCCATAACTGTTGCTAGGATATAACAAATAGAAGCGGACCTGCCTCTCCGACTTCTGACCCCCAAACTCTGTAATGGTATCGCCTCATCCCAACCTGTTGCTGCACCGCTGCCAGCAGAACTACAACTCCCGGCATCCTCCCCAACACTACAACTCCCGGCATCCTCCCCAACACTACAACTCCCGGCATCCTTCCCAAAACTGCGGAGGAGCCGAGTTTCACTCGTTTATCAGGCAACATGGGTAATGAGTAATGGGGTACAGACTCACCATTATAGCCACCGAGCAGCACACTCCCAGCAAGTACAGGGCAACCAATAACTTGTCCATCGTGTGCGCAGCGCTGCCCGTCCCCTCACTCTCTGTGTCAGTGTGCCCAGGCAGCGCGTATGGATGTGACTTCCCTCCCTCTCTCTGCCCGGGATGTGCGATCCTGCCCTGGGAGGGAGGGGGAGCTTCCCTGCAAGCGCCGCCCCACTCTGCCCTATAGTGACCCTAGCGCGCCACCTACAGGCTGCTACACTGGTACTGCAGGGGAACATACACAGCACCTGGGGCCCCTACCTGCCGCTGTGTGTGCTGGGATTTGTGTCCCCCCGGTGTAGCAGCCCCTCACTATCTAACTCTAATTACATACAAACGGGCTGCCTTGTTAGCCTGGGAGTGTGGCTCTAAATTATAATGCTGTATCTGTACTATAAAACCATAGTTGGCCTTAGCTAATCAAGGAGTAATTGGCCTGTCTCTGCCCTTAATTCCTTAAGTGAGGGTTAAGGTCTCTCATTTTGGGGCTATTAAGGAGCACTAAACCCAACATTACTTGAGGTTGTTATGATTACAGACACACCCCAGTGACTCTAATGGCCTCCTGCCCCCGGCAGGCTCTGGTTCTTCTTATTCTAAAAAAAAAAACACCATACAGGGTCACTTTTGTGGGGAGACCTGTTCCATCTTTCTTCTTTCTACTGGTATCCCCTGCACCCAATCCAACTGGGCACAGGTACAGTTCAGTAATTACAGGGTACGATTTGTACTGCACTTGCACCTACCTAAAACACCAGGGATCCCTGGAGAAAGCAACAAGATGGTGGGGTGAACCCATGCTGCGTACTATGTACCCTATACTATTTAGTGCCACTTACAGAGGCACTAGGTGGGGTGGGGGTAAAGCAGGCTAAAGCAGTCACTAGTTATTGGGCTGGTAGGTCTCTGCACTTGGAATGTCAGGGCCTATTTTGACTCCCCATTCAGACCTGGGTTAAAGTGCAAAAATGGGCACAAACCACCATGTTTTTTATATTTACACACCCTACCCTGCATTTCTGAAATGAAGCGCAACAAAGACCTGTGTCCGGCCTAAAAATACAATCTACCTGTATTCAGCAGCACCATATTCATGGGTGGGCTGGGATAAGGCACATAGGAGCCCCCTCCCACCATTTACCTTGCATGTACTGCGGGGCACAAGTTGGGGGGCACCAGCAGGCACAAGGCGCAAAGGAGACTTCCTTGCACCCACCAGCAATCTGTTTGCACCTCATGGGAGAGAAGCCAATGACCCCCTCTATTTGTTAGTAGTCAGTGGTCTGCCTCCATATGCACAGGGGGGTGCAGAGGGTACCCCAGTCAGGGGCCCAAGGGATGCAATTCATGGGTGGCAAATTCTTGTGCTGGGAAGTCTTTTCATTGGGGCCCCATTCTACTTGTTAGAAGGGCCCCACCCAGGGAACCCAGCTACACCATGAACTTTGTTTGGGAGGGGGCCCTAATAACATATAAGTATGGTGCTTGGGGCCCAATCTTTGCTGGTGGGGGGCCTGTATTCGCATCCTAAGGTCGGAATTTGGCCTCAAGGGGTCTCCTGCATAAATCAGAAAAGCTGGCCATACATTTGCTTGTTTGGCAAAGTCCAATAACATGTGGACCAAAGTTAGTGTTGCCACCCTTTTCTGCGGCTAATACCGGCAAATGGTAAGCGGGTAGAGAAATTGCAGAGGGATATGGGCAGAGGTGAGCCCATAGGTATAAAGGGTGTTCGCAGCGGAGAGGGTCAGGGAAGGGAGCGATTTATAGGCCTGGTGGCAACCCTAACCAAAGTTTGGATTTGGTCCTGCAGATTGCACCAACACTCTGATATTTAGCCAGGTATCACTTAAGAAGACAGTTGCAAGAGCCGCTACAAGGGCAAACTTGGTCTGGAAGGGCTGAGTCAGCAGCTTTTATCAGCCATGTACAGCCAACTTCATACAGGCAATAATGTAGGCAAGTTTATAGTTTTTGATACAAAATATATGAATATACTTTTTATTTATTTTAAATAAAGGGTAAAGCAGCACTTGAATGCTTAAATAAAGGGGACACTAAGCCTTTGAGTGCATATTATGAAGGGGATGAATAAGAGAGTGAATAGAGAGGCGTTGTACTGAGATACAGGTTGCAGCATGTTCCAATGCAGAAAGGCTCTTAGCGCCGAGGCTCTGTGTTTGCCGACTGTCGGGGGGCGCTCAGATCCAGAGGTGTCACCCTGTACGAATGTAAACCCATCTTTCATCAAGAGCTGTTCTACCTTTCACAATGTATTTCATGTTCAATTTACTGAACGTAATGACTCCCAGTCACGGCTGAAATAGCGATCTGATTCGGGTACTGGAAGATCAAGTCCAAGGCAACACTTTATCCATCAAATGAAAGACTGATCTTAATCTGTAGCCGGGGGTGCCCAGGTAACTCGGGGGAGTTGCCAATCATTATTATTGGCAGGGGGCTGAGCCTGAAAACCAGTTAGGCTTAGGTATAGGGACAATGCCTATTTGCTCTTGAGACACAGCTGAAATATAAGGGCCAAATGTTGGGTGACAACATGGCATGTAAAGCTGCTGAAAAGCCTGAGCTGCAGTTAAAGGAAAACTATTCCTCCAAACAATGTAGGTCTCTATAAAAATATATTGAATAAACAGCTCATATGTAAAACCCTGCTTCATCTAAATAAACCATTTTCATAAAAATATACTTTTTTAGTAGTATGTGCCATTGGGTAATCCTAAATAGAAAACTGCCATTTTAAGAATCAAGGGCCGCCCCCTGGGATCATAGGATTCACAGTGCACACAAACAAGCCAAGGCACACATACATGCTAGGCAGTATTTATAAAAAGGCACTCAAGTGAAAATTTTTTTAAAAAAAATATACCCCCACCGTGTATTCCCCTAGGAGCTGGGGGGGTGAGGGGGATAAGGGGTTCCGGGCTTTGGGGGACCATCACAAAATGGAGGCTCAAGGGAAAGGATGTAAAAGGGCAATATTTACTGATATATATATTCCAGTTCGGTGAGATTCCTTTACAGGCCACTTAGTATGATATAAACTCTCAGTTAAGGGAGTGCTGGCCATAATGTTTGGCCAGTGGGCCATTAAAGAACCAGAAGAAAGGTGCTTGATTGCCGCTGTTTATGAGGCTACTACAGAAGGCTCGTAACCGGGGTCAGGGCTATCTTGCTCCGCTGATCTTATCCAACCCAATTACACTGATAAAAATCATTCCACACCTATTAAAACGCTAAAGGGACCCCAATTCACACGTCTTTAAAGCACACAAGCCCCTTGGCTGGGTCTTCCAGCGAGTCTCCGAGTTTCTTTTACAGCGTTCCAGGTCCATTTAAATATCAACAGCCTCGGCCCATAAAACCCCTCGCAGCCAGACTCACTGGCAGCAGGTCCAGGTAGCCTGCGAAGCCGCATATTTAATGGAGCAGTTTGGGGGTGGGAGGAAGGTTTCATAGAGATCTGCACAGATCTAACTGCCAGTTCTTTAAAGTCGGCAGCATAGCTAGATGTTACTGGGCCCCAGAGTAAATTCAATTTAGGGCCCCAAAATATTGGTGAGTTGACCCATTCTATCAAGATATATGAATTGCTTATTAATTACAGCTTCCCTGGGCCTCCCTGCAATTGGAGGGTCTGCTTCCTCCATAGTTACACCCATGGGCCCTAGCACCGCTCCTTGTTATTGTTGGTGAGAATCAAGGCAATGGCGTAATAATAGTGCTCACATAAATCCAAGTATAAAGGTCGATGGATGAGGCAATTGTGTGCAATTTAGCACCGAGATGAAAATCATACAGGCAGTAAAATGCTCACTATTGCATCAAGTGCCATTGTGCTGTTAGTGACCCAAGGATCATACTTGCCACAATGGCTTCCTGGGGAAGGAGGAAGCAGTTTGCAGAATCTCCCAGTGCTAGTAGTTGCATGTGTGATTAAATCATATAGCGTGTTGCCTGCATGGTTTCATTTCTGCCCACTATTTCCTCATCGCTGAGGCAATGTGTCCTGGGGCATCCAACATACACATGCACTGCAACTCCCTGTATCTCACTGACAGACAAAGGTTGTTGGAGGTCCCCCTCAGCTTAGGGCCCCTCTTTTCTACATCTGATGTATAATGCACTGAGGTGCAGGGACACTGAATGCGCGCCATGTTCCCGGGAATGCACCTTATTGGCTCCAGGGGTACATGGGCAAACATGCTACTGGCAGAGGTGGGCTCCATGGAATGTTACATGTGACCCAAAACATAAATCCACATATGTGGTCAAATAAGTCTGTTCTATATTTACAGAAATGTGTGAGGTTTCCTTTTCAGTTTCACATGACACTAACAGCAGCGCTCAATCCGTCCAAAGTCCAGCGAAAATGGGAGGCTGGCTCCGCCATACGGCTTGAAAAGCAAATATCATTATATTGTCGTTACTTTCTCACTGCTGATACGGAGTTTCATTCCTGACTCACTATTAAAGGGAAACATTGCTTTTTTATTTTACAGCAGATTATGTCTAATACATCTAAATCTGAGATTCCTTAAGACAGGAGGCAGAGAGCAATGGCAGGCACTATGAATGTAACTTTTTTTTCTTTAGATTAACAGCCTTTGGGTTTAGGGGGCGGCCAGTGATGTCACTTGGGGGCGGGAGATAATGCCATTGAGCGCGGTAATGGGTGGGCTGGGCAGGGGAATGGGCAGGGTTGCGGGGAAATGGGAATGTGGGTCAGGGAAATGGGCGGGGCAGACTCTATTTAAAAGGGGCTGATCTGCTATGGGGAGACTCAGGAAATTTGTAGGGTTGCCAGCCTTACAAATTTACTGGCAGGTATATTGCAGGTATATTGCAAATTTATATGCTGGAAATGGCCTTAGCTGCCAATTTGCTGGGTGGCAACCCTACCGGGCACCTTATAGTTACTTAATTACATAGGGTTGAAAAAAGACCAGAGTCCATCAAGTTCAACCCACAACCTATACTTACCAATCTATACACTCACATACATAAACTATATATATACAACCAGTAATACTAACTGTAGATATTAGTATCACAATAGCCTTGGATATTCTGCTTGTTCAAGAACTCATCCAGGCCCCTCTTATAGGCATTAACAGAATCTGCCATTACCCCATCACTAGGAAGGGCATTCCCCAACCTCACTGCCCTCACCGTGAAAATAGAAAAAATAGTTGGGTGAGCAGGAGGGCCAACTGACACCTGGGATTACAAGTTTTCCTTCCTTCCTATAGTCCGCTTTAGACCTGTCAGCCCAGTTTTGGTAGTCACCAGTACTTATAAACCTGGCAGGGGCAGAGTAAGGAGTCGGGCATTATGGGGTGTGTTGTGATCGTGGCCAAAAATCTCCTGTAATCATGCTGCCAGGGTCAGTGACCCCCATTTGAAAGCTGAAAAAAGTAGAAGAAAAAGGCAAATAATTCAAAAACTATTAGTCATAAATAATGAAAAAGAATTGCAATGTTGTTAGGAATAGGGCATTCTATAACATATTATTCCCCATATGTAATAAAAGGCACTAAGTTTGCCCAGGAGCAGTAACCCATAGCAACCCATAAGATGTTGACCAGATGGTGACCAGTAAATTCTACCTGCTGATTGGATGCCATGGGTTGCTGGTGTTAGTGGGCCCTCCTGCTCACCCAACTATTTTTTCTTGTATGCCTATATCTTTGTCATTCCTCTTTTCTGTATGAGACCAAAGAGGAGAAATGGAGAGAATGCTAAATGATAGTAGGTAACAAGAATATACTGGGAGAATAAAGAAGCTGAGTAAGGAGAAGAGGAAAAATTTATGGTGAGTGGCCTATGGCCTAAGACTTGTGGCGGGCCTCTGGCATCCCAACCCACCCAACACTGGGTGCAAGTATAGTTGCCACCATTTTTGTAATTAAATAAAATTAAATGGGTGGGGGAACAGAAGGTGATGTCACACAGGGGTGGGGAAATGGGTGGAGTGGATGGGGGAAATGGGCGTGGCATAGGTGGAAAGATCCCTATGAGGGAGAATCCAGCAGTGGAGAGAGTCAGGGAAGGGACGGATTTTATTTATTGCCTGTAAATTTGTAGTTTTGGCACTAACTGCTGACTTACCAGCTGGGTCAGCCAACTACCGGCAACCCTAGGTGCAAGAATGCCTCAGAGCCAGTGGTGTGTGCAATAACTGCCAGCTTCTACTACGTGGCAGTTACAGAACCAAACAAGAGAGATAAGTCACTGTACATGAGAGGGTCTGTCAGCCTTGCCTGCCCTCTGCCACTAACACTGCCTTCAGCCTATGTCCAACTTGTTTCAGACCAGGCCATGCCTCTAGGCCACCCCGCTGAGTAAGGATTAATCCTATTAATACATAGGGGAAGCCATAAAAGAGGAAGAAAGATGTTACCAGTATCACAGAGGGGGGGGCAAACAAATTCAAATCCACAAAGGAAAAAGGGTTACTGTTACTATGACTACAGAAAGGCCATTAGGGCGTCGGTTCTGTATGTGCGATATTTATCATGTTGTGTAAAAAATAATTTCAAATCCTTTTCTATCATGTTAGTTGAGCAAATTAAACTATACACTATATAAATTATTTACATTTTGTTTCATTTAGTCTTGGAATTCACAATCACAACATACAGGCAGGCGCCATTTTGTGGAAGTTTTGTATCACCCCCAAATTCTTGTGTAAGCACCAGAATAAAGGACCTACTGCCCATGCCCATGCATAGGATACGCAATTAAAGACCTTGGGGGTGGGGGGGGGAATATAAGGAGTGCAGTGATATCTAGGAAGTGCTGAATGGAAAGTGAAAGTAATGGAGGATGGGCAGGCAGTATATAATTATCAGCTCAGATTTTTCAATACATTTATAACAGGTATGGATGTTTTAATAAAAAGAATTGGGGTTTCATGTTTTATTTGCAAAGGACTTTTATTATACACCTTTTTATGTCTTTTTATGACATATTACAAAAATAATAAGAATGTGCCAATACATAATACTCTTCTAAACATAGAAGGAATGTGCTTGGAAAAGTTGTATTTCTGGATAATGTATTTATAATTTCCCCCAAACCCCTACTAATGACTCTTGACTCCTTTCCCCTGTTGTGCAGGGGGGGCAGCGGCATTCAGCTTATTGCACTGTAGGGGAGGAACCAATCAGAAGCTTGGCAGACCTGACAGAGAACGGCAGCCTATCTTTGCTTCAGTGAATGCTGAGTCGTGATTGACTACCCACATCCCTCTGTGCCTCTAGGACACGCCCACACTTCATTTAAGTCCAGTAGGGGGCAATCATCTACATTTTCTTTGTATGGGAAAGAAGGTTTCAAAAGTGACTGGAGAAGGAGGGCAGGTTGATGACAATAGGGGGTTGGGCTTGTGACAAAGGCAGGGGCATGATTGTGCTGTGTGATGGCTGTGACATTGGAGGTGGGTATTGGTCAAATTTTTGTTCAGGTTTTACAACGCTATAAACCCAAGCGATAGTTGTGACTTTAATGTATCTGTTTTGTTTATTTGGGCTTAGATGTCCTGAACAAGGTTGTTTAAAGTGAATCCTCCCAGTGTAAGCCTATGTATGTGCCGGTGTAAGCCTATGTATGTGCCGGTGTAAGCCTATGTATGTGCCGGTGTAAGCCTATGTATGTGCCGGTGTAAGCCTATGTATGTGCCGGTGTAAGCCTATGTATGTGCCGGTGTAAGCTTATGTATGTGCCGGTGTAAGCCTATGTATGTGCCGGTGTAAGCCTATGTATGGTATGTGCCGGTGTAAGCCTATGTATGTGCCGGTGTAAGCCTATGTATGTGCCGGTGTAAGCCTATGTATGTGCCGGTGTAAGCCTATGTATGTGCCGGTGTAAGCTTATGTATGTGCCGGTGTAAGCCTATGTATGTGCCGGTGTAAGCCTATGTATGTGCCGGTGTAAGCCTATGTATGTGCCGGTGTAAGCCTATGTATGTGCCGGTGTAAGCTTATGTATGTGCAGGTGTAAGCTTATGTATGTGCCGGTGTAAGCTTATGTATGCGCCGGTGTAAGCTTATGTATGTGCCGGTGTAAGCTTATGTATGCGCCGGTGTAAGCTTATGTATGTGCCGGTGTAAGCTTATGTATGTGCCGGTGTAAGCTTATGTATGTGCCGGTGTAAGCTTATGTATGCGCCGGTGTAAGCTTATGTATGCGCCGGTGTAAGCTTATGTATGCGCCGGTGTAAGCTTATGTATGCGCCGGTGTAAGCTTATGTATGCGCCGGTGTAAGCTTATGTATGTGCAGGTGTAAGCCTATGTATGTGCCGGTGTAAGCCTATGTATGTGCCAGTGTAAGCCTATGTATGTGCCGGTGTAAGCCTATGTATGTTCCAGTGTAAGCCAATGTTTTTGGTCTAAATAATGGTTCCCTGCTTCATGGAGTCTGCAATCTGAGTTTAGTGCCTAAAGCACAGAAAGATTGAGTAAGTTGCCCAAGGTCATAAAGTCTTCTTCATAGAGTTTCCTTTATATAAGTCGCAAGATTCCCGAGAACCCACGGTGCCACACCTACCTTGTTACCTCATGACTCCGTTCCTACAAGCATGGCCTTCTATTGATTTCATAATCAGTTTGTATCTGGTCTACATGCCCGGCAGTTTGGCCCTCCACCCTTCTACTCCCAGCCTTCCAGGGAGTTACTTACAGGTCACATAGAAACAGAATCAGTCTTTTGATATTGTTGAAGTCGCACCCCTCCAGGGAGATAATTCCATAGCCCATTGCTCTGACAAAGGGACATTTATTTAGGAATAGTTGTCGGTTGCCGTGGAGTTGCTAGGTGTAGGCTTTCCCATGTTTGGTTCATTATTCATTTTACAGTATGTGGCATATCAGCTTTGTGCCAGAC
Source organism: Xenopus tropicalis (assembly GCF_000004195.4). Lineage (NCBI taxonomy): Eukaryota > Metazoa > Chordata > Amphibia > Anura > Pipidae > Xenopus > Xenopus tropicalis. Next base: position 143,237,245 of record NC_030681.2, read on the forward strand.
AATTTCAACTGCTCTCTGTTCTTGATCAATGTGGCCACTAGAGGGCATTTTGTATTAGAGTCTGCGGATGAGGTCATCTGACAAGAGCAATCATGGCTGCTCCCACTTATAGGGATACATAGGAATAGGTACAGAAATAAGGCCCCCTGTGCAAAATAACCCATGTCAATGTGTTTCACTGAACAATTATAAAAATTATATTTAAATATAAACCCTATTTAGAAGTAAGTATATTGTTCCTTTAAGTCAGGATACAGAATTCAAACGATCAGTTATGAAATGTAAAGGGGAAATTCCATCTGGAGGAACTGGGGTAAAGTCAGATCATGTGCCGATCATGAAATCACAACTTAGTTTTATTGTGCTCTGTCACGTGACTTCCTCTGCCGGACTCACTTGCCCGCCCAAAGACTTCTCAGTGGATAATTATTATTATTGTTACGGTTGCTGTTGTTATTAAATTATTACATTTTTAGGAAAAAAGGGAAGCCTGTGCTTGTCGAGCAGCAACAACAAAAGCAACAAAAGGCTTTGTCTTAATTTAAATGTGTGTTTTCTGCAAGCTGCTGGGTAGCCATGGGTACAATGGGTTTAGTTCTTACACAGGCAGATAAACAGCAGTCAAAGGACAGTCATGACTCCCTGCAGAACTATAGAAAAAGAAAACTATTCTACAGTGTATTCTACAAAGTACAATAGAGGAGCCTGGTGGCTCCATTAATGGGGTTGCACCCTGTGCGTGCGCGTGATGTCAGTAAACACGGGGCGCAACCGTATAAAAGTATGCGGCTGCAGCGGGGAGCCGGGGGGACAGATGCAGCCAAGGTCGGAGCTAAGGGGGGAGCCACTGGAGGATGATGGGTGGGATTCTAAGGGGAGGAGATGAACGATGCTTGAGGGGAAAAGCTGGAGGATGTTGGGGGTGAGCTGAAGGATGCTGGGGGATGAGCTGCAGGATGCTGGGGAGTGGAGCTGGAGGATGCTGGGTGGGATGCTGAGGGGGGAGCTGAAGGATGCTTGGGGGGGAGCTGGAGGATGTTGGGGAGGATGCTGGGGTGTGAGCTGCAGGATGCTGGGGAGGGGAGCTGGAGGATGCTGGGTGGGGAGCTGGAGGATGCTGGGTGGGGAGCTGGAGGATGCTGGGGAGAGGAGCTGGAGCATGCTGGGGGGCAGCTGCAGGATGCTGGGGGGTATCTGGAGGATGCTGGGGAGGGTAGCTGGAGGATGCTGGGGGGAGCTGGATGATACTGAAGAAGGGAGCTGGAGGATACTGGGGGGGAGCTGGAGGATGCTGGGGAGGGAGCTGGAGGATGCTGGGAAGGGGATGGGAGCTGGAGGAGGCTGGGGGGGGGACTGGAGGATGTAGGGGGGAGTGGGATGGAAGCAGTGGGGGAGCAGGAAGCACCGCGGAGTGAGCCATGGTATGGGGACACTGGGGGAGGACCAGCAATGTTTTAGGGGGCCCTGGGCTGGCTAGCAATGTTTAAGGGGGGGCCCTGGCTACCACTGTCTATGTGCCCTTTGTACTGATGGGAGGGGCCACTGAGGGAGGGGCCATTGGGGGGCAGGGCATGGGAAGAGGTGGGGCCCAAAAAATTTTGTTGTGAGGGGCCCTGTGATTTCTGATGGCGGCCCTGGGAACTGGCCTCATATTATCGCCTTGTATTATATTTATCCTCCATTCTTTCTACCTGCAACTGCTTGTCTATATCTGGGGGCCCCTGACTAGTGGCCCTATTCACCCTTTAGCACCCAAAGGACAACAATAATAAAATATTGAGGATTTCTCATCCCCCCCCCTTGCTAAACACAATAATGAATGGAACAGAAGCCACAGAACTAATGATTAGAAAGGCTATTTGCGTAGGGAAAGGCTCAGTATCTGTAATGTTGACTCAGCCGGACGCAGACCTGACGGGACAAGAAGAGCGGATTCGTAGGAAGCGCGGAAGCTGCCAGGAGCAAAACTGTGTTGCACATCACGATGCACAGGGAGAGAAGAACAAAAAGGGTTTTTTTATGAGTTTTCCTTCCTTCAAAGCAACAGAGGACAATGGTTACACAAGCTGCAGGGGAGGCTATCTGAGAATTTATGAACAATTAGCAATGTGTACAAACACTGATACCCGTACATGCCGAGTCAGGTCTGGGACTGAATCATTTGCATCCAACGTAATCTCCTAACGGCACTTCCCCTACCTGCACTCTCGTGAGTCACCACAGGAGCGGCGCTGGGGGGGTAGGAATGACTCAGGGGCACATCAGCCTGTGCAGTCATTTGTCTGTTATTTAGCCCTCTGTATAACAGGTCTGTTGTTGGCGGCAAGGCCAGGGGCAAAATAGATTGTGCTGGGACCTGTTTGTCATATAGCAAATCAGTTATTGCTGAAAGATCTAGGGGTTTGTGTTGATAACAAGTTGTCTAATTCCAGGCAGTGTCATTCTGTGGCTACTAAAGCAAATAAAGTGCTGTCTTGTATAAAAAGGGCATTGACTCAAGGGATGAAACATAATTTTGCCCCTTTATAGGTCCCTGGTAAGGCCTCACCTTGAGTATGGGGGGCAGTTTTGGGCTCCAGTCCTTAAGAAGGATATTAATGAGCTGGAGAGAGTGCAGAGACTGCAACTAAACTGGTAAAGGGGATGGAAGGGTTAAACTATGAGGTGAGACTGTCAGGGTTGGGGTTGTTTTCTCTGGAAAAGAGGCGCTTGCGAGGGGACATGATTACTCTGTACAAGTACATTAGAGGGGATTATAGACAGATAGGGGGGTTCTTTTTTCCCATAAAAACAATCAGCGCACCAGAGGTCACCCCTTTAGATTAGAGGAATGGAGCTTCCATTTGAAGCAGCGTAGGGGGTTCCTCACGGTGAGGGCAGTGAGGTTGGGGAATGCCCTTCCTAGTGATGGGGTAATGGCAGATTCACTGCTACTATAGGCACCATCTCTCCCTACTATACCTGCTATCCCACAGCCCCAGTCCCTTCCCAGAGGCTATTATCCCCCCACTGCTACTATAAGCACCATCTCTCCCTACTATACCTGCTATCCCACAGCCCCAGTCCCTTCCCAGAGGCTATTATCCCCCCACTGCTACTATAGGCACCATCTCTCCCTACTATACCTGCTATCCCACAGCCCCAGTCCCTTCCCAGAGGCTATTATTCCCCCCACTGCTACTATAGGCACCATCTCTCCCTACTATACCTGCTATCCCACAGCCCCAGTCCCTTCCCAGAGGCTATTATCCCCCACTGCTACTATAGGCACCATCTCTCCCTACTATACCTGCTATCCCACAGCCCCAGTCCCTTCCCAGAGGCTATTATTCCCCCCACTGCTACTATAGGCACCATCTCTCCCTACTATACCTGCTATCCCACAGCCACAGTCCCTTCCCAGAGGCTATTATCCCCCCACTGCTACTATAGGCACCATCTCTCCCTACTATACCTGCTATCCCACAGCCCCAGTCCCTCCCCAGAGGCTATTATCCCCCCACTGCTACTATAGGCACCATCTCTCCCTACTATACCTGCTATCCCACAGCCCCAGTCCCTCCCCAGAGGCTATTATTCCACTGCTACTATAGGCACCATCTCTCCCTACTATACCTGCTATCCCACAGCCCCAGTCCCTTCCCAGAGGCTATTATCCCCCCACTGCTACTATAGGCACCATCTCTCCCTACTATACCTGCTATCCCACAGCCCCAGTCCCTTCCCAGAGGCTATTATCCCCCCACTGCTACTATAGGCACCATCTCTCCCTACTATACCTGCTATCCCACAGCCCCAGTCCCTTCCAAGAGGCTATTATCCCCCCACTGCTACTATAGGCACCATCTCTCCCTACTATACCTGCTATCCCACAGCCCCAGTCCCTTCCCAGAGGCTATTATCCCCCCACTGCTACTATAGGCACCATCTCTCCCTACTATACCTGCTATCCCACAGCCCCAGTCCCTTCCCAGAGGCTATTATCCCCCCACTGCTACTATAGGCACCATCTCTCCCTACTATACCTGCTATCCCACAGCCCCAGTCCCTTCCCAGAGGCTATTATCCCCCCACTGCTACTATAGGCACCATCTCTCCCTACTATACCTGCTATCCCACAGCCCCAGTCCCTTCCCAGAGGCTATTATCCCTCCACTGCTACTATAGGCACCATCTCTCCCTACTATACCTGCTATCCCACAGCCCCAGTCCCTTCCCAGAGGCTATTATCCCACTGCTACTATAGGCACCATCTCTCCCTACTATACCTGCTATCCCACAGCCCCAGTCCCTTCCCAGAGGCTATTATCCCCCACTGCTACTATAGGCACCATCTCTCCCTACTATACCTGCTATCCCACAGCCCCAGTCCCTTCCCAGAGGCTATTATCCCCCCACTGCTACTATAGGCACCATCTCTCCCTACTATACCTGCTATCCCACAGCCCCAGTCCCTTCCCAGAGGCTATTATCCCCCCACTGCTTCTATAGGCACCATCTCTCCCTACTATACCTGCTATCCCACAGCCCCAGTCCCTTCCCAGAGGCTATTATCCCCCCACTGCTACTATAGGCACCATCTCTCCCTACTATACCTGCTATCCCACAGCCCCAGTCCCTTCCCAGAGGCTATTATCCCCCCACTGCTTCTATAGGCACCATCTCTCCCTACTATACCTGCTATCCCACAGCCCCAGTCCCTTCCCAGAGGCTATTATCCCCACTGCTACTATAGGCACCATCTCTCCCTACTATACCTGCTATCCCACAGCCACAGTCCCTTCCCAGAGGCTATTATCCCCCCACTGCTACTATAGGCACCATCTCTCCCTACTATACCTGCTATCCCACAGCCCCAGTCCCTTCCCAGAGGCTATTATCCCCCCACTGCTACTATAGGCACCATCTCTCCCTACTATACCTGCTATCCCACAGCCCCAGTCCCTTCCCAGTGTTTGCTCATCCTACACTTCATAGTAGAGGCTGAACCATTCCTTCTATATCCCATTGTAGACTTTTCATTAGAAGGAACCAGAGAACATTCAGTATCTGACTGGGCTTCCTGGACCCCAAGAAAACCAACTGGGACAAAGGTTTTGAAGGCTTAAGGCAGACAGTAGAAAGGGTACATGGGTGTTGTGCCAGGATTGGGTCCCTAGATCTGACCCTGTTAATGTAACAATCACCAATATCACATTTGTAGTACAGAGAATCCACTAATGCTGTTCAGAGATTGTCACCTCCCTATAATCACAATTGAAATTCTCTATTTCTTACCTGAAACCTCCAGGGACACCAATATTGTTATGAGTTTGTGGAGGACAATATTATGAATAATATCCATACACGGAGTTTCCTTGAAGGGGCCCCTGTACCTTCCCCACCTACTTCATCTATAAACAAATGAAAATCCGTGTTTGAAACTGACATGTTCTTGCCACAGGGAAATACCAATGTAAAAAAAAAAATCCCAAACCCTTAAATCATTTTAATGTTCTTTCTCGCTGATAAAACTGATAAGGTTTTGTAGCCTCAGACATTAGAGAGAGTGAACTTGCCTTAATGCATTACTTTAGCTGCCAGGGGGCCATCGGTACAGACTCCTAGTCACATGATAAGGGCATTGCTGAGCCCTGGAGTCTGGTTCTATCCCAAATAATAGTAATATTATGATAGGGGAGTCTTATCCACATCTAGCAACGCCCCACAACTCGTTCGTGATTTCCCATTGCAGGCACAAAACTACATTTCCCACAATGCTGTGCACAAGTTCTCCCTTATTTCTGGGCTGTTGCTCCCAGAGCATGTAAGGCATTGTGGGAAACAGAAAAGGGCTGCCCAGTAGCGATGAGCGAATTTGTTCCGTTTCACTTCGCTGAAAAATTAGTGAAATAGCATATAATTTGTGAAATGCGGATACTGCACTTTTTTTTACAATCCAGAAAGCTGTACTTGATCCCAACTAAAATATAATGACCCCTTATTGGGGCAGAACAGCCCTATTGGGTTTATTTCATGGTTAAATGATTCCCTTTTCTCTGTAATAATAAAACAGTACCTGTACTTGATCCCAACTAAGATATAATTACCCCTTATTGGGGGCAGAACAGCCCTATTGGGTTTATTTCATGGTTAAATGATTCCCTTTTCTCTGTAATAATAAAACAGTACCTGTACTTGATCCCAACTAAGATATAATTACCCCTTATTGGGGGCAGAACAATCCTATTGGGTTTATTTAATGGTTAAATGATTCCCTTTTCTCTGTAATAATAAAACAGTACCTGTACTTGATCCCAACTAAGATATAATTACCCCTTATTGGGGGCAGAACAGCCCTATTGGGTATATTTCATGGTTAAATGATTCCCTTTTCTCTGTAATAATAAAACAGTACCTGTACGTGATCCCAACTAAGATATAATTACCCCTTATTGGGGGCAGAACAGCCCTATTGGGTTTATTTCATGGTTAAATGATTCCCTTTTCTCTGTAATAATAAAACTGTACCTGTACTTGATCCCAACTAAGATATAATTACCCCTTATTGGGGGCAGAACAGCCCTATTGGGTTTATTTAATGGTTAAATGATTCCCTTTTCTCTGTAATAATAAAACAGTACCTGTACTTGATCCCAACTAAGATATAATTACCCCTTATTGGGGGCAGAACAGTCCTATTGGGTTTATTTAATGGTTAAATGATTCCCTTTTCTCTGTAATAATAAAACAGTACCTGTACTTGATCCCAACTAAGATATAATTACCCCTTATTGGGGGCAGAACAGCCCTATTGGGTTTATTTCATGGTTAAATGATTCCCTTTTCTCTGTAATAATAAAACAGTACCTGTACTTGATCCCAACTAAGATATAATTACCCCTTATTGGGGGCAGAACAGCCCTATTGGGTTTATTTCATGGTTAAATGATTCCCTTTTCTCTGTAATAATAAAACAGTACCTGTACTTGATCCCAACTAAGATATAAATAATCCTTATTGGATGCAAAACAATCCTATGGGGTTTAATTAATGTTTTATTGATTTTTTAGTAGACTTAAGGTATGGAGATCCAAATTACGGAAAGATACGGATACGGAATACCCTTGCTCCCAAGAATTCTGGATAACGGGTCCTATACCTGTAACTTTAAAATCAAAGACAATGTAATAAATAAATATTAGAAAGTTGCTTAGGATGATGGTTTCTTGCATTATGGCACATTTCTCCTCTCTTGTCCCGTGGGACTTGGGTTTGGAATTGAAACTGTTCCCCGGTTGCCCCGATACCATTTGTTGCCCTTAGCAGCAGAGTAAATGCAGAGGCTGGAGGAGAGGGAGCCCTTATGTTCTGCTGGGGCAGAATTACAACTGTTTGGTTCATAGGATGCTTCTCTGTCAGCAACAGCAAATCATTGGGCAGCGCTGCCATTGGCTCCGTAGGACTCTTTCCATTCCCGCCCCAGCACTTTGTTTGTGTGCTGGCTCTGAGGGGAAATGCCCCCACCCCATAGATTAACACAAACTATAATATAATAAATGGTGCAAACTTTGGTAACACACTGCAACCAATCCGATGTTTGAATTAAGTTGCTGCAATTCTTGCAGTGCAAATACCAAGGGGTGTATTTAATAACTTTGGAGACAAACATCGCCGGTGATGTTTGTCTCCAAAGTTAATAAATACACCCCTTAGTGTGCATCTTGTATGCTGTTATACTCCATGAATGCTCCTTAAAGGAAAACTATACCTGAGTATGAATACTTATCCAAAAGATTGTGTATATCGTATTAAGTTGCCTATTAAAGTATCAAACCAAACTGGAATATATATATATAGTAAATATTGCCCTTTTACATCCTTTCCCTTGAGCCGCCATTTAGTGATGGGCTGTGTGTTCCCTCAGAGATCAGCTGACAGGAAATAATGCAGCTCTGACAGTAACAGGAAGTAGTGTGGGAGTAAAAGGCAGAACTCTGTCCATTCATTGGCTGATGGGGCCTAGCATGTATGTGTGCCTTGGCTTGTTTGTGTGCTCTGTGAATCCTATGATCCCAGGGGGTGGCCCTTAGTACTTAAAATGGCAGTTTTCTATTTAGGATTACCCAATGGCACATGTACTAAAAAAAGTATATATATATATACCCGCAACCCCAGCCCCCGGGGCACCCAGCACAAGTGCCATTATCTGTAGTTCATGCCGCTACAGTTACACAGAGGAGTGCTGTGGGGGGGGGCAGGTATGTGGGGCCGGTATGTGGGGCCGGTATATGGGGCAGGTATGCGGGGCCGGTATGCGGGGCCGGTATGCGGGGCCGGTATGCGGGGCCAGCAGTAGGGACCTACTAATTCCATTAGGCAAACAGAGGTATAGTGGCCCTTAAGTGACAATGTCCCAGTGACTGTTGTCCCGTTTCTGTATCACTAAGTGCTGCTCTTAAAGCCAATGCACTCACAGCCAGTGTTATGGTTACAGTAAAAAATGTATTTATTTATTTTTTAAAGAACAGCGGGCTCCTGAATGCTCCAAGCAGCCTATGTGACCCTGGTTACTGCGTCTCCAAGGATATGGCTCAGGGCAGCCAAACATTCTGCGTTCCATGTCAGGCTGATAAAGGGTACAATATCACCACCTACTGGCACAACAGGATCATAGCATGGAACTTCTCCAGTGAGATTTGCAGGAATTCCCAGCTAAGTATGGGAAGAGAATGTGAAGCGCCAGAATGGCAGCGCTGTAGGTTCTATGTTTCCAAGTTTTTCTTTGATCGTCGATGCAGGGATTGTGGTCTGGCAGCATGTTGTGCAGAAAGATCAATGTAGAGGCCAGAAAGTTCAATACATAGATTTCATGATCTGCACCATACTTTGTAATAGATACGGTGCCTCAGTAGGTTATACACTTTGGGTGGATTACACATCCCCAGAATAAACCCCAGTCACCCTTATTCACAAGGGTCCCCTTAGCCCCAACTTGGGCTCTTCCTGAAGCCTCCTGCCACCGACTCTTCCCTGGCACCTTCCAGCCAAGGACCTGGGCTACATCATTCCTCCTCCTCCGGAGAGTTCCAAGAGAATGTGACAGACAGGACTCATTTCCTCCTTTTTATACACCGTGGGTCACCTGACTATAAGGAGGCCATTCTTAGGGTTGCCCCCCATCCGGTATTTCACAAAAGCAAAAAGTGTCTGCACACTCAAAAAGTACAAAAGAAAAAAATCTTTTATTAAATACAAAGCATAGAAAATACAGCAGGTTCTGGTAAGGTGTGCACTCTGATACTTTGTATTATTAGTTTTTCCCATCCAGTATTTGACTGGCCTACCAGTAAATCACAAGCTAGGGCTGATAGTTACATAGGGTTGAAAAAAGACCAGTGTCCATCAAGTTCAACCCATCCAAGTAAACCTAGCACACCTACCAATCTATACACTCACATACATAAACTATATATACAACCACTAGTACTAACTGTAGATATTAGTATCACAATAGCCTTGGATATTCTGATTGATCAAGAACTCATCCAGGCCCCTCTTAAAGGCATTAACAGAATCTGCCATTACCCCATCACTAGGAAGGGCATTCCCCAACCTCACTGCCCTCACCGTGAGGAACCCCCTACCCAACATCCCCCGGCAGGGCATTCCCCAACCTCACTGCCCTCACCGTGAGGAACCCCCTACCCAACATCCCCCGGAAGGGCATTCCCCAACCTCACTGCCCTCACCGTGAGGAACCCCCTACCCAACATCCCCCGGCAGGGCATTCCCCAACCCCCTCACCGTGAGGAACCCCCTACCCAACATCCCCCGGCAGGGCATTCCCCAACCCCCTCACCGTGAGGAACCCCCTACCCAACATCCCCCGGAAGGGCATTCCCCAACCCCCTCACCGTGAGGAACCCCCTACCCAACATCCCCCGGAAGGGCATTCCCCAACCTCACTGCCCTCACCGTGAGGAACCCCCTACCCAACATCCCCCGGCAGGGCATTCCCCAACCTCACTGCCCTCACCGTGAGGAACCCCCTACCCAACATCCCCCGGAAGGGCATTCCCCAACCTCACTGCCCTCACCGTGAGGAACCCCCTACCCAACATCCCCGGCAGGGCATTCCCCAACCTCACTGCCCTCACCGTGAGGAACCCCCTACCCAACATCCCCCGGCAGGGCATTCCCCAACCCCCTCACTGCCCTCACCGTGAGGAACCCCCTACCCAACATCCCCCGGCAGGGCATTCCCCAACCTCACTGCCCTCACCGTGAGGAACCCCCTACCCAACATCCCCCGGAAGGGCATTCCCCAGCCTCACTGCCCTCACCGTGAGGAACCACCTACGCTGCTTCAAATGGAAGCTCCGTTCCTCTAATCTAAAGGGGGGGGGGGGGGGCTCTGGTGCGTTGATTTTTCCCATAAAAACAAAGAACCCCCCCCCATCTGCCTATAATCCCCTCTAATGTACTTGTACTTGATGCCAGTATTACAAATTTACCAGCAACATACCGGCCATTAAATGGCTGGCAACCCTACCTATAAATCTCTGCCTTCCCTGACTCTCTCTGTGGCCAATCAACATCTGCTCCACCCATTTCCCCACCTGCTCATCCCCTGCCCATTTCCCCACCCACCCCCAAATGATTCTAAAGAAAACAAGTCAACCCCAAGGAAAACACTATTCTAACAGGCAGGTTCTATTCCAAGACACGGGGTACGGGATCTCACTATCCCTACACTTAATCAGGGGTTTTCTTTAAAGGCCCTTATTTGACTGTGACGGTAAGAGCCACCCATTTGTTCAGCTTTAAAACATTTGCCTTGAAGTTGGAGAGAGTTTAGTCATGGGAATTCCATCAAATGTTACCAAAATCCTGTTATTTTAATATTATTCTCTTAATTTTGTTGCCCTTTATCTGGGTTAGCAAAACAATTGGCGATACATATCATTTTATTAGAAGCCATTGCTTCAGCCTTCCCCAGGAAATAATTGGGTTCTGCCAGGTCTGAGTCAGGGAAGAATAACCGTGCCACTAAAAGGATTAGAACTGGATTATCATTTATTACGAGGGGGGGGGGGGAAATCACTCGCGGCACAGACGCTCCCTGTAGGAATATGAATTTGCTGGGATTTCCTTCAGGGCAATTTGATAGCAAAACAATCACTTTGCTCCTTAGGTTACACTCCTACACAGTTTCTCTGGGTTTATAATCCGGTTACAAGAGTTAGTCGGAGGGGCGGTTTATTTTAACATGAGTATTTTGTATAATGGAGACAGATGTTTTAACACAACTCACAGTTGGCCTTTTTTTATTATTAAAGGAAAGGATTATTTGTCCTTCCCACTGCGCGGGTCACTGACCCCAGCAAGCAGCATAATGCCACACATAGGAGTACAGGATTGTGGGTTAGAGCTGTGCCTAGAGCAGCAAAATGAATGGTTCATCTCAATATAGGCCACTGTTATAGTTAAATTGCCAGATTTGGCTACCGAACAAGCAAACTCCTGTGTTCATCCAGCAATGGGTTAAGCAGCACCTCCCGAGGGCCCCACATAGGAGCCAATCAGCTGCTGACTCTGTGTGGGCACCTGTAGTGGGACCTAGAGTTGGCCATGTATATGTGAAGATCCACTGGGCCAACAATATGACCAAAATGGCCAACGTGCGGGTGTGGGCCTCAATCAGACAGGAAAATCAAACCTGCCAATCAGCATGTGGAAGATTTTCAGCCAGTTTCCAGAAGGGCAGGGCCCCATACACAGGTACATACAATGGTGAATGGTCTAAAAGGGCCCAATTAGCAGCCTAAAGGGGTTAGTTTCCCTATAAATTACCTTTTAGTATGTTATAGAACGCCCTATTCCTAGCAACTTTCCAGTTGGTTTTCGTCATTTATAGATTGTGAATTCCCTGCCTTTTCCCAGCTTTCAAATAGGGGTCACTGACCCCGGCAGCCAAAAAAACTATCGCTCTTATAGGCTACAATTTTATGGTTACTTTTTACTCCTTATCCTTCTATGCAGCCCCTCTCCTACTCATGTTCCAGGCTCTCCAGTTGCTAGGATAAATACCCTAGCAACCAGATAACTTAAAACACCAAACTGGAGAGCTGCTGAACAAGCTAAATAACAAATCAAAACTAAAAAAAATGTAGACCTACTCAAATTGTCTCAGAATATCAATGTCCTCGTTAGAAGTTAATTTAAAGGTGAACAACCCCCTTTTAAATCAGCCTGTGATTGGCCACCTTTAGCCCCAGTTCCCAATCCATTGCATTCACACACACAAAGCAATTCCACAAATGAAAGGATTAAAAAGTATTTTTAATAATTATACATGTGTGGTCACCATTCTGCCTTTAAAAAGATCACTGGGAAATGTACATAAGGCCGCTTTGTAAAATGTACATAATCTGCAGGTTATTGACACATGAACTGCTGTAGGCGGGGGGGTATCTTACATATCCGGCTGGGCGGCGGGGGGGCTAATTACAAATACAGTACTTTTCTATACAAAGAAAACAATAGCATTTTCACTTTTTTTTTTATACATATATATTTTGCCTACGGAAACGTCCTATGCAAAAGTGTACTGCGCTGAATTCTCGTAATAATTTTAGACCGGGGATGAGCCAACTGCGGCCTTCCCACATACGTTGTTGCGCCACAACTCCCGGCATCGCCCGTAAGCCGTCAACTGTGGTGGGTGGGACGTGGGGGGGGGTTTAGTGCAATAACAAAGGCAGAGCCGCGAGTCGGACAGCCCCGTGGTGGTAAAAACATGAAGATTTCCAGCAGTAGATAAATAGAAAGTCGTGTATACATATAGACATATATATATATATATTTAAGCTACATAAAGACTGGTTTAAAAAAAAAAAATCTTGATTCAGAGAAAGAAATTTACATTGTACAATACTATTTGCCAAGGCAATAGAGACCCAAAATGTACACTAAAAATGCAAGTTTTGCCCTCCCCCCCCGCGCCCCCGAAAAAGGAAGAGGTAAAATAAATGACATTTACAGCATAAAGGTTTACAAATGTACATCTGTACAACAGCGTCGCCACTACAAAAGAAGCCAAAGGCCGTAATAAACAGCGAAACGAGAAGTCGCCTTCCAAAAACTGTAAACTTACATCTAATTGGGTTTAATTCCACGTATACAATAATACAAAGCATTCTATTTATATGGGGGGGAAATAATACAAACAACTCCTACCGGGATTGGGGGGCAGTTACCATGCTTACACGTCCGTCGGCTCTTTACCTCTATAAGCTACGGCTTTCGGCTAAATATGAGACAGCAAAAAGCAAAACAAAGAAATAAAAGTATCACACGTTTCTATGAGTAGAACACAAAGGGTTAAGGGGCAATAAAACAAATGAGATTATACAATACTATATATGAGGTCTGGGGAAGAGCTCCCCGGGGTCTATGTATGTGCTGGAGGAATTCATGGAGGAGGGGGGGGCTGCTTTTGGACTCCAGTGTTTAACGCTAAGTGGTCGTAGCAGCAATTTGTGGCTCTCTCAGCCACGCAACCCAAAAGCTACTAGAACAGTGGGATTAACCATGATTTAATGGAGCAAGTGGGAAGCACAAAAGGTGCATTTATCTCTGTATAGGTAAGGGGGCAGGGTGGGTTTAGGCAAGATTAGTGGGGCCATTGGGGGGTTCTGTTATAGAGAAAATACATGATATTTATAAGCCCAGATTAGTCCCTTCCAGTTTCCTTCGTTTGAGAGTAAGGCGACTGCCACAAAGGGGACACATACTCGGCCTGTTCATAAACACAGCCCAAAAATCCACCCTTACGATCCAAAAAGCTTATTGGTGTGTTTGTACCAAGAGTCAGTGTGTTGGGACAGGTTCATGCACACTCACATATGCAGTTCCACACCGAAATCTGCTGTGTGTGCCCATACCAGGGTGATGCAATGGCTTCTGATGCAGGCACATGAATAAGCTTCTTGGAGCATAGGGGCGAACTCTCTGCCTGCATTTATTAACAGGCCAAGAACCTGCCCCATGTAGTATGAGCCGGCAGCAGGCAGTGGTACATGGATTATCTGCCATTTTGTTTGCTGACGAGAACCAGGGCAATACATGCAGATAACCAGAGACTGTGCCTATAAGTATCTGTGCCTTCATAATTTAAAGGCATAATAGTACCGGCTTTTGGGGGCTGAGCATGTAGCTGTCATCTTCTACTCTGTCCCCAGGCACGTCTGCCCCTCTGCACCTACTGGGCCCAAACATGGTGGAGAAGAACCCCTGGACCAGTGGCCTGGGAAGGAAGGGAATTTACTCAACTTAAGCTTCTCTGGATATGCCCACCTACTGGTGGGCAATATCAAGCTAATCTAATTAAAATGGCTGGTATAGGCACTGTCTGTTCGGGGACCACAAACGAGCCAATGCAGTACCTGACCCTATGGGAAAATCCAACCTGCCCGACCGAGATCTGGACGATTTCAGGCAAGATGTCGGTCAGGGAGGCCCAGTCATTCGCGTCCATACATGAGAAGATAAGCTGCCCAATCAGTCTAAAGGGCAGATATCGGCAGCTAAAATCGTCCTGTGTATGGCCACCTTTAGGGTCACCTTGGCACCTTCATTTTATTTGCCCTTAAAAGGAAAGTTACTCCATGCACACAGGTATGGGGTATTTCCTCTAACGTCTGTGCTGATACAGTGATTAATTGTACAGAATGTCAGTTCCTGGGATTAGTTCCTGCCCCCCAAGAGAGTTTATTTTTAAATTTATCTCTGAATTGTGGAAGAATGGGTTTTTGTTTTTAAAGGAGCAGGGTGGGTGGGACTTCAATATATTTACACTTGAACATCTGGCCCTGTTCCACACATGCAAGACAAACCCAACTGGCCGGGGCAGTCTATTAAAATACTGTAAGTTCCCTTTAAAAACTACCACTTTTTACAGCAACTTTACAAGGTAAAAATTTACAAAATATGTGACAGGTACAATTACATCATTTACAGGCTTTTGTGGGTTAAACTGGCCGGGCAGTCGGGTGGGCCTTGCACTTGGGAGCCTTAGGAAGGCGATAAAGCCAGAAACAAATGGATCAATAAATAGAACCTTTTCTCGCTAGAACACTCGGGGAAAATAAAGCAGAAATGATTGGTGCTGAATTTTGTGGTATTTTTCACCAAATACGTCCTGGAGACCTCAAACAACGACATTTTTTTTCCTCTCCCTACAGCATTCCGTTGGGCGGCCCGACTAGAGGACCAAGGTCAGGGGTGTTCTTCATGTAATACTTCTCCAGCTTGGCCAGAATGTGTTTCCCGTAGGTGTATTTGCGCAAGGTTGTTATGTGCGGACGGATCTAAGAGGGAGAAACATCATTTGTACAGTGAATATCTCTGTATATAAAAGTATACACGCAAGATACTGGTTCTTAATTGCAACACAAAGCATTCTGATTGGCAACAAAGTTAATATAATCAACTTTCTCTCATAATTACTTTCCCTTTAAAGGAAAACTATACTCCCAAATTGAATAGTTAACCAACAGATAGTTTATGAGTGATTTATTAAAGAATATTATATGTATCGGAAAATATTGCCATTTTACATCCTTTTCCTTGATGGTCTATGTGCTCCCTCTGAGACAAGCTGACAGGAAATAATGTAGCTCTAACTGTAACAGGAAGTAGTGTGGAAGCAAAAGACAGAACTCTGCCCATTCATTGGCTGATGGGGCCTAGCATGTATGTGTGCCTTGGCTTGTTTGTGTGCACTGTGAATCCTATCATCCCAGGGGGCTGCTTATGCAATATATTTTTTATAGAGACCTACACTGTTTGGAGGTATAGTTTTCCTTTAAACAGATAGTGACACTTTCCCACTTATCAGAAACGTGTCAATATCCCTTTAATAAACCCTCCCCGCTGCCTCCCTTGCAGAACCCTGTTACGGACCTGTGCCAGAGTCCAACTCAGCTCCTGATTGGCAGCCGTATTGCTTCCCTTCTTGTCTGCCTCCCTATGCCTAATGTCAAGTTATAAGACAGGGATCCCCAACCAGTGGTTTTTTGAGTAACATGTTGCGCCCCAAACCCTTGGATGTTGTTACCAGTATCCCCAAAGCAGGGGCTTATTTATGAATTCCTGGCTTGGAAGAGAGATTTTTGGTTGAATGAAAAGATGCATCAATCCAAGCCTCCTGTAGGCGGAGAGAAGGGCTGTGATTGGCTATTTGGTAGCCTCTGTTTGGCACTACCTTATATGGTGCTTATGTTGCTCCCTAATTCTATTTATAATTGACTGTGGTTCACAAGAAAGAAAGCCCCTTGTTCTAAGGCATCAGGACGAGGAGTTGCGGGGGTCTGCCATAATTGCTGTTATATTGCTGTAACTCAGGCACGTCATAGCAATACTGTGGGGGCTGCATGTAGCTCCCCTAGTATACAGGACGCTACTCTTTTCTGACTTTCAGCTTAATGCGACCCCAGCCTCTGGAACGCTCTATATGTCGGTTCATATCTTGTTTAAAGCAGCTGCTCTACCAGTTCCAGATCCCAGTTGTGAATGCAGAGATTAAAGTTCCTTAATATTTCACATTCAAATAAACTTTTAGTAGGATGTAGATAGTGTGATTCTGGGACAATTTGCAATTGGTCTTCATTTAAAAATTTTTTGTGGTTTAAGTTTTATTATTTGCTTTTTGTTCAGCTGCTTTCCAGTTTGGGAATTTCAGCTCCAATTTGGTTGTTAGGCTCTTGCTTACCTTAGCAACCAGGCAGTGGTTTAAATATAGACTGGAATATGAATAGGAGAGGGACCGAATAGAAAGATAAGGAATAACAAAAGTAACAATAACAATAAAATTGCAGCCTCACAGAGCAAGTTTTTTGGCTTACGGGGTCAGTTACCCCCATTTAAAAGCTAGAACAAGGCAGAAGAGGAAGGCAAATAATCCATAAAAATATAAAAAATAAATGACCAATTGCAAAGTTGCTAGGAATAGGCCATTCTATGACATACTAAAAGTTAACCCAAAGGTGAACCAACTGCTGTGCTGTAGACTGTATAATCTATGGCGCTAGGCACGTCCATGTCAGAGCCCGGTGCAGGGTATAAACTAAACTCAAGTGTGTCATTACTAAAAGAGAAACATGAGCTTCAGTTCAAATAAGAAATGTTTTAAATGTAAACCACTAAAAAAAATGGTTCACCTTTAAATTAACTTTTAGTATGATGTACAGAGTGCTATTCTGACACAATTTGCTATTGGTTTTCATTTATTATTTGCGGGTTTTGAGCTATTTAGCGTTCAGCAGCTCTTCAGTTTTGGAATTTCAGCAGCAAACTGGTTGCTAGGGTCCAGTTTAACCTAGCAAACAGGCAGTAGTTGGAAAGTGAGACAGGAATATAAACAGGAGTAGGGCCTAAATAGAAAGAAATGAACATTAATAATACAATTGCAGTCTCACAGAGTAATTTTGAATTTTGGTTGCTGGGGTCAATGATCCCCATTTGAAAGCTGGAAAGAGTCAGGAGCAAGGAAAATAAACTATAAAAAAATAAAGACCAATTAAAAACTTGCTCAGAATAGACCATTCTATAACATATTAAAGGCCAACAACCCCTTTAATGTTAATATTTACAAGTGTAAATGGAATTGGCAGTAATATGGAGCGACCCGAATGCTATGCTGGTTACCTTATGCATGATGATCTTGCGCTGGGCAGGCTCGGCCATGTCGATCATCTTCTGTACCACATAGTTGGCATACTGGTCCTTCATCATAGTGTATAAGGCACAGTGAGGACCATCATTCTGGCAGCAGATCTCATCAATCAGCAGCGCTCGCTCTGTGCGGGAGGAGTGTGTCACGCATTTCTCAACAACGTTGCTAAGGGAGGAAACAGCATACGCCTTAACACCACCACCATCTTGGGAAAAGACTGAAGGGGGGGGGGGGGGGGGGGGGTCTCATGTTTGAGGAGCTATTGGAAAGGAGGCTTGCAGCTATAAGCATAGGTTTCATGAATCGTATGGGCCCAGTCTGCGTGCCATGGAATAGCCGACTGGCTTTTTTCCAATATACACTGAAAATGTTCAGCTGTTCTAAAATGGCTTGTAAATAAAATTGCTACGGAAAGCAGTGTGTCTGTATGCTCTGCCCTCCGGGGTCTGACTCCTGAAACAAAGTAGCAAAAGGCAGCCCATTACCAGGCAGAGGAGAACTGACTCCTTTAACACTATTTTAGGTATCAGACCCAGAGAAAAGAAAGGGACAGAGAGACACTGCTTTTCAACTGCAATTACATTTAAAAACCTTAAAACCATTGGAAAATTTTACTTAATGTATATTAAAAATTGGCCATTCTAATTTTTGATGTATTTTGGAACATTTCTTAGCATTAGATTTTAGTCCAATGTGCAAAAGAATAGTTTTTGGGCGAGAGACCCCTTTAATTGCAGGTCACTGGGCAAACATGTTTACTTATGGCCCTTGGACTAAATTTATTTTTTTTAACATGGAGGGTGGGGGCGGTGTAGTCAAGAAGAGCCGTTGGCCATTTTAACTACTGCATTATCAGCCTTTTAAAAGGTGCATTCCTATATTTCAGACGTTTAGGGGCAGATTTATAAAGAGGTGAGAGAGTGGAGCTCACCACAGAAACATTCACCCACTTTCTATCTATTTTACCTAGAAGGGTAATATCAATGGCTGAGTTTGAATTTACCATTTGATAAATACCCTTAGGACATGGGTGAATTTTTCTGTGGCGAGCTCTAATCTCATATTTTGGTAAATTTGTCTCTGGCGGTATTTTGAAAAAACAAAATCATTCATACCTAGCGAATTTGTGCTGACTCAAAGCCAGTACTTTCCCTCTCACTTCGGACACGATTTTGCTCTTGTCGTCAGAGCGGCCGTGCTCGAGCACATGCTGGATCACATAATTACCGTACTGATCCTGAAAGCAGAAAAGTGGAATTCAAGCTTCACAACAGGGAAGAGATGATGAATTTTTGGTGGCTAGCAGGCCAGGAAGCCATACCTGCACTAACTGTTCTGTACTCTGGTGCAGCTCTTCCAGAATGGGCAGGGTTTGCTCTGGGGTGCAGTGTTCCAGAATGCGCTGTATCACCCTGCAGCCATAAGGATGGGTGGAGAGCACATACACCTTAAGGGGAAACACATAAGGATTCAATAAAGACTGATAAATAACTACCCTCCAACTAACATTGCGTCTGTCCGACAAGGCAAACATGGACACTTTGGCACCCACCTGACCCTTGAACGCGTCAATGATGAACTGAAGCGACTGCGGCTGAACGCACTCAATGCACTTTTGTACCACGTGGTTTCCGTTCTGATCCTTCACACATTTCAGCACATGGCCATCCAGCTCTCTCACCATTTCACTCTAAAAGAAACCCAGAAAAACAGATGAGTTTCAGAGCAGGAGCACAGAAAGGCAACCCACGTAGGGCACCTCAGCGAGCGGCTTGAACGCAACAGCTATGCTGCTCCGAGGGCTCAATGCTATAACTCCCTTCGCTCTTGCTAGGGCTGCTAGGAAACAGACTATAGTATGGCTGTGTGTTTTTTTGCAAAATGGAATCCAAAATGGAACAGTTTAACCCACTGAACACCGCTGTGCGACACATGGCCGGTTTACAGGGGGTGTGGCACAGGCAGAAAAACTGGAGGCACAATTTATGGCAGGGGTCCCCAAATTTTTGACCCCTGAGTCACATTCAAATGTAAAAAAAGTTGAGGAGCACCACATGTATGCTCTGATTGGCAGTCCACAAGATTTTTATGCAATAAAAACTTGCCCAAAGCCAGGAATTCAAAAATAAGTGCCTGCTTTGAGGCCACTGGGAGCAACATCCAAGGGGATGGGGAGCAACATGTTGCTTAGGAGGAACTGGTTGAGGATCACTAATCTATGGCACCAACATAGTGTTTGCACTACACAATGGAAAGAGTACATGCTAAATGTATGGTTTTATTAGAAGAGATTATAATTTATTTAGCACATACAGCTAATGCCTGAGGGGCCAAATTTCAGTCTGTGCTGGCAACAGCTTTTCCCTGTGCCTGCACCCAGAGCTACTGCATATTTACGCACTCATGCAATGGCTCTAGGTGCAGATACAGAAAAGGCTGTTGCCAGCATAGGGGCTTATCAGCCTGCGTTTATCTGCAGGCCGAGAATCTGCCCTGTCCTGTCAGCCTTCAGTTATAGATTAAAAAATTATAACAGTCACTGTGCTATAAGCTATAAGCAACATCCAAGGGGATGGGGAGCAACATGTTGCTTAGGAGGAACTGGTTGAGAATCACTAATCTATGGCACCAACATAGTGTTTGCACTACACAATGGAAAGAGTACATGCTAAATGTATGGTTTTATTATAAGAGATTATAATTTATTTAGCACATACAGCTAATGCCTGAGGGGCCAAATTTCAGTCTGTGCTGGCAACAGCTTTTCCCTGTGCCTGCACCCAGAGCTACTGCATATTTACGCACTCATGCAATGGCTCTAGGTGCAGATACAGAAAAGGCTGTTGCCAGCATAGGGGCTTATCAGCCTGCGTTTATCTGCAGGCCGAGAATCTGCCCTGTCCTGTCAGCCTTCAGTTATAGATTAAAAAATTATAACAGTCACTGTGCTATAAGCTCTAAGACTTACCTGCTGGTCAATTGATATGGATTCGAGGGCCTTCTGAATGACACGGCAGCCATACATTTGCAAAGCCAGAGGTAGAACGTGGCCACGAATCCGTGTTGCCAAGGCAAGTTTCTGGTCCATGCTCCCAAACTGTAAAGGACAGAATAAAATTCAAACCCTTGTATTGATTCTAGGAATCTGCATGCCATTCAGTCTGAATGTGGCAACACAAGCTAGTCTTGTATCAATCTGAGTGGCCCAAATGGATGGATACCATACAAGGGGTCAAATATGGTATAGCCGCCAGCAGATTACATTTTCTGACCAATCTAAGTAAAAAAACCAATTGATAACCATTGTACATACAACTAACACAAGCATCAAAGTACAGTACAACTGTATAGGTATGCATGGCTAGCTTAAGTTCCATAGAGTCAGAATTATTAGTAGATGAAAAGTGCAGTTTTGGTCTGCGGTGGGGTGTCCAAACTGCAGGCCTTTAGCTGTTCCAGGACCACTATTACCAGGATCCCAAGAGTGTGTTGAGAAGGAATTATAGTTCTCCGACATCTGAAGGATATCGCACATTCATGTATTTATTATTACCCAAGGCGGAAGGTAAATGATCAGGGTAAGAGTACAGTATCTCCCCCAGAAACAAACCCGCAGCAAGTCCAATTGCACAAAGTTGGAAACGCTTAACACAGCAATGTGGGAGGGGGACATACCTCAAAGAATTTTTGAATCACATAATTTCCAAATACGTCAGTCATCAACTGATAGGCAGCTTGTAGGATCTCACTGAACACCAGCTGCCGTTCTGCCGGGCTGGCACGCTCCAGTTTCTGCTGGATAAACCTGGAATGATAGCAACAATCTTAGGTTGTAACCAATCACTGAATATTTTATAGATAACATAGTATGGGCTCTATCTAGAAAGCTCCTATTATCTAGATTAATTCTTCATATTGCATGGCCAAATTTAGCCACACTCATAGTTATGTACCGTAACCCTACCTAGATCCATGTTGGTCTTGAGAGAACTCCACTATGTGCCCCATCAGGTCTCTGAGCTGCAGGTTTGGAAAACGGTTGTTCCTGAAGTCCTCCAGCAACCTGCTGCGCCCAGACGGCATAATGTCAGCTCTGTTGTACCGCAGGCGGGATGGGGGGAAAAGCTGGCTGTTGGAACTGAAGAAACTGGAGGTGCTGGCAGCACTCCGATACTTTGCCTCTGCCCCTGGCGCTGCAGAGATGTAACGGCCGCTGCCATTTGTCAGTCCCCCTATGAGAAAACATTTTTTTTAGTCTACTCTGTAGCTTCTATAGGATGCCTCATACACTGAGCTACTAACAATAAGCTGAAGAACAAGCAATGAAGTTAATATTTCCCCCACAAGTGGACGTCTAAACAACTGTCCTATTCAGCAGACGACACAAGGCAAGCACAGAACCCTGTTTTGGTCGGCTATGGTGCAGTCCCCACCAGAGTAAAACTAACTCAGTAGATGGTCCCGAACACAAAGTGAGGAATTAAGTCTAAAGCAACTGGATTTTTCGGAGTTTTTTTTGGAAAACGTATCACCGCTAACCCAGGTGGCTTCTTAAACCCTTGAGGGTAGTACAGTCACAGACAACCAATCACAATGGTTCCATTGAACTTATTCAGTTAGGTGTTGGCTAAAACTGACAGGGGTAAGTATGTATGATCCAGTCACAATGGTACCACGATTCTTATTGAGGCTGGTGTTAATGTTTAAAAGTACATGACGGAAAGTGTGAAACCGCCGGGGTAAGGGTGTCAAAGCAGCATTGTATGTTGATGACAAGCGGTGTCGCAGTCCCCTCCACTGTTCAGGGATGGTTTTTCCAGTCTGGAGTCTTCTAGGTCCAAAATAAGCACGTTAATATGTTAAATGCCGGGAATTTCCTACCAGTCATTTGAACTGAAGAAGCCGCTCGGATGGGCAGTAAAACGTTTTCCCAAAAACTCAGAAAAGTCCAGTTGTTTTAAACTTAATTCTACTAGATACTGTATATCACGACCTGGATGAATGAAAAACTTTAGAGAAACAAAGTGCGGAAATGACAACTCAAGTCATAGCTTATATATGGGAGGGGTTGGAATCCAAACCAAGAGGAAAAGAAGGTTCAATCAGCTCCTCAACCCTACTGGGAGAGTGTCCTCCATGTTGGCTGTTCTTTGGCACGAGTCTGGCAACCCCTCCCCCCATTAATGATGGGAATAAAGAGGCAGAATGTTCTGGGCATACAGGTTCAATGCTGATTGGAAGACAAAGTTAACACAGTAGAAAAAAGCAGGGTCAGTCTTTAGGCACTACCAAAATGGCAAATGTCGTAGGAAAGAAAGAAAGTCTATACCCAAAGCTGGAGGAAAGGATAAAAACAGACTGGGGGAGGGTGGGGGGGATAAAAGAAATTAGACCAGTGACAGGATGTTAGTAGAAAGCATAGGAAAGAAACGGAACAAAAAGGTAAAGACAATAACTGTTTTTCATGCTCAAACACCCATCAGCACTACAGAGATCAGGTAAGTGGGTAACGTATATACTACTGGGCAGGGCTAGTCAGTGCCACAAAGGCCAGAAGCAGTGTATGTGGGTGGCCGAGTGGACAGCACCATTTGGGTGGGAGGTGGGGGGTTACATCCCATGCTTCTAGTTAGGGCCAAAAAGTAGAAGAAACCACAACAAGGGCACAGAGTAATTTAAAGGAACAGTAAAATCAAAAAATTAAAGTGTTTTAAAGTAATTAAAATATAATGTGCTGTTGCTCTGCAAAAAACTGGTGTTTTTGCTACAGAAAAGCTACTATATAAATAAGCTGCTGTGTAGCCATGGGGGCAGCCATTCAAGCTGGAAAAAAGGCACAGGTTACATAGCAGATAACATTACATTAACATTTATTTATAAAGTGCCAACATATCCCGCAGTGCTGTACAATAAGTGGGTTTCATACATTGGACATACAGAGTAACATATAAAGCAATCAATAACCGATAACTAGTAGATAAGTCCCATATAATGGGGGTTTATCTGTTATCTGCTAAGTAACCTATGCCTTTTCTCCTTTGAATGGCTGCCCCCATGGCTACACAGCAGCTAACTTTTATAAACTATAGTAGTCTTTCTGAGGCAAACACACCAGTTGTAGCAATGCAGGGCAACAGTACATTACATTGTTATTACTTTTATACACTTTAATTTTTTGGTGTTACTGTTCCTTTAAAGTCCAGCCCTGGTGAGTAACACCAATAGTAAGTCTTTACGTAACCCAATTAAAAGTGAGCCTACCAGAACCTCATTGCTCATTTGATATTAGCTATCAGGCCGACATTCACTACATGCCATTTCCCAGCACAGAAGCTGCTGCAGGTTATGTAACCAATAATACAAAGAAAAAGCACATTCAAAAAAGACAAAAGGGGTTGTTCACCTTAATATTAACTTTTAGTATGTAGAGAGTGATAGACAATTTGCAATGGAATTTCACTTTTTCTGTGTGTTTGTGTTTTTTTTTTTAATTTAGCTTTTTGTGCAGCAATTCTTCAGTTTGCAATTTCAGCGGCTATCTGGTTGCTAGGGTTCAAAGTATCTTAGTAACCCTGCAGTGGTTTGAATGAGAGACTGGAATATGAATAGGAGAACCTGCATAGAAAGGTAAGTAACTATAATAAAAGTTGTAGCCTCACAGAGCAATAGTTGTTTGGCTGCCGGGATTAGTGACCATTTTTTAGCTGAAAAAAGTCAGAAGAAAAAGAGAAAAAAAATGAAGACCAACTGAAAAGTTGCTAAGAACTGGTCATTCAATTACTTACTAAAAGTAAACTAGCCCTTTAACACAGAAGAGCAGGGCCCTCCAACCACAGGCTCTTCCAAGGTTATTGTGCTTACCCTGTACGTTATTAGCCTACAGTTGCGGCACATGTAATCGGCACAGTTGCGACTCTGGGGGAGTCCATGGCATTTTATTAGCCAAAGCCCCTTCTCAACATGTGGATGAGGCACTGGCAGATTAGAATTAGGAGTTTTAATTATTTGCAGGGTCAGAAGTCAAAAAATAATTGCTCTGTAAGGTCATAATGTTATCATTGTTACTTTTTATTCCTTATCTTTCTATTCAGCCTCACTCCTATTTATATTAGTCTCTCATTCAAGCGACGGGCTCGTTGCTAAGTTAAAGAAGCCCCTGGCAACCAGCTGTTAAAGTGCCAAACTGGAGAGCTGCTGAACAAAAAGCTAACTAAAAAAAAGGTGCAAAATTGTCACAGAATATCCATGTCTTATTAAAAGTTAATGTAAAGGTGGACATCCACTTTAAGGCTTGAAGTTCAGCAAACCCCGCAGAATGGAATCTCCCAATCCTGCATCTCTTACCCCACTATAAAGCTCTGATTAAAAACCTGCACATCATCAGTTACAAATGCCAAAATGGTAACAAAGAAACAAAGAGCACAGCACGGTCACAGTCACAAACACACACAAAACATACAAGTAAGAGTTTGCTTTACCTAAATGCAAACTGGATGAGGATCCATGTGATGAAAGGGATGGCGGTGGCGTTAGTGAATGTCCTGACGTTTGGCTTGGCAGAGGCATGCCTATTGGACTCGGAGAAGAGGAGAATCCCAGGCTATTGTAAAATGGCTGCCCTATGGGTGCTAGGCTGCTGCTAGACCTTTTGTACAAGTCAGAGCTAGCAGACAGGGAATCTCTCCTTGAGCCACTACTACCTGCGGAATTGCCAACTGAAGAAATAAAATAAAAAAAAAAACAAACAAAAAATAAAAATTTAAAAACACACAGGGTTAAATGATGAACATCTAAAATTAGATTCAGGCGAGAGACACTAACGGAAGATTGAAGGATGAGGATGGCGACAGCTAAAGGGAAAATGGGGGCTAGAGGGGGTTGGCTAGCGGCTAGAGAAAAACCCTAATTTATTGCAATGAATACAAATTCTGATAATTAGGTATGATGTGTGTAATTAATAGCATCATAGAAACAGTCGGCTCGGCTGTAATAATGCTTAGCTCACGGGTGTCAGTTCAGTGTAACATTTAAACTGGGTAAAATAGACCGTGCAAAATAAAAAATTTGTACAGGTATGGCACCCATTATCCAGAATGCTCGGGACCTGGGGTTTTCCTTGATATGGGGTCTTTCCATAATTTGGATCTCCATACCTTAAGTCTACTAAAAGATTATTTAACTATTAAATAAACCCAATAGGGCTGTTCTGCCCCCAATAAGGGGTAATTATATCTTAGTTGGGATCAAGTACAGGTACTGTTTTATTATTACAGAAAAAAGGGAATCATTTAACCATTAAATAAACCCAATAGGATTGTTCTGCCCCAATAAGGGGTAATTATATCTTAGTTGGGATCAAGTACAGGTACGGTTTTATTATTACAGAGAAAATGGAACTCATTTTTAAAAATTAGAATTATTTGCTTGTAATGGAGTCTATGGGAGATGGTCTTCCTGTAATGCAGAACCTGGATAATGGGTTTCCGGCTAACAGATCCCATATCTGTAATATAGTTAGGCAAAAATGTAATCTATAAAGGCTGGAGTGAGATGTCCAACATAATAGCCAGAACACTACTTCCTTCCAGTGACTTTAGGGGGGGACCATATGGGACATATCTGTTCAGTTTTGAATCTGACCTGCGTGCTCACAACCTAACTGAACAGTAATGTCCTATGTGGCCCCCCCTAAAGTCCCTGACTAACTAAGAGGTTAGAGAGCTGAAAGCAGGAAGCAGTGTTTATGCTATATATGCAAGACATCTACTCATTCCAGCCTTTATAGATTACATTTTTGCCTAATTAGAAATATTTTTTATTTTGCTCAGTCTATTTTACGCAGTTTCATTTTTACGCTGAACTGTTTCTTTAAGGGTTTATCCACACTCATAACTAATTACATGGCAACCAATCAAAAGAAAGCATATACCAGTTTATTTGAAAGCAAACATTAGCTTTGTTGCTATGGGTTACCAGACCCGGTAAAAAAAAAAGTTTGCACACCTGTTATGACATCACACACTACATATCCTGGGAAATTCTTTGAATTCTGATTGGAGCAGCAGCAGTACCGTCTAAGACAGGGGGCTCAAACTCAATTTACCTGGGGGCCGCAGGAGGCAAAGTCAGGATGAGGCTGGGCCGCATAAGGGATTTCACAAAAAATTGTCTTTCAAGGGATAATGCAAGGCACGGCGGGCAGGAGCTGCTGATTGCGGAAATGATGTTATGCCATCATAACAGTTATTATGGGAAGACGTTCTGTGTGCACAATTAGCTCCTTAGCAGCTAATTGTGCACACAGAACGTCTTCCCATAATAACTGTTATGATGGCATAACGTCATTTCCGCAATCGGCAGCTCCCGCCCGCCCGCCGTGCCTTGCATGATCCCTTGAACCGCAATAAAAATCGCGATCCATTCATTGCTTTTGAGAAGGCGTTGGTGTGGGCCACAAAATATTGTACCGAGGGCCGCAAATGGCCCGCGGGCCGCGAGTTTGAGACCCCTGGTCTAAGACAACCACATCGCTTGGATGTACATAGAGATTGTGCAGGCAGACATGGCTACAGCTGCTTTTTTTACCCTGATAAAAGAGTTTGAGGGGTGCAACTGGGTTGCAAACACTGGCCCCGGGGGTTATCAGTTCTGACTGAAGTGAACCAGTGATTGCCCTGTACACTATAATCTAGGGATGTACCAAATCCAGAACTCGGCCAAGATTCAACCGAATCCATACCCCTGGCCGAACCAAATTCGTTTAACCCTTCCATATCCTAATTTATATATGCAAATTAGGATTCGGATTCAGCCAAATACTTTACGAAGGATTCAGGGTTCTCCGGAATCCAAAAATAGTGGATTTGGTGCATCCCTACTGTGCATCCCTACTATAATCCTATAGAGAAGAGAACAGTGTTAGGAATATATTTAATTCTAATAGCAGTTGCTATTCTTTACCATTATGGAATGACATGGGCGGATATTTTATTTAAGTTCTATGGTGGCTACTGTGTTACACTGGCACTGGCTACAAGATGGAGATTCCAAAAATATCCCTTGTGCACTGCAGGGACACATAATAAATTGATTTCCAAGGTGTCACGGGCCTCTCTGCTAGAGCCGAGAGCAAGATTTCACTCACACACTAATTGTTCCACGGGGTACTGGTGCTGGTAAAATAAAAAATAAGCCATCCCTAAGGGGAGGGCAGGGGCTGAAAACAGCTGAGGTTATAGTAGAGAATATGCTAGTAGTCTTTGTTGTCATTTGCAAAAGCATTCACTCTCTGGCCAGTCACAGAATGGCTACTCATACACATGCAACCTGAATGGATGGCAGAAATGGCCGGCTACACAAGTGCTTACTGTAAGGATTCGTCATTAGCATGTTCCCAGGGTTCCCAAGTGTGCCAGGGGCCCATCGTACCTAGCTGCTTACTGCCGTGTAAATGCAGGGGGGGCACAATACTGAGAGGGCACTGCTGGCACATGATTGGCAGAGATGTCCTTTTGCATTCGGAACACAGTTCCATTAGTGTATTTGGTAACCCCTGCACTTGTGCAACATGTGTCCAAATATATAGGTTTGGTAAATGCCAAGGACACAGGTTATCTGTATGTCACTATAAGGAATCTGGCAGATTGACACTTTCATATTTATCAGGAACATGGTGCTCTCTCTTTAATAAACTTCCCAGCTGCCTCCCTGCACATTTCCATATCCTACTGACTGTCGGTCTCCAACACAGATTCTGCCCATGAAGCCTTGGCAGTTAGGGCTACCCTTGAGGACAGTGCACTGTGGGGTAACGTGGTTCATAAGTATGGTGCCACATTTTTCCCACTTTAAGGAATATGCAACACTTTCTGGTAGTCTTCAGGGGTCACAGCTTTGCAATCAGGTTTCTTAAGAAAGAACTAAACCCTCGCCTATGCTCAGCCCCACGTCCACGCTCCCTCCCCGCAAGTGTCCCTGTTTGCCGACCTGTCATAAATCTGCAATTGTGCAGCAGGCACCATCTTCCCCTGTCCTGAATCAGCTTTGACTGCACACAAGCCTGCAATATCCGAGATGACAGGAAAAGATGGCATTATTAAACTCTGCACAAATCGCCAGATTTATGGCAGGCAAACTTTTAAAGGGGATGGAGCTCGGGCGGGGAGGGCTGAGAATGGATTAGGGCCTAGTTCTCCTTATAGGGCAAGTCAACCCAAAGAATTTTTTGCCTAGTAAAAGAAAACATAATTCTAAGCAATGTTGCAATACATATTTGCAACTGTTTTTTACTTATTTGTAGGGATGCACCGAATACACTATTTTTGTATCCGGCCGAACCCTTTACCAAACCGAATTTACTAGGGATGCAAAAAAATTGATTTTTGGGGTTGACATGTCCTTTAAAGTGGAACGTCTAAAGCAATTCCATTGCCAGTTAGTGGGCACAATCCTGAAATCTACCTAAAATTGGTTTTTGTACTGTTGCACAAAGAAAGGGAGTCTAATTTAGTGGGACATGCCCACTATAGAGCAAGGGAACAGTAAGTAATTATAAAAGTGCCCCTGTGTGTATAAAGAAGGGGAGGGATGAATAAGAGAGGTAGATTATAGAGTATTGCCTCTATACTATCCTAACCAAGAGTGACACAGAAATGAGAATGAGATACACTAATGCAATGATGCTGCTGGAACGTAATCACACAGGAAACCGTCAGACCATACAAGCCAAGCGAACTGTTCTGCTGCTTTAAGCAGAGCCTCTAATGCCACAGATGGCTAAAATAAAATGAGGACAACTCAATTTATAAATAAAAATAAATAAAAAGAGCAAAAAATGATTGAGAGTTTTCTACTTTCGGATCCAAGGGGGTGCAAAGCATACCTGATGACCCAAATCCCCCAAAAGCAGATCCAATGGCTGACCCCAGAGAATTGCTGCTTCCAAATCCAAGGGACGTGTTTCCTGGCTGCCCAGGTCCATGAGAAAACAGAGAGCTGCTCTGAGAGTTGTTGGTCATGGCGCTGTTTCCGTAGAAAGAGCTGGAGTGGAGGTTTGCATTGGGCTGCTGCTGCTGAGGCTGCTGTTGCTGCTGCTGCTGAGGACCCAAGGGTCTGAAGATACTGTTTGTGGGTCCAGTAAGGCTATTGGCACCAGTCGCCGAAGCTGCTGCAGCTGCAGGAATAATCAAGTTACACGTTAACAAACAAATACTCACTCATTCTCAGTCACCTTTAACTTCCATTAGGGTGAAGACACATGGAGCTACTAGTAGCAGCTACTTGTCATGGCAAAAATAGACAATGCTGATCATTTACTGATAATTGTCTCTACGTGTGTTTTAGTAGAGGCAATTCTCAGTATTGTCTATGGCAGGGTATTTTTTGGCATTTAGTAGCCGTAACATATAGCTGCTACTAAGTAGCTCCGTGTGTCTACACCCTAAAGGATGTACCAAGTAAACAACCATCCACAATATATTTGGCCAATACTTGAGATTCTAATGTGCTATGCATGTTCAAATTTGGTAACAATTCCCCCATTTAGCCTGGCCAGAAACTCACCCAAAGCAAATCTTTGGTACAACCTATTAAAGGGGACACAACCTTCAAAGTTGAATTTTTGTATATTATAGAAAGGCATTTTCTTAACTTTTCTACAAGTCTACATTTCTTATAGTTTTTGAATTATCTTCCATCCCCTTCTGCTCCTTTTCAGCTTTTAAATGGGGGTCACTGTTTGACCGTTCGGCTAAATTTTTATTGTTACTTTTTTATTACTCATCTTTATCATCTTATTATTATCTTATTCATTTTCCAGTCTTATTCAAATCAATACTTAGTTACTAGGGTAAACTAAACCCTAGCAACCAGCTCAAAAGCCCACTGGAGAACTGCAGAACACACAGAATGAACAATCACTTGGTTTCTGACTCTCACCTTCTTAGATAAATAGGCTGTTCTAGGTCATACTTTGACAAAAAAAATTTATCTGGTTGCAGGTGTCAGCACCAGAAATTTTCTTAGGCCAGATTTTTATTGTTAGTAATACTTGGACTACTTTTCATTTTATTTTTTTTTCATTTTTTATCACCCAAGTCTGCCAATCATTCCAAGTCATAGTAGCAATGATTACAGTCTTTATTTACATAGTAAGATGACAAATGACATACAAAGATCAAGGAGCACACAAAAGCACGAGTATCCCCAGAATTGGTGCTTAGTGATGTAATTTGAGTCACATTACTCACTGCTCCCTTGTGCCTTTATATGGTTAGTGCTCCCTCTGAATATTTTTATATTTTCAATAGGGGATACATAATTATCTATATATTCTATAAAGGTATTCTTTGTGTTTCCAAGATAAAATGTCACAATGTTCTAGATTCTGACAGGTGAGGTTCTGGCTCTATAATATGCCTGGTGGAAAAACTCAATGAACAGTACAGCAAAGCTGGGGCTTGTGCCAGGACTTGCCCACTAGCACAACGCCTGTCAGCCTCTCAGCAGAAGAAGTATACACAAACCAGCTACATGGAGTATACAGAGTACTGAACATACCGGCTTGAGCAGCAGCGGGACTGATTAGAACAGGACCTGAAGCCACTAAACGTACTTGTGCAGCAAGCCCAGCTCTGGCCCCGGGACCAACCACCAAGGCACCAGTCTGATCATAGTAGGCAGTGGGAGTGAGAACCTGGTAGCCTAGAATAAAGAAACATGGGTGCCATGATGACAAATGCAAATGACTGATCTTGGCTAGACATTTATAGAAGGATTAATAACACAAGAATAAGCCATTTAACTCATCAACATGTTTGTAGTCACAATACCTGGCATGCTGGTAGCAAGACCCTGTCCAAATATCTGAGCTTGGTTTGCTGCAGCTGCTGCAAGTGATTCTGGCTGCTGTCCTTGTTGTCCCTGATTAGGAGTAAGTGGGCGCTGACTGGATGTGGCCCTCATAACCTGTACACAGATAAGGTGCATCACATTACACAGCTGATCTGGTTTGCATACAGCAACATAAACCTCAAATTAGCAGTATGCATTTCATGGCCAATGGGTGGCCAGCCAACTGGGCAGTAATTAAAATTCATACCAGGGATATCTTCCTAGTTTTTCCTAATGCTTATACAGCGAGAAACTGTACAATTCCCATGTATTGATCCCAGTTGGACGAAATCGTGGCACATTTAGAATGCAGTACATTTTAATAATATCATAAGGCCCTCAATCAGGCCCTGTGCCATGAGAACAGGAAACAAAACAGGCATACTTCCTCTATGAAGGGGTTGTAAGCCTTAAAATTACCTTTTATTACAATGTTGACAGTAGTATTTTAAGGCTAATGGCACAAAGGCCAATTTGACCATTGCTGCCACCTGGCGGCAAACAGCAGTGGCTAAAATGTCCTCATCTGCTGTAAGCGCTTCAGCAAGGATATCCATCTGTCACTGCTGTGTGTTTCAGACAGTTCTTTTTAATTGCAAAGATTCTGGTTCTTTTTAATTGCAAAAATACTGGTAGCTAGGATCAATGTTCCAGACAACCATTTTTAAAACCATTTAAAAAGCATACAAATAAAATTGAAAATGCTATTGAGCAATTTAATGTACAATTCACCTTGATATTACCATTTAAGTGACATCACTTCTCTAAGATGAAATACAGGCAGTAGATCTGCTTGTGTCCCATTCCAAAGAAAGAATATACCACACGGATATATAATCTAGTTCCCAGATGAGTCAGACATTTTAGCACAAACCCTGGAATGCTGTACCTGCTGCTGTCCTTGCGTTGCTTGTGTCGCTGCTTGCTGGTTGTTGCTGCTTGCCGCTGTGGCTGCGGCAGCTGCCTGTTGCTGAAATAAGCCAGCTGGGTACACTCCCCAAGGAACGCCATAATATTGTGGAGGGACAACTGCAGGGCCTACACACAAAGGCACAAAGCTGCTTTAGTTCTCAGATGCTGCAACAAGTATTGAGGCTTGCACAAGAAAACAAACAGATATTACTATATTATTAACTCGGCAACGTATGACACTACTCCTAAATGTCAGCTGCTATAAAGTATAACTACATTATTAAAAACAACGCTAACCAGTGCAGAAATGATATTTAAAATATTGACAAGCAGGGCCTTATTTAGCTGCTCTGTGGCGAGATGCAAAAAACAGATGTAATGCTGCACCCATATTAAAAAAAAAAAAAAAAAAAGGCCACAGATAAATGATCTGTGGCATTCTAATTAAAAATGTAAATTCATTTGAGCTAACAGCAGTGCGCTAATGAAGCCATGTAAGAGAATACCCACATACATATTTATGGCCTATACACTCTGCAAGTGATTTATAGCTGTGGCTATCGGCTACAGACAAATAGTGACTAGCTAGGTACACTAAACCGATCTATTATACACCAACCCTGACAACTTGCCAGCTGTATGATGCTAAACGCACAAGTTTCTTGACATAAAGCAATTGCACGTACCTGCTAGGGTGGCAGCAGCTGCTAAACCGGCTGCTGTGTACGGGTCTGCGCCTGGGTGACCTGCACTGATGATGTAGGGGTTTGGCACAAAAGCAGCTGGTGCCAGGCCTGCGGAAAACATGCCAGCTAGAAGGTAAGGAGATCACTATTCAGTACGAGGCACACAAGGGAAAGTAAACAGAAGGAGGCAAAAAGTTAAGGGTGGCTAAAGGTAAAGTTGTTTCCTTCGAAAAGAACTGATAAAAGGGAAGGTCCTATAGTCCAAGCTATGTATGTACAAAGATCTATAATCCCAACTGTTTGGCACAGAAATATGGATCACCATACCTTAGGGGCAGTGATCCCCAACCAGTGGCTCAGGAGCAACATGTTGCTCACAAACCCTTGGATGTTGCTCTCAGTGTCCCCAAAGCAGGTGCTTATTTCTGAATTCCTGTCTTGGTGGCAAATTTTGGTTGAATAAAAACTACCAAAAAAAACCTCCTTTGGGCTGATAGTCTGCCTAAAGGCTACCAAATAGACAATCATGGCACTTATTTGGCATCCCCATTAACTTTTATGCTGCTTGTTTTGCTAACAAGTAAAAAAAGGTTAGGGACCCCTGCCTTAGGGTTAACAACATGCCCAGGCAGGCTGTATGGTTGAAATCAGCCAACAGTGCCAAACCATTTCTGAGCAGGCACAACAACCTTTAGAGCAAAATTCCCCAGTTGCTGTTAAGAGGATATCTTACTTAAATGCTGTTGCTGAGCTGCTGCCAGGGTAAACTGCTGTTGCTGCTGCTGAGCCGCTGTTAGCTGCTGAACAGTCAATGTGTTTTGCCGCTGAAATAGCTGTAGGAAGAACAGTTATAGGTTAAAGAGAGATCATCATGATCATTTTCAATTCCCTAAATCCTTGCCTAATGAGCAAGTGCTATTTTTGGGGTACCCTTTTTATTTTGCAATGGTCTGCGCCCTCTATCTATATTATAAACTACTATATGGCTGCTATAAATAAATGGTTTAAAAAAAAAAAAAAAAAAAAACCACAGAAAGCAGTTTGAGTATATTACTACTTCAAAGTAAGATTACTACACTCTACAGAAAGTAACCATGCTCACAAAATAAAATCATACCAATACCTGCTGTTGAGTATTGTAGTCAAATAAGCTGACACCTGCTCCCGCCGAGTCCATTTGTATCTGATTACCAGGATAGTCAAACTGTAATGAGTCAAGGCCAACCTGTTCCATGCCATCCAAATTCTGGCTTTCAGTACTAGGGAACTCATCTGATAAGGGTTTGTTATTCATGTGGTTCTGGTGTTGCCCAAGAACTTCAGCAGAGCTAGAGTTTGGGCCAATACGTTCTATAATTTCTGTGGGTGAAGCCTGCCGGCTTCCTGGAGTCCGACTATTAGAAAAAGCAAAGTGAAAAAGTAGAATGTGAGATTCAATCTGTGCTGTAGGAAGGGCCCAAAAAGCAAGGGAGTTGCCTACTTTTCCATGTCATATAAAGAGGGAGGGAAATACATGCCTAGGTTAGCGCACATTGCGTTTCCAAGAGTTAGTAACCTGAATGCCCAGACATGGTTCTGGAGCTTCCCTTGAAGACCTATGTAGGGGCAATTACAAGCATTCTGCCAAGCTGGAATTCTCATGGGCGGCAAGCATGCTGACTATAACGCAGTGTGCCACAGCTCTAAGAGCAAAGACTCAAAAACACCCGTTTACTAATAAAACATTAACTACTATATTCTTGCGGGTCACGTGCAATTAAATGCAGGTCACAGCTCCTTGGAACTACAGACTTAGGCGAGTTTATTCCTTGCTTACTTAAAATCTTTGCAATCCGTATCGATGCCGTTCGGAAGTCCCCTGCCGTTTAATTTGGAGACGTCATCGGGGTCAGCAGAGATCAGATCACGTTTCTTTTCCTCTTCAAAAGGAGATGCTTTACCTTTCTGTTCGCCTTTCTCTGGTCCATCTAATTCGCAGTCTCGGACACTCTAGGGAGGGAGGAGTAAAGATACTGAGGAGATACACCCACCTTAAAATGGAATTTGACAATAAGGGCATGTTGCGCTGACCAAAATATTAGGATGACAATTAACGTATATATCGCCAGCACAGTATGCAGCACTTTTATACAGACTACCCCTAGCGCATGTTCCACTGGGAATGACGTGAATGCTGCATAGTTTCTTCGGGAGCCAATAAATACCCCCTAATAGTTGTAAGCATATTAGTGGTATAGAGTGATCACTCACTTTTCATTTAAAAATATATATTGTATGTCTGTAGCAGAAAACCTTCCACCTCAGCTACGGAAATGATGGAAATAGAAAAAACATTTATATTTATGCTCTTAAAATATTCAGTAAATGTGGGAAGGTTTATCAGTGTTACTTTAAATAATGAGAAAGAAAACACAAAGGGGAAGTTATTTTTCTATTCTTGGAAACTTCCTAGTTGGTGTTATCTTCGTTATTTCAGATTGAACCAATAGTCTTCTTAATCTTGCTCTTTGCAGCCTGAAATACTAAAGGCTCCTCATCCAACAACAGCAATATACTCACAAAGACTCCTTTTCTGAATCGTGGATCAAGTTTATCAGCGGGGGAGGAACTCAACACATATTCTACCATGCTCACTCCAAGGCCGCCGCTCTCTGAACGAGGTGACAGAACAGAAGCGACATCATGGTTTCCGTGAAAGCTTTGTCCGGGTCTTCTCTGCACCATAATAGGCTGGGACATGGAATGGTCTGTAAAGCAAAGAATCAGATATTACATCTACAAAGAGTTCTGTGTACAATTATGATGACTGACGTGTCTGATTGAGAGGTGAGGATTCAATAAAGATCAGTGTAGTTCAAAATAAGTATTATGCCAAACAGAATGCTCTTCAGTATAAAATAAACTATTAAAGTGATACTTCCCACATTTAAATCACTAGCCGGTGCTAACCTCACTATTAAAATGCATCGCTCACTGCCTTTCCCAGTTTAATCGTTCAGCAGACCTGTGTGCCCCCCCCTACCTCCCCTGCTGGGAGGTAGGGGGGCACACAGGTCTGCTGAACGATTAGTGCGACTATGACTGTTTGCCACAGCTTACTAGGGGTGAAGGCACCAAAAGTCCTTTCTAACCTCCCACATACAGAACATTTCAAACCAGAAATTTTGGTGAAAAATGTTGATTCAACAATCACTACTATTCAGCTCATGTTTGCAGTTCCCCTTTAACCTTTGTTGGGGTCTAGCACTCTGAAACTTAGTTAAGCTTAGCAGCAGATGAAAACACCCCCTAATATAAATAGTTGTGTTGGTAAAATCCAGTGACAAGGGAGGCAGGCCTTTCGCCACAAAATGTAAGTGCCACAATGTCAAAAACATGACAGACAAGATACAGAACTTACGAGAGGCCCCCCATGTATTCTCTCTCCATTCATCAGCGAGGAACATCCCTTTCTGTCCATCTTTTGCAGGGTCTTCATGTTCCCAAAACTTTTTGGCAGGTAAAAGCTTATAAAAAAGTTAATAAAAGAAACGTTATCACTCCAGAAGATAAAACCCATGACCTCCAGTGATTGAACCTTTCCTTCCCCTTTAGGGCTCTGGCACACGGGGAAGGTGGGATGGAATTTCAGGGAGATTAGTCGCAGGTGACTAATCTCCCCGTGTGCCAGAGCCCTTAAAGTGGACCTGTCACCCAGACATAAAAAGCTGTATAATAAAAGTCCTTTTCAAATTAAACATGAAACCCAAAATATTTTTTTTTATTACCACATTCATACCCATTATAAAAGCATTTTAAAATCCCAGCTGTCAATCATATAATGCCTGCCCCGCCTCTATGCCTTAGGCATAGAGGTGGGGCAGACAGTTACTTTCACTTTCAATTCAGAACTTCTTAGATGTTGCTGCCCTCCTCACATTCCCCTTCCTTCCTCACCATCTAATTGTGTAACCAGTGCATGGACATGGGTATCAGGTCCCCCCATACAGGCACAGAAACAAGATTTTGGCGTAATGCAATGCCTGCTTTGATAACAGTGCCCACAAAATGGCCCCTGCCTGCTTGCTGCAATTGTGAATTCCAAGGCTGAAGAAAATAAGATTAAAATAATTTATATAGTGTAAGTAAAGTTTATTTTGCTTGCCAAACACAATAGAAAACAATTTGAAATTATTTCTTAAGGTGACAGGTCCGCTTTAATCTCATCAGGACCCAATAAAACTGACCCTAACCTTGTTATTTTAGTAGGGGAGCATTTCTGCTTATAAACAGCGACGGCCTCCGCACTGCAGCAGATGATGCACTAGTGCTATTAGTAAGTGTATAAGTCACAACTCGGTTTTGGGCATTGTTGACTCAGAACACACAGTCAGAAAATATAAAAACCACAAAATTATTAAAAGTATGAGCAATGCCTAAATCTGTTTAATGAAAGAAATAAAAATGCAGTGGAAATGGCTGTGCTGAACCCCAAGCAATGCCGTGGGTAATGCTCGGAGCTGACACACAAGGAAACAGCTACTGAATAATGGCAATAACTTGGCATCGGCTTAGAAAGAGGAAGATAAACACTTACCTCGCCCATTCCACGAGATTCTAATGCCAGAGCCTGGAAGTCATGATTCATTTCATCCACAGACCTCACCTGCAAGAAGTAAAATGAAGTTACACCACTGGCACCGCTTAGTCCATTTCCTGGCTATAGCACTATACTGGCTCACTCTCAACACCTAGCATCCTCTCCAGTCGTTAGCCGGGCAACTGGGAGTTAAAGTTCTACACTACAAACCCTACCAATGAGCGCCATGATTGAATTATGTCACAGCAAGATGCACAGTGCCTAAGATTCCTTTCAAGCATACAGCTCACTGGCAGATGGAGATGCTAGCAAGGCCCTGGTATCTACATGAAAGAGGCACACCTTTATTTACATTATAGAGAACTATGGCACTATAGAAAATGTACAGCAGCTCCATGTTTAGGAATGGAACGAATTTCTTTTTTGTACTTGCCATTTAAATATACAGCTTAGAGAGCTTTAAAGCAGGAAGTAGTGTTCTGGCTATTATGTTAGACAGCTGCCCACTCCAGTCTTTATAGATTAACATTTTGCCCAACTATACTAGATAAACACTTTTAATTTTGCACAGTCTATTTTACCCATTTTAATTTTTACACTGAACTGTTACTTTAAAGGAAAGATAAAGCCTCCTTATAAAGATACACTAAGCAAGAAAATACAATAACAAACACTTGCATCTTACAGGTCTGTTCCCAAGTAAGGAGGTCCATCAGCAACCTCCATGCTCATATATGAGGCCCCTACCAACCTTGGTACTTTCAGATGCCAAACCCACAGCCCTCCAGCTGCTGCTGAACTGCTCAGAGCATGCTGGGAGATTTACATCTTGATAATAAAGCATTACCACTACCAGGCAATATAAACAATAAGTGAGCAGAAAGTTTCTACTCGATGCATTTTTAGCTGCGCTTAGTCTCAGCTTTCACTGTGTATAAGGAAAGCCCAGTGTGTGGGTGATAAGTATGAAATGCAGGCATGTTGCTTAAAATAGACACCGTGTAGCTATACATAAGCATAAATGGAATATACAGATATACCCACACAAACACTGCATGCACGCACACACACTAACAAACCCCTAAACCCTCCATTATAACAAAGGTATGGGACCTGTAGTCCAGAATGCTTGGGACCAAGGGTATTCCGGATAAGGGGGTCTTTCAATAATTTGGATCTCCCTACCTTAAGTCTACTAAATAAATCATGTAAACATTATATAAACCCATAAGGATTGTTTTGCCTTCAATAAGGATTAATTATATCTTAGTTGGTATAAAGTACAAGGTACTGTTTTATTATTACAGAGAAAAGGGAATCATTTAACCATTAAATAAACCCAATAGGGCTGTTCTGCCCCCAATAAGGGGTAATTATATCTTAGTTGGGATCAAGTACAGGTACTGTTTTATTATTATAGAGAAAAGGGAATCATTTAACCATTAAATAAACCCAATAGGGCTGTTCTGCCCCCAATAAGGGGTAATTATATCTTAGTTGGGATCAAGTACAGGTACTGTTTTATTATTACAGAGAAAAGGGAATCATTTAACCATTAAATAAACCCAATAGGGCTGTTCTGCCCCCAAAATGGGGCAATTATATCTTAGTTGGGATCAAGTACAAGGTACTGTTTTATAATTACAGAAAAAAAGGAAATCATTTAGTTTTAGTTATTTGTTTAAAATGGAGTCTATGGTAGATTGCCTTCCCATAATTCTGAACTTTCTGGATAACAGGTCTCTGGATAATAGATCCCATACCTGAATAACCAAGTTACATTTGTATTACTGCCCCTTTAACCTGTTGGAGATTAGCCGCCGCGACACAAATCTCCCTTGTCGCGGGTTGACCATTCTCCCTGCAATGCCATCCCACCTGCTAGAATGTAAATCTCCAGTGGGATGGCATAGGCGGCGCCACTATTTGCCGAAGTTTACTCTCAAGGCAACTGCGGCAAATCGCGGCGCCACGTATGCCATCCCACCGGAGATTTACATTCTAGCCGGTGGAATGGCATTGTGGGGAGATTAGTCGCCCGCGACAACAGAGATTTTTCGCAGCGCGACTAATTTCCCTGTGTATCATGGCCCTAAGCTGCCGACTCAGACTGCCGGCAGCTTTTATCAGCGCCCCCTGTTAAGGCCCCTCCTTAGCTTACAACAGCTCTATGGAAGAAGACAGGGCAAGTATTCGCCGCAACAGATTTTTTAAAAGTTGCAACGACTAATTGCAGTGCTTTAGCCATCATTGATTAATATACAAATTGCGCGTTGTTTGTGGCGCCTGATGGCCCTGTGTGTCTTTGCCCTATTAGTTATTGCTACACAATGATCTACAGCAAAATATGCATTTCCACCCCCAAATCTCACCACAATTCCATTCAAGCTTAGCATACTGGAAATAAACCTTCTCCAAAGATATCACCCAGACTGAATCCCCCCCTGCCACTGCCCCTGGAGCCACAGCCTTAAGGCCACAGGATAAAGCCGTGGGGCTCACTTACTAAAGGTAAAAATACATCTGAACAAGAACAATAACGCACTGTTACCGAATATTTGATCAAAACTAGCTGCTACTGGTGCAAATCTGCCCAGGGTTAGTAAGAGTCTTTGTATATAATGCACCAACAAGTACATTTCCTTCAATTTAATATTATAAGGCTTATGCCCCACAGAACGATTAGTCCAATTTCAATTGCTTTACCATGTTCAGAGTCCCATCTATAGCCAGGTTTGAACTCGGTTTGTGCTACTTGCTCAGCACAGGGATTGGTGAAAGCGAAAAGAAAGCAGGCTGAGGTGCAGAGTCTGTGCAATGACCTTAAAATGTGTTTCATCTACATCAAATAATTGCGGAGCAAAAGAATGTTGTTTACGGTGCTTGGCAGGGCAGATAAGGACATGGCAAGAAGTGAAGATACTCGTGACGGGGAACTTTCCATACTTAGAATATATAGAACAAGCTTTACACTGGGATTGTCAAGCAATTTAATATTCCCAACAAGTGTAATGAGATGATGGATTGCCAAGAACCCAGCGGAGCTACATACCGCAGCATCTATGCTATCTCCTGTAGGCCAGCGGTGCTTATTGGCGTACCCGTTGAGCTGCTCTCCAGCCTGCCTCTGGAAGAAATATCCCACTGTGGCATCGTCCTGAGAGCGGCCGCTCAGCGGCACCTGGGCACTGGCAGCACCCGGAGGCATGGCATTTGGGTTATTTCCATGGGCTTGCCCTGCCGACGCCGCTCCAGATGGGACCATCCCTACTCCAACCCCAAGGGCTTCCTGACCACTGCTCGCATGCATTATTCCTCTGGTCTCCTGCCAGGCCACTTCATTCATACCTACGACACATGGAACGTTCATTCCACATGGGGACCTAAAAAAAAATAAAATAAAAAGGAAAACAAAAATAAAGGGGCAAGTTAGGAGGAAAAAAATAAAATTAAAAAAAAAAAAAAAAAAAAGTGTGGGGGTGGAGAGGGTATGGATAATCCAAAAATGAGCAGACATGACTTATTTAGGCAAAAGGAATGGCGTGCATGACAGAGGGACTGCAGAGACGCTCACTCACACACACAGCGCAACTGCCGCTTGGCTGAGCATACTGGCTACTGAGCATTGCACTTTGATAGCCTGCGATGCCAAAGCCAGAATGGAAACAGATCTTTAGAACTAGAATGCAACCAGGAGATTTTTAGCTACTACCATTCTTTCCCCTCATCCCTCAACCCTCATCTTTTGTTATTACTCATTATTTACAAAGTAATTAACGCGTGTCTGAAGTTACAAGGAAAGGGGCCCTTAAAGTGATACAGACACAAAAAACTTCTCTTCGAAATACAAATGTACATTAAAAGTTCCCTATATGTCATGTTGATTGTTTTTTGCTGCTGAAGTCCCTAAACCTGACTGTTTTGCCAACCTGACTGTCCCATCTCAGCCTGTCAGTTATAGCTTCTAATGCTAACGGTCTCCTGCTGCACCAATATGGGGGATCAGATAGGCAATATACAGACACTGAGAAAATACTTTTAAGGCGTAATTATAAATAGCATGCAAGGACAATGTACATTTCTGCTGTCAGTATCTCTTTAAAGTAAAGGCAACACTAAAAATGTTTAACTAAAAAAAATCTATTCTACCCTCCCCCAATAATTGCCCTATCCTGAAAACCATTTGTTATTTTGAATGCTTTAGAAGAAAATACCTGTAAAAAACTTGGCTTCCTGTCATTTGAACAAAGGCAATACGGCGATGCCGGGGAAAGTATCAAGAGATGCATCAACTATGCGGCGATCGATTGATCGAGCCTAGCCTGACTCCTTCCTATACAGAAGGCTAGGCTCGATCAATTGATCGCTGCATAGTTGATGCATCTCTTGATACTTCCCCCAGCATCGCTGTATTGCCTTTGTTCAAATGACAGGAAGCCAAGTTTTTTACAGGTATTTTCTACTAAAGCATTCAAAATAACATGGTTTTCAGGATAGGGCAATTATTGGGGGAGGGTAGAATAGATTTTTTTAGTTAAACATTTTTAGTGTTGCCTTTCCTTTAAAGTGGCAATACGGTCAATTTTATTAAGAACCCCATTTAAATAAACACATATAAGTTCTAAACAGCATTTGTGAAGGACATAAAACACAACAGATTCAACCTAGAGTCAAAAATAAATAATGGCTGATAAAAACTACAACTTTTTCTACAGATCTTTTATGATCTAAAGCAGTGTTTTTCAACCTTTTTTGGGCAAAGGCACACTTGTTTCATGAAAAAAATCACGAGGCACACCACCATTAGAAAATGTTAAAAAATTTAACTCTGTGCCCAGCAGCAGTGCCCCCCTAGTACATTGGTGCCAAGAGCAGTGCCCCCCTAGTACATTGGTGCCCAGCAGCAGTGCCCCCCTAGTACATTGGTGCCAAGAGCAGTGCCCCCCTAGTACATTGGTGCCCAGCAGCAGTGCCCCCCAGTACATTGGTGCCAAGAGCCAGCCCCCCTAGTACATTGGTGCCCAGCAGCAGTGCCCCCATAAGTCAGTGTGCCCCGTGGCCCCCCCTAATACATTGGTGCCCAGCAGCATTTTACTTCTGCTCTTCGGCGGCTTCAGCAGCATCTTCCCCTCACGCGCGCCGCCTCTGCACTTCTGCCTACACGCGACCGCACACAGGCCCTTTTATAACGTTGCGCCCCGTGCGTACTGACGTCACCCGTACACACGGGGCGCAACCAATGACAGGGCCCGGATTTTATTAAAGTACTTTGAAACTTTGAAAGTAAAAATTGCGGCCCTGCCTACGGCACACCAGGCAACATCTCGCGGCACACTAGTGTGCCACGGAACAGTGGTTGAAAAACGCTGATCTAAAGGCAACAAAAAGAAAAATGCAATGACCAGTATAGCTTAATATTTTGCATTCCAATCTGAACCCATAGAGGGCACTGTTTCAAAGGAGTCGATGGAAAGCAACCTTCCCACCAAGAGCTTCCTTTCCCATGAATATGCACAAGAATTCTGCTACACACATTCCTCTGGAGAATAATCTATGGCTATAGATTTCAGGGCACAAAATACAAAAGGGAAAGTAATATTTTTAAACTTCCTTTTTAAGGTCAGGCGTTATTCAGTTGAACTACAGCCAGAGAGGCGTCGTACGATATTCCCCGCTACAGACGTGTTTACACAGGCTCACGTTATCGAGTGACACAGGAACACAGGGCTCATACGAGGGCTGATGTTATCAAGCGCAGCCTGCTATAAACGCTGGTTACAGAATAAGGTTAAAATAACAGCTCTAGGGAAGAACTCCCCTCCTATAGAGCGGGGAAGGCCAACAAAAGGCTAGCAGCCAGCCAGGCTTCTGTACACATATTTAAGGGGAGGGGGGGATTGGAAGCGTGAATATATAGTCTGTATATATTTGTACAAGCCGGGCTGTAATGAGTATTTCTGCATACTGCATTCCCACTGGGATACCCAGCACCATAATAAAAGAGTGGGAAGCTGTGAGGGGAGAGTTAATTATAAGTATATGTGTTATACACATGCAGGCTCAGAGCCAACCACAGGCAGAGTTAATAGGCATTTCTGTCTGAGCATAAGAGGCCAAAACAAGGATCAGCTCCATTAATTTAGCATACAATGACTGGGTGTGACTGGCCCCTGCACAACTGTTGGCGCTGTACAGGTACAGGACCCCTTATCCGGAAACCCATTATCCACAAAGCTCCGAACATGCCCGAGGGGTGAACAATGCAGGGATTAAAGGTGTGAAAAGTACAGGGGATTAAATGTTTAAACATGTTTACAGCCTGAATCGGAGATGTGCCATCTCCCATAGATTGTAAGCAAATAATTCTAATTTTTAAAAATGATTTCCCTTTGTTATAATAAAACAGTACCTGTACTTGATCCAAACTAAGATATAATTACCCCTTATTGGGGGCAGAACAGCCCCATTGGGTTTATTTCATGGTTAAATGATTCCCTTTTTCTCTGTAATAATAAAACAGTACCTGTACTTGATCCCAACTAAGATATAATTACCCCTTATTGGGGGCAGAACAGCCCTATTGGGTTTATTTCATGGTTAAAGGAGAAGGAAAGGCTAAGTCACTTGGGGGTGCCAAAATGTTAAGCACCCCCAAGTGACTTAGATCGCTTACCTTGTACCCTGGGCTGGTGCCCCTGTTAGGAGAAAAAA
Organism: Xenopus tropicalis; assembly: GCF_000004195.4. Classification (NCBI taxonomy): domain Eukaryota; kingdom Metazoa; phylum Chordata; class Amphibia; order Anura; family Pipidae; genus Xenopus; species Xenopus tropicalis. The sequence goes on from NC_030681.2 coordinate 143,281,742, forward strand.
GCACCAGCCCAGGGTACCTGTAGGAAGCGCTTCCTCCTTCCTCCCGGCGAAATCCGTCGGCCGGTACATGCGCAGTAGAGTAAAAAGCCGACTTTGTTTTTTAAGTTCGGCTTTTCACTCTACTGCGCATGTGTGCGCGGCGCTACAGGAAGAAGGAAGCGCTCGCTGCTACCCCGGGCTGGTGCTGTTCTCTCCGTACAGGGGCACCAGCCGGGGTATGAGGTGAGCGATCTAAGTCACTTGGGGGTGCATTTTGGCACCCCCAAGTGACTTAGCCTTTCCTTCTCCTTTAAATGATTCCCTTTTCTCTGTAATAATAAAACAGTACCTGTACTTGATCCCAACTAAGATATAATTACCCCTTATTGGGGGCAGAACAGCCCTATTGGGTTTATTTAATGGTTAAATGATTCCCTTTTCTCTGTAATAATAAAACAGTACCTGTACTTGATCCCAACTAAGATATAATTACCCCTTATTGGGGGCAGAACAATCCTATTGGGTTTATTTAATGGTTAAATGATTCCCTTTTCTCTGTAATAATAAAACAGTACATGTACTTGATCCCAACTAAGATATAATGAATCCTTACTGAAGATGAAGCAATCCCATTGGGTTTAGTTAACGTTTATATGATTTTCTAGTAGACAGTGTGTGGAGATCTAAATTATGGAAAGATCCCTTATCCAGAAAACCCCAGATCCTGAGCATCCTGGATAACAGTTCCCACAGCTGTACAAATATAACCAAACTATATAGCTAGCACTGCCAGGCCAAACTGTATTGGTGCCCAAGGTACCCAGCCATCAAGCCACCCTCTGCCAGTCCATCAGTTGCACATCTTGTTTCCCTCTCATCCCACAAAGCTGCCGGCCACCATCCATCCATCTTTATATAGTGCCAGAAAGCGACACGCCACTTTACATGAATCACTTGTTTGTCGCCAACATGGCCAGTTAATTGCTGGGAACAGTTTTCATATAGTAATTGTAACAGATGTATGTTCTTAGTATAGGTATGGGAACAGTATTCTAGAAACCAGTTTTCCAGAAAGCTCCAAATTACAGGAAGGCCAATTCCCATAGACTCTATTTTAATAGAATAACTGGACTTCTTAAAAATGGACTCTCTTTGCCAAGCAAAGATGCGTTTGTTTCTCTACCAGTACGACTGGAATTACCCCCCTTCAAGGCCTTTGTCCATTATAATGTTTTAAAGTTGACCCATTCAAAAACAAATAAAAAAAACGTTTCAATGCACACCAGACTACATTGTTAGAAACCCAATTAAAGTAAAAGTGCCAAACAAACAGCAGTAAATAATCTCGGCCAAAGTAAGCCAAGGCGCAGCTGGCAGCAGGCAATGCCGAGATGTGCCAATGGGAAATTTTTCAAAGGCAATTCATTAACAAAAGACAACAAAGATAGGCATTGCCCAGGATTATATATTTGTCTAAAAGTGTCATTATTTAGCAATTAAGAATAGGAATTTAAAGAGCACACATAAGCGGCCAAGAGGTTTGTTTTTATGATTCTATTAAATTACAGCTGACAATAAAAGCTAGAATTTTTTTTTAAGTAAGAGTGCCTCACCTTAAGGTGGCCATACACACTAAGATCCGCTCACTTGGCTATGGGTGTGTGATATCGGGCCAATTCGGTCGTTTGGACCTGGGGCCAAACGTTAAAATTAGAATGACTGGTATAGACGTCCGTAGGTGACCACATCAACGAGCCAATGCAGTCCCCGATCCTACCAATTTTCAAACCTGCCCGATGGAGATCCGCCCAATTTCAGGCCAGATGTCAGCTGGGCAGGCCGTCGTTAGTGCCCATAGATGGGCTAATAATCAGTCTAAGGGACCCATATGGGCAGCTAGAATCGGCCGTGTATAGCCACCTTTAGCAGTCAGCTAACACCCAGTAAACTCAATAACTAGGTATTTCTTATCAACAATCCTCGCAATTCACACCCTCAGGTCGCACCCATGGAAGGGGCACTTCCACCCAATGCTTTTTTTGCCATTATGGTAGAATTGCCCCCTGCCATTACATTAACATTTATTTATAAAGCGCCAATATATTCCGCAGCGCTGTACTGCCATCTCCCATTGTGTTAGCTATTGGGTTTTATTAGTAAACACCACACTGCAAATGAAACAGGGCATCCAACAAAAATACAAAATACTAAATAAGTCAAACACAAAGTTTTATGTCCAAATCAGCCACTCAAGCAGGACCAAACCAGGGTAACTGGATGCCTTCATCCCCAAGGCCAGTGAATATCTAGCTGGGCCACAATGGCAAAAAAAGTTTATGTTTTGGTGATGGATGGACACAGTCAAGTTGGAATGCAATATACCCTCATACATGGCCAGCTTAAAGGAAAAATATCCTCATTCAGTTGGGCTTATGTAATATAGGGTGCTCATATATCTGGAAGTTCAGACAGTGTTTATGCACCTTTTCTACATACACCCAAATGAATGAGCTCAAAAAAGGGGAATATGTTCTCTTGTATGCAGAGAAACAATCAAATGTTATATCTTTTCTTTGTTAGACAATATTGCATGGGGCATTTAAATACCATAATCACTCTATTCGCAGAAAGAAGCAGCACTTCTTATATGACTTCAGTGGAAAGGGACCCTTGCAGAGTAGCAAGCGTGATGACCACCGCTACTTGATCAAAAATGCCCCTTGACACATGGCCATTATAGCGGATACTCTAGACCAGTGCTGTCCAACTTCTGTGGTGTTGAGGCCAGAATTTTTCTGGCCTACAAGGTGGAGGGCAGATAATAGAAGTTTTGAGCACTCCCCTTTTTAAACCACACCCACTTCGAACTACACCCATGTTATCACAAGAGCTTTTAAGCCCATCCCCACATTAATGGTAGCGCAGCAAAAATTAAAATGGATGGTACTAATCCATGTCACAGCCGCCTCCTCCTCCCCTGTGGATAGCACAGCAACCCCCAACACATAATTACACACCTTAGGGACCATTTAATGGCTATTTCCAACTGCTAACAAACTTCCAGAACAAACCTCTGCCAGGTTCACCTCCCCAGGCAGCATAGGGCAGGCAGAGTACAGCACACATAGGCAGCATAGAGCAGGCAGGAGTATGGCACAAGCGCACAGCATAGGGCAGGCAGAGTATGGCACAAGCGCACAGCATAGGGCAGGCAGAGTATGGCACAAGCGCACAGCATAGGGAAGGCAGAGTATGGCACACACAGGAAGGGTAGGGCAGGCAGAGTATGGCACACGTGCACAGCATAGGGCAGGCAGAGTATGGCACACGTGCACAGCATAGGGCAGGCAGAGTATGGCACACGTGCACAGCATAGGGCAGGCAGAGTATGGCACACACAGACAGCATAGGGAAGGCAGAGTAGGGCAGGCAGAGTATGGCACACACAGGCAGGGTAGGGCAGGCAGAGTATGGAACACACAGGCAGCATAGGGCAGGTACACACAGGCCATACTCTGCCTGCCCTACGCTGTGTTTGTGCCATACTCTGCCAATGTGTGTCATACACTGCCTGCCCTATGCTGCCGTGTGTGCCATGCTATTATCAGGAAAGCCCCACTTCCCAAGCATTCTGAATAACAGCTCCTATACCTGTAGTGAGCAGATTATTTCTCAAAGCATGTTTTAGGCCAAGATTAAAGTTTATGGAGCCACTGAGGCCTTAAAAATTATTTAGGGGGTCAAATGCAGCCTATGGGACTCCAGTTGGACAGCCCTGCTCTAGGCCATTCTGTCTCAGATCCAGTTTGAAATCCAGATGTTACATGAATGTAGGATTTTAAACCCAGAATTAATTAGCAGACTGACAGGAGCTAAGAGACCAAAATGAAAAGAGGAAAATGCATTATGCACAAAGTGCATGTCGCTCAGTCCTGCAGGCTGGGGCTTCTACCAGCTCAGGCACAGCACAGACACCAAGGCCGATACTGCATGAACCTATACATCAAGAGACGTATATTCCACACACAGCCAAAAGCTCTGATTGAAAGCACTTTGCACGCTGTCACGATGAATCACTTTGGCCACCTTCATCCACTTCCAGATGGAAAGAAAATTTGTCAGAAAACCTGCCCACGACAAACGCTTCCTTATAAAATAACACCGACACATCAAAACAAGCTTCCAAAATAGGTCAAAAACTTGCACAATCTTGAAAGTACTTTGCAGTTATAGGAGACAAAGATACAATGAAAACTTTAGCTTGCAAACTTTAGCTTCCAGCTATCAAATGGGGGTCACTGATCCAAAAATCAAAAAGCTATTGCTCTGTAAGGCTACAATTTTATAGTTACTTTTTATAACTTATTTTTCTATTCAGGCCCCTCCTATTCATATACCAGTCTCTCATTCAAACCACTCCACTCCCTGGTTGCTGAGGTAATTTGAACCCTAGCAACAATATAGCTGCTGAAACACCAAACTTGAGAGCTGCTGAACAAAAAGTGAAATAACTAAAAAAAGACTACAAATAAAAAATGAAGACCAATTTTAAATGCAATTAAAGACAGGGCTGGGGAAAAACATAGAGCAGCACCTCTATCTTTCTTACCCTAGCGCAGATGGGTGTACCCCTGCTTCCTCCTAGTTACTAGTCGGCATCAATCATTGGCATAGCTTTAAGCAGAGTGGCTTTGTGAGCGACGCCATGTTTGGGGGCAGGGCATGTCCCAGCCTATCAAACCTCACCAACAAGGCTGATGCCACTTGAATAGCAGCTGTGCATAGTGCGTTCTGAAAATTTTTCCACTTCTGTGTTCACGCGGCAAAATTTAACCCTTCCTTCGGTTTGGCCAGGACCGTGGATTCAGCCTAATCCATACCCTGCCCGAATACCAAACCGATTTGGTGCATCCCTAATAGAGGGCACCAGCACCAGTTATGTGTTGAAAATGTTTTATTGGACTGACAAAATCACCTATAGCAGCAGCGAATCTCCATTAAACTCAATTGGAGGTGGCACCAGTGGTTTTGGGCTATTTACCACAGACAAAAAATAGACCGCTGGAGAATCCGCCTTGCCAGACATTAGCAAGAAAAGCAAAGCCTTCTGCTGCCAAAAAAGCATCTCTTCTTGTGCAGAACAGAAATAGCTTGCCTAGCCAACTGAATCATTTTAATTTCTAGCATTACTGGTCCTTTAAGCAAGGATGAGTCAATACTGGCCTTACCTGACCTGTCCATACTTTTTCTCCTTTAGGCCAGGATTTGACCACCTTTGACCTTACTAATTAACCCATGGAATGTCCAGGGGATTCAGGCAAACTAAGCATGTTGATGTGTGTCCGGACAGAATTCCTATTAGGGACTTTCCCTTTAGAGACGGAACTACCTATAAAGGCAAATTAAATTTCCAGGTAAAGCTTGAATAACCGATTCTGTAAATGGACAGATGTGGAAATACAGCTCCATGTAAACCACTAAACGCAGCTTGAGCTACAATTTGCGGTGCAGCATAAGCAGAACAAACCTACAGTACATTAATACATATAAATTTTATAAAGAGCCCCGTTGGCTAGCAGAGGATACTAGGTGGCCATCACAATGGCTGTTGGCTCTATTAGCTCTATAGAATTCTTGTAAAAGACAAATATCTGCAGGCGCTACTGCGGAACAAAGCCACCGAGTTCACTTTACAGAAGAGTAATTGTTAATGGGAGTATTTTCTTTAAACACGATGCTCTCTCTCGGAGTAGCTTGTCCAGGCCTGAGATCCTAGTGTGGTGCAATGTACTGTAGCAATGTGAAATGCGCTGTGCCCCTCATTGTTAGGGGACAAACCTATGGCTGTCTGACAGGCAGCAGATTTATATGTAGGAAAGCTTTGGCCAAACATAAAACTTTAGAAATAGAGCACAATTGGGTCAAAGATGCAAAACTCTGATACTACATCCTGCGCAGTATAGTGGGTAAATAAATTTAAAAAAAAAAAAAAAAAAGGACAAAATCTTACATTTTTATGCTGTAATCAGTAGGCAGTGTGTCTATAGCTGAAATGAATAAGTATTTATTTTATCATGGGGGCTTATTAACCTTTTACAAGGAACACTAAGCACTTCAAAGCAAACTGATCTAAAATGACTCCTATTTTTTTTAGTTTTCATGATATAAGCAGTTTTACACTAACCTGATTTTCAAAGCAGACCAATGTTTTTCCTGCAGGGCTGTACAAACCATATAGGTCCGTGTCTAGGCCAGTAGCTTTGGGGAGGTGAAGGGGGGGGGGGGTAGATCATAGGTGCCTATTTGGTAAAGAACAAAAAAAAAATAATCTGGCAGTGCCTGGCTTTTCTGCCACTGATACATGTGCAGTAAAGCAAGACCACCTATGCATTTGCCAATCCCTAAAGGAAGGAGGGGGATCCTTGATGTTAATAGATCCCCAACCAACGAGCACAAAAGGATTTTTAAAGCACCCCAACAAGAAAGAGTGCTGTGAGGCCAAAACACATGGTAAAGTCTAAGTCTACAACTAGAAGACACCCTGCTGAATTAAAAAAAACCCCCAAAACACAACCAATTACGAATAATCTCTTGGGAAAGTTACACAAAATTAAACCAAAGAACATTGATATTCATAGTGTACCAAAAAAATAGCTTCTACAGACCCAAAATTACAAATAATGCATTGTAAATTTTATTATGACAAACTAGGCTTGCTGTCTACTCTAAAGTACCAAACGACAAATAAAAACCGGGTAGTTCTCACAAAAGTTCCAAAAAAATGTTTGATAACATGCATCTTATTTATGAAAGGCTATAAGAAAAATAAAAACCATAAATATGAAAGCCACAAAATGTCAATTATTTTAAAAGCCCATGTAACTAGACAACTAAATGCCATGCAGAAAGCCACAAAATGCACAAAAGTGTAAACAAATTTTCATGCCTTGCATGTCCCTAACGGTAAAGCAGACCCACAAAACAATATATTTTTGTAAATGTTCCATTTTGGGTATTCCATGGCATCTATGAAAGCCTGTGGTCTTCATTTTGTTATGGCACACGGTTTGTATTTTTCAGCTGACCACGCTAAAGGTTATCCAGCAGGGGCCACAAAAACATATTGTACAATATTCGGTGCATGTATGGTGAATTGACGAGGCGATCGATATTGCAAAATCCTTGGATATCGGTTGCCTTGCCAACTGGGTGGGACAGAAAATTCTGATTGGGCGCCGTTAAAGGTGCCTGAGCAAATGCATGTGTTTAGGGCTGAATCGTCAGATAGTGGTAATTCCTATCGTTTCTGCCTCCATATCTGATGATTCAGCTTTGAACGTTAGTGGAGGGTAGAAGCTATATTTCCTGCGACCAATGGTGACTTATGACCACCTTTATTCTGAATTGTTGCGGTTAACAGACATTACCCTTCTTGCACTTTGGCAAGTTTACGCAATGAGCCTTCTTAATACATACCACATAAGAATACCCAAAATATACGGAATGCAAAAACCACAAAATATGAATAGTGCATACAGTATTCCAGGGGCGAAGGTCCCTTAAAGTAAGCTAACCTCACAAAATCCCATCCACGCTGTCAGCCAATGAGAAAGGTTTAGCAGACGGCACTAGCCCCATTCGTAACAGACTACTGACTGACACTGTCAATTGGGAGTGTCGTACCATTTGCAGAACCCATGGATTACATTTAGTGACACAAAAGACACCTTCCTATTGCCACAAATCTTATAGCAGCAGAGTGACTGTACGAGGAAGCTTTTAAAATTGCCAACAGCCTTAGCCGCTTCTTGCTGACATCAATGGAAAGCACCACAGATACAGATCTGCGATTAGCAACGTGCACAGCCACCTTTTAGAATGTATTTAAGGGTGCTGGGTTACTTCAAGTGCTTCCCACGGATGCCACCGCAAACTAAATGTGCCAAAATGAATAGCATCATTAATGCCACCACCGGCGTTTTCTCTGCCGCCACAGTCTGTAAAAATGGCGCCACCATTACTGCACACATGGGGCAGATTTCTGCCTGAAAATGCAAACTTATATAAGTTCTCAGACAAAAAAAACGTGCCCTATAGGTGCCGTTGGATGAAACCGAGCAAAATTTGGAGGGATGGCCAGGAAATGCTTATGTCACACACAGCCTTTTTACTCACTGCGAAAATGCCCTAAACCAGCCAATACCACCTGAGCTGGCAATTTGAAATTTTAACAACTGCCTGTCACTGCACATGTGGGGTGCATACTGGCCTGAAAAAGTACTTTCCAACCAAAATCTGCCCCTTGTGTGCAGTGCAGATTGTTGCTCCTAAAGGACATGTCAGCCCTGCATTTTCCTACCATGTTTATAAGTTGGGCAAATCTCCCCCACAACAAATTATTTGTATTGCATATATCCCCTCTGTTTGCCAGCAACATCACAACAGCCTAAAGCAAATAGCAGCTTTCACCCGGCAGCCATTTTCATCAGTGACATTTACATCTGCGTACAGTACATGCAATGTAAAGTTCATGCAATGAAGGATGCAGGCTTACATAGGCAGAACTTACAGTGATAAAAATGTCTGCTTGAATCCAGCACTGTATTGGTTAAACAGAACTCAGGACAGGAGATTAATAGTCTGAGCTAAGAAGAACTGAGCATGCTCAATAGCCAACAGCCAAAGTAAATTCCTGAGGGCGAGGGTCAAATGGGTTAGAAGAAGAAGGAATCCCAAGTGATTAATGGGGTGCTGCAGCCTTACTATTAAAGGAAATCTATACCCCCAGAATGAAGACATAACATAGACTGGTCTGCAGGTTAAGTATAGTAAAGTGACCTATTCGCCATTTAGTGATGGGCTCCCTCTGATCAGCTGACAGGAAATAATGCAGCTCTAACTGTAACAGGAAGTAGTGTGGGAGTAAAAGGCAGAACTCTGTCCATTCATTGGCTGATGGGGCCTAGCATGTATGTGTGCCTTGGCTTGTTTGTGTGCACTGTGAATCCTATGATCCCAGGGGGCGGGCCTTAATTCTTAAAATGGCAATTTTCTATTTAGGATTACCCAATGGCACATACTACTAAAAAGTATAATTTTTATGAAAATGGCTTATTCAGATTAAGCAGAGTTTTACACATGAGCTGTTTATGCAATATATTTTTATAGCGACCTACATTGTTGGGGGTATAGCTTTCCTTTAAACTTTTAACAACCAGAGCGGCAGGTACTTAAACATTACAAAGAGGCTGTTCACCGACTCCATTTGTGCGTGACGATTACAGTTCCACCATTATTAATTGCTGCAGAGACCCTCAGCACCCGCTATGGCAAAGAATATTCTGGCGTTCTGTCGCCGTGACATAATGCAGGACACAAAACCCACTTACAATACTGACTTTTAGCTGCAGACTAGAATCATCTTCATGCCACTGCCATAAAGAGACACCCCAAATAGCAGCAGCCCCCATTAAGCTACATTATACAATACACCAGCAGATTAGTATAGAAATATATATGTAATGTGAACGTACAACTGTACATAGACTTGTGCTGCAAGGTTCAGCTAAGCAATATAAGCGGTACTGGTTGGTAATCTGCCATTAGTGTGCCGCTATACACTTATTCAAGCGTAAGTAACAAAGGCAGACAGAAAGCTAAACATCTTCCCACTCTCCGATGCTTGTGTTAATCCATTACCCGCATGTGTTAGTGGAACATGTTACAATCCTTAGCTAACCAAATCCTGTGCTCTTGACTATTAAATGGGGTGCGACAAAAACAAGCAACCGATTCGGCTTTATAGGGGCCAACATAGCTTTTCGTACAACACAAGATCTGGTTTTAGAAACAGCATTAGGACAAGCACCACCAAGGTTTTGTTTTCTCTACTTAGGGCTGTGACACACGGGGAGATTAGTCGCCGCGCACTGAATGTCCCTTGTCGTGGGCGACTAATCTCCCCGAAATGCCATCCCACTGGCTAGAATGTAAATCGCCGGTGGGATGGCATACACGGAGCCGCTATTTTGCAGAAGTTGCCTTGAGAGGAAACTTCCACAACTTCTGCAAATCAAGTTGCCGCGTATGCCATCCTACCGGCGATTTACATTCTAGTCGGTGGGATGGCATTTCGGGGAGATTAGTCGCCCGAGACTAGGGAGATTCGTTGCGCGGCCACTAATCTCCCCATGTGTCACAGCCCTTACACTGTAGCTTTCTTATCTCCCCCACCAACACTAATACATAAAGGCTTCTCCAAGCTGCTGAGGTGCAAAGCCTGTGGCACACAAAGTGGTGGGGTATTTTGCTGGCCATGAAAACATATGAATTGACAATTTGGCAGCTTCTGGGAATGGATTTTCACTCTAATTATGCAGAAAATGGCCAGCGATGGCATGTTTACTCAACTGGCAATTTCGGAATTATCCCCATTTCAGAGCTGGGAAAAACACAAACAATACACGTGACGGCCATAAGCCTAAGGGTGAAGACACATGGAGCTACTAGTAGCAGCTACTTGTCATGGCTACCAAAACAGACAATACTGATCATTTACTGATAATTGTCCCTACGTGTGTTTTTGCAGAGGCAATTCTCAGTATTGTCTATGGCAGGGGATTTTCTGGAGTTTAGTAGCCATGAAAAAGTAGCTGCTACTAGTAGCTCCATGTGTCTTCACCTTAAGGGCTCTGGCACACGGGGAGATTAGTCGCCCGCGGCAAAACTCCCTGGTCGCGGGCGACTAATCTCCCCGAGTTGCCTACCCCTGCCATCCCACCGGCGATTTACATTTTCACCAGTGGGATGGCAATCCGGGGAGATTAGTCGCCCGCGTACAGGGAGTTTTGTTGCCGGCGACAAATCTTCCCGTATGCCAGAGCCCTAAAGGTGGCCATACATGGGCAGATTTAAGCTGCCAACTTGAGCCCCTTTAGATCGATTCAGCTGGGTTTTCTGCTCATGTATGAGGCCCCCCGGCGGGCCTCCCTAATCGATATCTGCCCAAAAATTGGCCAGGTGTCAATCAGGCAGGTTTGATTTTCCCTTGGTCCAAGGGCCTTTATGCCCTTCGTTAAATTAGCCTGATATCACCCAGCACTTAAATCTTTGTTTAGGTGCAAATTGATTTGATGGGGTGCATTTCATTCAGACGAAGTGAAATGTTTGTGGTTTCAGGCCAATAAACTTGTCATGGGTCATCCCCGTTAATGTGAATGACAGGCGGCACAGAGTGCTTCTACACCAGCTGGAACGCTACATGTCCCATAGGCCCTAAACGGGAGTCCATTATACAGAGGGTTTACCTATAAACTGTTAATCTTATTAACTGTGTTCTCTTCCTCTCAAAATGGCTCGCAAGAACCAGAAAGCTGGAAAAATCAGAGAAAGTTTAGTTTTAATGTTTGTCCCGTTTAGTTCCGGAAAATGACCCACACCATGGTGCAACTTGCCCACTGTGCTGCAGCTGGTTCACAGATACCCCACCCCGGCACAGAGTAAGCAACAGGCAAGATTCAAGCCGCCCCACAAGCTGCTACCCTAAGAAAGCCATCATTTACCTGGGGGTATTCTGGTGTCACTTTAAATGTAAACAATGAAACCGGAGGCCTACAGATGTACAGTGAAACTGATCCTGGCAGCAGTGCTGTGAAACTGCTATGGGGTAATGAGAGCTACTCAAATGGCAGCCATAAAGCAAGACCTTAGCCGCCGTTATCCCAACATAGGAAGGCAGATAGTCACGTGACTAGCAGGAAATACACCTCCTCAGTGCAAGCAGAAAAAGCATCCCACTGCTTCCTTTATAGAGAGCCAATACATGTACCCAGCACTTACAAGACTGTCCAGCATTCACATTAGTCCCGGCCCCAGTGGAGCTTACAATCTAATTTACCATCACATTCACTAGGGTCAATTTCACCAGAAGCCAATTAACCTGCCTGCAACTGCACTACAACTCCCAGCACCCTTCCAAGCCCCTGTAGGAAACTTTAACCAGTAACATCTCAACCCTATACACAAGACCCACTCAACTGTTGCTGAACTAGAACTTAAAAAAGAAAGTGAGGAGAGCTGGGAGTTGTAGTTCATTAACTGCATGAACCCCGCTTACATTTACAGAGATGTAAACTGAAGGCTTATGAAGAGGCTTCCCAGTTACTGCTACACTACAACTCCTAGGAACTCTATGGAGCGCAGAATAGCGAGAGTTATAGTTGAGGAGGAGCCACAGGTTGCAACAATGCAGCAGAGCGATGCAGCGAGTCGGTGCGGGCATGGCCTCCCCATACAAACACAGAGAAGACAAAGTATGGGCCAGTCCCTACACCCAAGCACCTTCCCCCTCCCTTACTCCCACCTCCGGCCCTGTGCGGCCTGCGGACTGACACTACTAACAGCGGGAATACTCACACTACTCCAGAGCCGAGCCCGGGCCGCACGCACGGACACTGGGGTGCTGAGGAGCCGCACTCACTGCAACATGGCGAGGGGAACGGCGGCGGCGGCCCGACTGCTCTTTCCTCTCTCCTCCTCCTCCTCCCGCTGGTGCGCACTGCAGCCTGGGAGAGACTGGCACCTCCTCACTGCAGCCGCTACCTGGGCCCGGCCTAGCGAGTACTCACTTCCTGCTCCGCCCCGCCCACTTATGGTTATACCGCCCACTGACCGCGGCGCCTCCTAGCGCTGCTCTTCCGGGTACTTCCGCCCTCAGTGGGGCTGCTACCTGTGTGCGGGCATTTACCTCGCACCTGGTTATTGTATATTCCTCCGCCGCATTGCGGCCTCTTATTAGCGTTCCGTAAAAATGGCGACCTGGCTGAGGAGTTATCAGGTCCCAGTGTGTAGAGTATGTAGACAGCAGACAGGGAGCATAAGTTCAGTTCTCAGGCTCTGGAAACAGGGTCAGATTAAAACTGGTATTTACGTTTTAGGGCAAGTTCTCAGTCATTGGGCACAGACACTCTGGCAATAGGTTTCAGATTCCGACTGGTATTTGCCTTAGTAACATAGTAAGTTAGGTTGAAAAAAGACATACGTCCATCAAGTTCAACCATAATGCCTATATATAACCTGCCTAACTACTAGCTGATCCAGAGGAAGGCAAAAACATAGTAAGTTGGGTTGAAAAAAGACATACGTCCATCACGTTCAACCATGATGCCTATATATAACCTGCCTAACTGCTAGTTGATCCAGAGGAAGGCAAAAACATAGTAACATAGTAAGTTGGGTTGAAAAAAGACAAACGTCCATCAAGTTCAACCATAATGCCTATATATAACCTGCCTAACTACTAGCTGATCCAGAGGAAGGCAAAAACATAGTAAGTTGGGTTGAAAAAAGACATACGTCCATCACGTTCAACCATGATGCCTATATATAATCTGCCTAACTGCTAGTTGATCCAGAGGAAGGCAAAAACATAGTAACATAGTAAGTTGGGTTGAAAAAAGACAAACGTCCATCACGTTCAACCATAATGCCTATATATAACCTGCCTAACTACTAGCTGATCCAGAGGAAGGCAAAAACATAGTAAGTTGGGTTGAAAAAAGACATACGTCCATCAAGTTCAACCATAATGCCTATATATAACCTGCCTAACTACTAGCTGATCCAGAGGAAGGCAAAAACATAGTAAGTTGGGTTGAAAAAAGACATACGTCCATCAAGTTCAACCATAATGCCTATATATAACCTGCCTAACTGCTAGTTGATCCAGAGGAAGGCAAAAACATAGTAACATAGTAAGTTGGGTTGAAAAATGACAAACGTCCATCACGTTCAACCATAATGCCTATATATAACCTGCCTAACTGCTACTTGATCCAGAGGAAGGTAAAAACATAGTAACGTAGTAAGTTGGGTTGAAAAAAGACATACGCCCATCACGTTCAGCCATACTGCCTATATATAACCTGCCTAACTGCTAGTTGATCCAGAGGAAGGCAAAAACCCCATCTGAAGCCTCTCTAATTTGCCTTCTATGGAAACAAGTTCTCAGTCACTGGGAAATTGAACAAATATGATGGGCTCCTATACTCTGGCAACAGGTCTCATTCCGCCTGGTACTTACTTACAGTCTGAAAAAAGTTCTCAGTCACTGGGAAATTGACCCAATATGTTGGGTTCTTACACTGAGAACAGGTCTCTGATTCCAACTGGTATGTACATTTTAGAGGCACCTCTTAATTTCAGGCAGTGTTAGGAACCACTTCACATAGGTAAATTTCCAACTTTAGCAACTTTAGGTTAATTCCACGACCTTTCTGTTTCTGTTGCTAAAGTTGGAAATTTACCTGTGTGAAGTGGTTCCTAACACTGCCTGAAATTAAGAGGTGGGAAAGCACAGAGTCGTGAGCTACAAGCGAACCAATTGGATGTCATATAAACCCAAGGGGGTCTGTAAGTAGATTGGCAATCGGAAAGGGATATCACAACTGGGCACAAAAGGGTGATATAAGTAAAAGTCATCACTGGTGTTAAAAAGCACATGAGAGTGCACATTGTGAAGTAATAACAGTATTACACTATATATATATATTTTTTTTCTCTTTCTTCTTTTCCTCATAAGACCTCATCACTAAGTCTAAAGCAGAAGAGGGCACTTTGGAGTCATTTATTGAACTTTATTTGACCTGGGACACGAGGTATCTGAAGTGAGGAGCATACACTGAGAATTGCACTTATTTATATTTGTAAAAATACTTATGCTTAAACTGCAATTCTCACTCTATGGGAAATAGACAAATAAATGGTTCCTAAACTCTTAGATCAGGTCCACGTTTCTGTGAAATAGACCCAACCACTGGCACTTAGATAACGGGTTTAGTACAGGATTATGGAAATAGACTACATTAGCAGATACAGCAGCAACAAAAGTACTATAACTTTTTCTTTTATTAGTGGTCCAGTTTTACTGTACAAAAAATAGACCTTAATGGGGCTTAAAACAATGATTTCAGAATTTGCACAATGGACCCCATAACTGGTATTTTGCAGCCAGGGATGGATATTCAGTACTTGAGAAATCTGGGAATATACTAGGGATGAACGGAATCCAGTATTCGGTTCGGTATTCGGCTAAGATTCTGCCTTTTTTGTTCAGATTTGGCCGAATCCACCGTCCTGGCCGAACTGAATCTAAATCCTAAAAATCACATGCCTTTTTGTCACGTAAACACTGAAGTTGAAAATTTTTCAGTGCTCGGGAAGCAACATTTGACCCTTTCAAAACCTTTTTGGTTCGGTATTCACTTTACAAAGGATTCAGGGGTTCGGCCAAATCCAAAAAAAGTGGATTCGGTGCATCCCTAGAATAGATCCAAGAACAATCTGGGATCTGAGAATGCAAATATGGCTAAAATGCTGCATTTATATACTGTACTTACTTACCAGCCCAAAGGTTCAGCGTCCCTATAGCAGTAATGAGCTAGGCCTTCAAAGTTGCCCATAGCAGTTTGCCATCTTGGATCTTGTTAGGCCATCTTTTGTGTGTCAATGGCACTGCACATGCTCAGCTGTTGAGAAGCTAACATTAGGGGCATATGCTAAAAAACAGCAAAAAGAAGATGGGGGGCTACAGGGGGCATCTTTGGAGGCACAGATCTTTTCTGCTAAAGGGCTGTGGTGGACTTGAACTTGCCCTATCCAGTTTAAGGGAATTCAGCACAACCTATAGATCAGTCCTCATTGGGTGCCGGGGAATTAACTGCCTGTATTGATCAGTCTCTGCCACTGCAGACATTACACTGAGTAAGCTTCTGAAATGAAACTCTAGGCTGACTAATTATCTGGGAAGTAAATCCATAACCAGGCAGCTAAAATACATTGTACTCCTCTATAGCCCTTATTAAATAGTCTATTGCAATATTAGGGATCGGATTGCCAGGGTCCATCTCAATCAATATCAGGTAATTAAACTCTCTGTAGATCACTCTCTGTTACTATCAGCAATTTAAACTGTATGCTTCGCCTCACTCAGTATCAGGGATCTGAACTCAAAGGTTAGAGTAGTCACTTTAATTGTCAGGGTTTTAAAGGACAAGTAAATGGCAGTTTAAAGTATTAGGTTTATTACTGACTATTCTCTGTCACTGAGCAGATTACATAATGCTCAGTCTCAAATCACAGTAGCACAAGAAAGTCTTCAAAACTCACCTTCCAGTGTTCATTATTTAAGCAAGAGAAAGGGCAGGTGGAGAGAAGCTGACTGTATACCCAGTGTGCTCTTACCTGTAGGCTCACAGTGTCCTGCAACCCCTGACCTTACCTTGTTTCATTGTGAAGTGATAGATTGTGGGGGTTGAATTCCCTCAGCTTTCTTTAGTGGGGAAGGAGAATAGGGGTTTCATTACACTGTGAGCCTAAGGGGGGGGTGGGGAGATGGTTCCAGCAAGCACACAGAAACCTTCAAAAAGGGAGGGTTTATTTTCCCTTTAAATGATAAGTTTATTCTTATATCTACTCCACTCCCCCCTTTTGATTTTGTGTACTGTTCTAGTTGGAGAATGTCATATGCATAATATTTTTCCAGGTCCAATCAGCTGGTAGTATTTAGTAATCTTGCTTAAAGAACAACAACACCAAAAAATTAAAGTTGCCCTGTACTGGTACAACTAATGTGTTAGCCTCAAAAACACTACTATAGTACAGGTATAGGACCCATTAACCAGAATGCTTGGGACCAAGGGTATTTCAGATAAGGGGTCTTTCCGTAATTTGGATCTCCATACCTTAAGTCTACTAAAAAATCAACAAAACATTTATTAAACCCAATAAGATTGTTTTGCATCCAATAATGATTATTTATATCTTAGTTGGGATCAATTACAAGGTACTTTTTTATTACCACAGAGAAAAAGGCAATCAGTTTTAAAATTCTGAATTATTTGATTAAAATGGAGTCTGTGGGAGACAGGCTTTCCGTAATTCGGAGCTTTCTGGATAATGGGTTTTCGGGTAAGGCATCCCATACCTGTATATATAAAGAATGCTACTGTTGAGCCACTTAGCAGATATCAGAAAAAACACCATTGTATTCTACAGAGCTTATCTGTTATCTCCTATGTAACCTGTGCCTTTTCTCCTTTTTTCCAGCTTGAATGGCAGCTTATTTATATAAACTCTAGCATTATATTTCATTTACTTTAAAAAACCTATCATTTTTTGCTGTAACTGTTCCTTTGAAGGAATCCTGGCGCAAACTGTCACAGCTTTAAATGTTTTCAAACGTATCGCCTAAAATGTCTATGCTTCTGTGCAGGTCAACATGGGAGAGGAAAAAGTTCATTGGGAAAGCATCCAGCTGCAGTACATAGTAAGTACGGTATGAGGGAAAGAAATGGAGATAGTGGACTATGTTTGTAGTCTAAAAATGTAGTTATACTTGAACCCAAACACAAACAGGTGCACTTTACACTGCACTTTGGAGAATTCTATTTTGTATGTTTACTTAACATAATGTGGTTTGAAGGAAATGATTGACACGGGCCCCTGTGGGAACTCTGGAGCTGCTGCCTGTACTGACCCTGTACCGACAAACATGTGCCTCTGAGTAGAGATGTAGCGAACCTCACAAAAAAAGTTTGCGAACCCGTTCGCGAACTTCTGCCAAAAAGTGCGAACTTTTGCGAACTTTGCGAACCCCATAGACTTCAATGGGAAGGCGAACTTTAAAACCTAGAAAAGCCATTTCTGGCCAGAAAACTGATTTTAAAGTTGTTTAAAGGGTGCCACGATCTGGACAGGGGCATGCAGGAGGGGGATCAAGGGCAAAAATTTCTCTGAAAAATTCGTTGTTGACACAGCGTTGCGTTTTGTGCTGTAAAGGGCAGAAATCACACTACATTTCTAAACTTGTGTAATAAACTGCTTTTACAAGGACTATTGGGTTACAGCAGATGAGATCAGCAGGACAGCTGCCCACAGCAGCTACATACAGAGTAGTAGAAAGTAGATTACTAGTCAGCAAAGCTACCTAAACTGTCCCTCAAACCCCTGCACAGCTCTCTCCCTATGCTAACTCATCAAGCACACAGGCAGAATGTAAAATGGCTGCTGGGCTTCGGTTTATATATGGAAGGGAGTGGTCCAGGGGTGGTCCAGGAGGGAGAGCTGCCTGATTGGCTGCCATGTATCTGCTGGCTCTGGGGTGAGAGGTCAAAATTTGGCTCCAGCTAAGGCGAACCCAAAATTGCGAACATCGCTAAAAGTTCGCGAACTTGCGAACTTGCGAACACCCGATTTTCGTGCGAATTAGTTCTCCGGCGAACAGTTCGCTACATCTCTACCTCTGAGCTCCATATTTGCCTTAATTATGACCTATTTAATTCCATTCTGTTGTCTTTAGTGCCCCTTATTATGTGAAAGGACACTGGGGGACAAAAAAACCTCAACGGCTTTTAGGCAGTATCAACCCACCACCAACCTTTACGAACGCACAAGATTTCGGGAGATATCCCCTGAAAACTTGTGCCACTTTTTTCTGCAATAAATGTGTTAGAGACATAGCCAGTATATTAATGTGCTTCTTCCCTTCGTAAAGGTTGGTGGTGGGTTGATACTGCCTAAAAGCCGTTGAGGTTTGTTTGTCCCCCAGTGTTTCTTCCCTTCGTAAAGGTATATGGAATGGCTTGGGAGCAGCCTAGGAATTGAAGCACCCTACGGAAGTATGTAAGCGGTGTGCCGAAGATTCCTTCTAGTGTGTCACCAACAACCCTCATTTACACAATATAAAGTGTTTGCATTGTCATCTAGGCCATGACAAGAGGACATCGTGGCGTAACTAGGGTGTGCTGGGCCCCCCCTGCAAAAATACTATTGGAAGGGCCCAGCACACACCGCTCCCTACTTGGACCCCCGCTTGCCCACAACCCATCCACCACTGGAGTCTCCACAGGTAGGAAAGCGGCTGTGGTGAGGGGATTTTTTCACTTCTATAGACGAAGTAGACAGTGGGGTCTGCTTCCTCTATGGTTACACCACTGACATCGACTAAGATATAAGAATGATTTCTGTAATGCGCCCTGCAGGTCCGGCGCAACTTCCTCCACTTAGACTGCGTTGCAGCATGCGTGATGTCACTGCGCCCATGTGTTGTAACGCCACAGCAAGTGTAGTGATGCTTTTGGCGTGGGGGACTCCTATAGGTAGTTATACATGTAATTTGTATAATATATATACACGTCAGGCAGGGTAAATTAGTGTGGTTGTGGGTCTATGGATTGCCAGTTTAGAGCATTTTTGTCTCCTGCTGCCCAGCTATTTTTTTCTTAGGGTATTAAACAGCACTGGAATTGATCAAGTTGAAATTATATTGCCTTTATTGATGACAAGAGCACATTACAGGGGTCTCGAGCTACTTCTGGCCCTCAGTTGCTCAGTTACTGTAAATACTGTACAGAACTCATGTAAACAATGGAATGTACATGTCGTGTAAATAGCAAACTAAAGGTTGACTGGCATGTGTAGACAGCTGCCGTTGTAGCTGAGATGAGGTTTGGTGCAAATCCAAACAGAGTTAAATCCACTTCTCTGCATTGCTTGTCTATTTGGACCCCGGTGTTGTGGGAACCCTATACATGAACCCATTGAACTTTGGAGCCAGTGTTCCTAATGCACTGGTTTTTCCAGCACCCAACTGCCTAATTCCAGGTCAGCAGGCTATTTGGCAGCAACTCTGAATGAAGGACTATAGAATCCACTCCAGTAATGATAAAAGGTATCTTTATTGATTGTTTAACACCCAAACACAACAAACAAACATTCACCAAATTCACATATTGTAAGTCTAGCGCAAGCTAGATCTGGAACTCCAAGAGATTGTTATGGCACTCATAATGCCCAAGATCTCTGTAGACCTCTTTGTGTGAAATTATTGTTTTATAAATCTGGCCTCCAAACATGTGGTCACCAAATTGCTCCTTGCAGCCACTACTTGTTGCATTTCTACTCGTTGAAAAGAACTGGCTCTGTTTACTCTGCTTTGCTTCCGGAGCACGTGACAAAATCCAGTACCAAAAGCAGGAAAAATGCAAATCTGTCGGAGCCCTCTGACATGCAAAAAAGGACCAGTGGTGTGTGGTATCCAAACAGTCAGCCCATGGGCTATGGAGACAGGTAGCTTAAAGGAACAGTAACACTAAAAAATGAAAATGTTTTAAAGTAAATAAAATATAATGTACTGTTGCCCTGAACAGGTTAAAGTTTTGTGTTTGCTTAAAGCTGGCCATACACGGGCAGATCCGCTAGCTTGGCGATGTCGCCAAGCGAGCGGATCTTCACCCGATATCCCCACCTACGGGTTGGTGATATCAGGTAGCAAGCACCTTAAAAAAAAAAAAAAACATTTGCGGCCATGGGGCAGTCAGTTCGGGGACCGCATCAACGAGCCGATGCGGTCCCCGATCCGACTGGATTTTCTAACCTGGCCGATCGATATCTGGCCAATTTCAGGCCAGATATCGGTCAGCCAGGCCCCTCGTTTCTGCCCTCGTATCGGCAGCTTCTATCGGCCCGTGTATGGGGGCCTTAAGAAACACTACTATAGTTTATATAAACAAAGCTGCTGTGTAGCCATGGGGGCAGCCGTTCAAGATGGAAAAAAGGAGAAAAGGCACAGGTTACATAGCAGATAACAAATAAGCTCTGTAGAATACAATGGTGTTTTGGTAGGATTTCCTGGGAAAGGTGTCTCCTGACCTAGGCATTGGTGTCAGTAACAGGCTTGATCCTCCCCCGCCATTAGCTTTTATAGGAGAGAGATTGCCAAGGCCAAGGCATTTGTTTCTCAGGCTTAATCCATCCCTGCTTGCGGATTTAAAAGGAGAGAGATCACTCAGACCAACAACCATTTTAATTGATCGATTCCCTGTCTTTTGTATGCCTGTAGCTAATTTGGCCAGATCAGCCGCACTTCCATTGTATTTTATTTAGCCTTGGAGTGCTCCCACAACCCCCCTTTTTGTGTACTTGTTCTGTATGTATCAGCTGCTTTGCCTTCTACTTGGACAGAGTATATCTGTGGTTAATAATTGTATGTATGTATGTATATCTTTAGTTATAAAGCGCTACTTATGTACGCAGTGCTGTACAGTAGAATAGATTAATACAAACAGGGGGTTATTAAGATAACAATAGATAAATACAAAGTATAGCAATAAATACAAGATACAGTTGCAATAAGTTAAAAGGCAAGAGGATAGAGGTCCCTGCCCCGTAGAGCTTACAATCTAGATGGGAGGGTAACTTACAGACACAAATAGGAGAATATAAATGCTGTATAAGTGCAATATAAGTGCTCTTATGTTTCAATGGAATTGCCCTCTATATGGGCAGAGAATATCTATGGTTACTCATTTTGATGGAGCATTATGGGAGTTTGCAGCATTCCATGTTTTCAGCAGTGCAGTCCTGAAGCATGGGAAAAGGTAAAGTTTACAGAGTATAGTGGGAATCATTCCCTGTTGTACTCCAGAAATAACCCAATGTAATGCAGATAATTACATTACCTGAATGTCTTACTGCTCTTTCTTGGAAAAGCTGATGAGATTAGTGAAACTAGCACACCAAGACTAATTGTAGAATTACTCTGGATCCATCTGTGCTTTTTGATTGTGTAAGGAACAGTTAATACTAACCCACAACTGTGGTTCCGCAGAGGCATTCTTTGGTCCACTGGTTCCCCATTGGTT
The DNA here is from genome assembly GCF_000004195.4 of Xenopus tropicalis. Taxonomy (NCBI): domain Eukaryota; kingdom Metazoa; phylum Chordata; class Amphibia; order Anura; family Pipidae; genus Xenopus; species Xenopus tropicalis. The sequence continues at coordinate 143,303,419 of NC_030681.2, forward strand.
TTCCTTGTCAGCACTGAGGTCATCAGGAAGTGGCGCCACATCTCAGATGGCCTGCAGCCCAGGGGTGCTAGAAGGATGCAAATACAGCTAAGAGATCAAGGAAGAGCCCTACTTTTGAACCATTGTAAGTTCTCCAGCTGCCATTGTGTGCAAACCTTGAGTAGGAGGAACTTTATCCCAGAGTGAAGTAATAAATAACCACCTTCAGCCCAAAGATGACCCAGTCTACCACTGAGAGTGCCAGTCCAGTGTATGACTGCAAACTCCTTTGAGAGAACTTGTTTGGGTTTCCTAGTGAATGAGCCACAATCGCAAGGGGACCGGCAGAAAACTGGGTTGAAAACCATAGTAATGTAGGGCACGAACAATGGATTTATCAAAGAAATAAAAAAAATCTTTGTTCAGGTACCAAGCTAAGAAAGAAGCATATGAATGCAGCAAAAGAAGCATCTCTATGATGTGGTGGTCCCACATTGTAAGTGCCCCAAGTGCAGTGGTTTTCTGACTGGTTCTCTTTGTGAAACTTTTTTGTGGTCCAGCATTTTGATATCTTATAAGGAACCTGTCACCCAGACATCATAAGATATATAATAAAAGTTCTTTTCAAAGTAAAAATGAAAACCCAAATACTTTTTTCTCAACACATCAATATCCATTATAAAAACATTTAAAAATCCCAGCTGTCAATCATTTATTGCCTGCCCTGCCTCAGGCATAGAGGCAGGGCTGACAATTTCTTTCACTTTCCATTCAGCAATCACATCCCCCTCCCAACTCACCATCTAAATGTGTAGCATAGGCTACACAAAGGATACAACTTGCCCTAATAACAGTGCCCACAAAATGGTGCCTGCCTGCTGGCTGTGATTGTGTAATTCCAAGACTGAAGGAAACACGATTTATGTCATTTAAATAGTGTAAGTGAAGTTTATTTTGCTTGACAAACACAATAGAAAAGAACTTGAATTTCTTTCTTACGGTGACAGGTCCCCTTTAAAAAATCTAATAATTGATAGCCAGGACTGTACTAGTATGTGGAACTCATGGAGCGGAAGTTTATCAGGAAGGCGATAGGTTTTCGTGGGAAGGTAAGGGTGTGTCTGAGCATGACTAGGGTGAATCGGGGCATGGCTTAAAACATACTGATGTGCAGTTTGTGAATGTTGGAGTGTATGTAATATGTGCAGAGTAAATACCCATTCTGTACTTTCCTCAAACTCTACCTGAATAATGTCAATCCTAATAGCTTAGTCTTAAGTAAAAGAACCATCGTGGGGGCAGTTTCCAAGAGATTTCTGCCTATGCCCCCATCACACCCCCAACCATGGCCTGTTGATTTCATGGCTACCAGAAAGCATTGTTCTGCTAAAGACTATGGATAAGAACTGGTGGATCTGACCATGAACTGTAAAGTAAAGCCCACTGATATGAATAATACAGGGAAATACAGCTAAGTCACCTCGCTAGCATAACCTGCACTTACAGGCAAAAGGGGCATTTGGCTAGGGCCCACCAATAATAAGTAACAGGGGGTAATGACATAGGAATGGACTGCTGTTAATTGGGGGACTCCCCATTCCATATGCCACACACACATATATATACTTGGTAAGGACCAGCATATATACAAATGCTAATTCCCAGAATGAGTGGAGGCTGAAGCACAGCCAGTACAAACAAGCAGGCATAACTCTGTGGCACCTTACCTGCTATAGGTACACCTACTTAATTGCTCCTTTCCCAAATGAATAGTCCAGGACAATAGAGCAGTTGATGTGACAGGCAGTTGCTAATTTATCCCATGGCTATGTAATTCATACAGCCAGCTGGCAGTTGTGGTTATTTGTCAGTCACATAGTGTAACTGTAATGTTGATTTACATCTACCTGATATTACTTTGCCAAGGAACAGCGAGTACCATACAAAGAGAATAGGAATATTTCTAGCATTCGGTAATAGAATAGAATAGCAGTGTTGGAGTGGGGTTCCTGACGCCATTGGCCCCCTTACAGCAGTTTCATATAGATATTTCCAAATAGGTTTTTACACAGCTCTCTATGGAAATAAGGAATGGCTTATGGGAATTCTCCTAGGCTGAGGCCAGGGTACTCTGGTAGGCCAGACTGATACTGGAGTTGGTGGGACCAGTGTTAGAGAACAGGGGTCCCCAGTTAACTCAGTAGCTCTAGGGTAGTGGTATAAATAAGGTATGTCTGTCCCATATGCAAGCTTCCTTCTCTTGCTGAACAGAAATAGCTGATAGACACCCCTAAAGTATAGAATAACACATTGCTTTACGAAGGTTAATACTCCTAAACGGTTGCCCATGTTCCCTGGAGGGATAAAACAGTAGAAAACAAAAATTATTCTACTTCAACCTTCCCCCAATTAATCCAAAATGCTCATTAATGCCGACATTTACAATTTTCCTGTTCAGAAAAGATCTTGGTAAGTGTGAAAAGCATCAGTTGCTGTAACTTGTATTTCCATTTGGTAAAAAATACTCATTATTATTAAAGTTTAAATTTAAAAAGGGCTTTTTTTCTCATAAAGGCTCACTTTAGACAATGAAACTGCAATGGAACAATTACTTATTCAATTACCCTTTCAATTTGAGTTGCTAAGCGTATTTTGTCCCCCCCCCCCCTTTAAACCATTAACTGCCAGACAGTGCACTCAGACTGGCGCTGTGAATTGCCTAGAAACGTGCATTTTGCATTACAGTTAATGCAACCCGGAAGCGCTGAATATACAACACAGCAAACCAATGTACAGTTGCATCTTGGTTGCATAAATGTTTGTTTAATGAATAGACAAATTTATCAGATGTTCCTCTCTTTACATAGCTAAGTTAGGTTGAAAAAAAGTTCACCCCCTTTAAATGAACCCCAGTGTATATATATATATATATATATAACTGTCTTTTGGAAGCCGGCACTCACGTTTAGTAGGATACTGGATGCCCGGGTGCAGTATTGCCAAAACAAAATGTATAATAAATGAAAAAATGCCGCACTCACGGGACTTATTAGTAGAAAAAGATGATTTATTACTCACAACATAACCCTGACGTTTCGGCTGTTTCCACAGCCTTTGAAACACTTTGAAAAAGGCTGTGGAAACAGCCGAAACGTCAGGGTTATGTTGTGAGTAATAAATCATCTTTTTCTACTAATAAGTCCCGTGAGTGCGGCATTTTTTCATTTATTATATATATATATATATATATATATATACCTTCTCCAAGAAAACACTCACGGATAAATATAAAAATAAAATAATTTATTAAACAAAAAAGTCATATATATATATTCACATATTCTTACCAACCTATACAATACAACCTATATAATCTATGCATTCACATTTACAACTATATATACCAATATCTACCGATTTAGTATCACAATAGCCTTGGATATTATGCTTGTTCAAGAACTCATCCAAGCCCCTCATCATGTCCCCTCACAAGCAACTTTTTTTCCACCAAAAAAAACCCCAACCCTAACAGTCTAACCTCATAGTTTAACACTTCCATCCCCTTTACCAGTTTAGTTGCAGTCTCTGCACTCTCTCCTGCTCATTAATATCCTTCTTAAGGACTGGAGCCCAAAACTGCCCCCCATACTCAAGGTGAGGCCTTACCAGGGACCTATAAAGAGGAAAAATTATGTTCTCATCCCTTGAGTCAATGCCCTTTTTAATGCAAGACAGCACTTTATTTGCTTTAGTAACCACTAAATGACACTTCCTAGAGTTACACAACTTATCCACAAAAATCCCCAGATTCTTCTCCATTAAAGATACAGGTATGGGATCCCTTATCCAGAAACCCATTATCCAGAAAGCTTGGAATTACGGAAAGCCTGTCTCCCATAGACTTCATTTTAATAAAAAAATACAGAATTTTAAAACTGATTTCCTTTTTCTCTGTATTAATAAAACAGTACCTGTACTTGATCCCAACTAAGATATAATTACCCCTTATTGGGGGCAGAACATCCCTATTGGGTTTATTTCATGGTTAAATGATTCCATTTTATCTGTAATAATAAAACAGTACCTGTACTTGATCCCAACTAAGATATAATTACCCCTTATTGGGGGCAGAACAGCCCTATTGGGTTTATTTCATGGTTAAATGATTCCCTTTTCTCTGTAATAATAAAACAGTACCTGTATTTGATCCCAACTAAGATATAATTACCCCTTATTGGGGGCAGAACAGCCCTATTGGGTTTATTTCATGGTTAAATGATTCCCTTTTCTCTGTAATAATAAAACAGTACCTGTACTTGATCCCAACTAAGATATAATTACCCCTTATTGGGGGCAGAACAGCCCTATTGGGTTTATTTCATGGTTAAATGATTCCCTTTTCTCTGTAATAATAAAACAGTACCTGTACTTGATCCCAACTAAGATATAATTACCCCTTATTGGGGGCAGAACAGCCCTATTGGGTTTATTTCATGGTTAAATGATTCCCTTTCCTCTGTAATAATAAAACAGTACCTGTACTTGATCCCAACTAAGATATAATTACCCCTTATTGGGGGCAGAACAGCCCTATTGGGTTTATTTCATGGTTAAATGATTCCCTTTTCTCTGTAATAATAAAACAGTACCTGTACTTGATCCCAACTAAGATATAATTACCCCTTATTGGGGGCAGAACAGCCCTATTGGGTTTATTTAATGGTTAAATGATTCCCTTTTCTCTGTAAGCCGAATTCGTCATTTCAGTTCCCCCCAGTGCCAGACGTTTTGGAAACATTCTGTGCTCTCTCAATATAGGGGCTTTTACTGGGGGCAGGGTTAGGTTTAGGTAGGCAAACTATATATTGTTTTTTTCAGGAGAACCTGAGCTTTCCAAATCTACCTGAGTTTTTGTGTATTTCCACTTCTGGAACAAGATTTAGAGCTTGAAATACAAAAAAAAAAAAGAAAAATGCTATTTTTCATGATATAAGGATTTCTACCAGAAACATATTTTATTTTATGGACAAAAATTCAACTGATTTGGAAAGCCTCATGTCTCCCGAACGTGCCAATACCTGATATGTATAGTTTTATTGATATTTCTGACTTCTATAGATCAAAAACTCCCAGCAGTAAATTACTAAATTTTCAAAGCATTACAGCAGAATACGGCATACTTTACATTCCAAAGCCAAAAATCCTGGAACATTAGGTTTACCCCAGGAAACCATACATTTTTGAAAACTACACATTCTGACGAATCCGAAATGGGTAACTATGTCTTCCAACTCCTAAGTACCAAACGGCAATGCTTTACTGAATTTAGCATTTTCTATAAAAAATTATGAAAATTCTAAAAAATCACCTCAAATCTTCCACTTTCAAGCACCTTATCTCCCACATAACATTAGGTACCAAGAAAACACACCCTAAATATGAAAGCCAGGGGTCCACTGAACGGTTTGATGCCCATTGTGCATAGGATCACCGATGTATCTGGAATTTAGAAACCCCAAAAGGAAGTTAGTACATACAAATTGCCCAGGAGGTCTCTTTTGCTACTGAAAATTCAACACATTTACTGCATTTTCTGTTGGGTAAAAACACAAAAAAATACATTGACCCCCCAAAACCATATATTTTTGGAAAGTACACATTCGGGCGAATTCAAAATTGGTACCCATGTCTTTCTACTCCAAATTACAGAGTCGCAGTGCTTTCCCAAAATTGCTAGTTTTGGTGAAATACCTGAAAATCACATCAAATCTTCTACTTTCAAACACCTTATCTCCCACATAACATTAGGTACCAAGAAAACACACCCTAAATATGAAAGCCAAGGGTCCGCTGAACAGTTTGATGCCCATTGTGCATAGGATCAGCACTGTATCTGGCATTTAGAGACCCCATAAGGAAGTTAGTGCATACAAATTGCCCAGGAGATCTCTTTAGCTACTGAAAATTCAACACATTTACTGCATTTTCTGTGGGGTAAAAACACAAAAAAATACATTGACCCCCCAAAACCATATATTTTTGGAAAGTACACATTCGGACGAATTCAAAATTGGTACCCATGTCTTTCTACTCCAAACTACAGAGTCGCAATGCTTTCCCAAAATTGCCAGTTTTGATGAAATACCTAAAAATCACATCAAATCTTCCACTTTCAAGCACCTTATCTCCCACATAACATTAGGTACCAAGAAAACACCCTAAATATGAAAGCCTAGGGTCCGCTGAACAGTTTGATGCCCATTGTGCATAGGATCAGCACTGTATCTGGCATTTAGAGACCCCAAAAGGAAGTTAGTGCATACAAAGTGTATACACTGCAATATAAGCTACCGGCATGTGCATTATGCGGCATAAGACCCCCTAACAGTACAGAGACCCTAGAAAACCATATATTTTCCGAAAGTACACATTCTGACAAAACAAAAATGGGTAAATACATCTTTCTACTGCAAACTACCAATCTACAAAGCTATGCTAAACAGAAAGGTTTTTATGACATTTCTGAAAATTGTCACAAAGCTTGCATTTTACCCCATTATGTACCCCCACATTTTGTACCGTATCAACATAAAACATTCTAAATATGAACCCCAGGGGTCTACTGAACAGTTTGATGCCCTATATGCATAGATTTACCAAACTATGTGGGGTACAGGGGCACCCAAGTAAAAATAGTGCATATGAATTTTCACATAAGATGCTTCGGCTCATGCAGTTTTTGCACCCGGTATGTGTATTATGTGCCATACGACCCCCTAACAGTAGAGAGACCCTAGAAAACCATATATTTTCCGAAAGTACACATTCTGACAAAACAAAAATGGGTAAATAAAACTTTCTACTGCAAACTACCAAACTACAAAGCTATGCTAAACAGAACTGTTTTTGTGACATTTCTGAAAATCGTCACAAAGCTTGCATGTTGCCCCATTATGTACCCCACATTTAGTAACGTACCAACATAAAACACTCTAAGTATGAACGCCACTAGTCTACTGAACAGTTTGATGCCCAATATGAATAGATTTACCAAACTATGTGGGTTACAGAGGATGCCAAATTGAAATACAGCAGACAAAATGTCCATGTGCAAAGACAAGTAACAAAGAACAATGTAAAAAGCAATAAAATTGATAAAGATAAAAAAAAAATCACTAAAATCATTTTTTTTTTTGCCTAATAATATCTGTGGGCAGAATAACAGTTTGAGTATTTTGGCTAGGGCAAATAAGTTTTACAGACAAAGTCAAGCGAACAAGAACTATGCATAACTGAAAATGCAATAAAATGGCTAAACATGCAGTAAAATACCCAAAAATCCACCAAAATCACAGAAAATGTAGTAGAAACACCAAAATAATACACAAAAGGTATTGCGCAGTGCGGTTAGCGAATACACTATCCGCAATGGCAATAAAACATTTTTTTCAGGCAAGAATAAAAACGATGCGATTAGAAAAAAAAAATAAATAATTATAAAATTACATAAGTGTGTAAGTGTGTGTGTACATGTGTGTAAAATGTGTTTTGTGTGCATGTGTGTGAGTATGCAAGCAAGTGTGAGTTTTCTCTAAGTGTTGTAAGTGATGAATGTTTGAAAACCTCCCAAAAATGCATGTGTGTGTGTAAGTGTGAGTATAAGTGTGTATTAGTGTAATAAATGTGTGATTGTGTGTTTGTGTGTGTATTTGCCACTTACTTGGGGTCTAGAACAGCGTTTTTCAACCACTGTTCCGTGGCACACTAGTGTGCCGCGAGATGTTGCCTGGTGTGCCGTAGGCAGGGCCGCAATTTTTACTTTAAAAAAAAAATCCGGGCCCTGTCATTGGTTGCGCCCCGTGTGTACGGGTGACGTCAGTACGCACGGGGCGCAACGTTATAAAAGGGCCTGTGTGCGGTCGCGTGTAGGCAGAAGTGCAGAGGCGGCGCGCGTGAGGGGAAGATGCTGCTGAAGCCGCCAAAGAGTAAAATGCTGCTGGGCACCAATGTATTAGGGGGGGCCACGGGGCACACTGACTTATGGGGGCACTGCTGCTGGGCACCAATGTACTAGGGGGGCTGGCTCTTGGCACCAATGTACTGGGGGGCACTGCTGCTGGGCACCAATGTACTAGGGGGGCACTGCTCTTGGCACCAATGTACTAGGGGGGCACTGCTGCTGGGCACCAGTGTACTAGGGGGGCACTGCTCTTGGCACCAATGTACTAGGGGGGCACTGCTGCTGGGCACCAATGTACTAGGGGGGCACTGCTCTTGGCACCAGTGTACTAGGGGGGCACTGCTGCTGGGCACAGAGTTAAATTTTTTTAACATTTTCTAATGGTGGTGTGCCTCGTGATTTTTTTCATGAAACAAGTGTGCCTTTGCCCAAAAAAGGTTGAAAAACACTGATCTAGAAGATCAGGATCTGCAGGAGAAACTTGATCTGGCACAGCAGCATCAGCTCATGTGAGGGGGCGTGTCAGGAAGCAGGGGGGCCAGAGGGGGAAGCTGCAGAAGGGAGAGGAGCTGGATGGCAGGTAAGTCCCATGGGGCCCCTGGGCGATCGCTACCCAGGGGCCACTCGTTCCCCACCTGTGACTGTTGTCTGGAGGCTGGGGAACGAGCGGGGAGCGAAGGAATGGCTTGAAAAGCCGTTCCTCCGCTCCCAAAACCGGAAGTGCAGCAGGATGTAGAATCTACGTTCTGTGGCACTTTGGTCCTTTGATACACAGGACGTAGATTCTACTTCCTGTGGCACTAAAAAGGATAAATAATACTTATTGGATGCAAAACAATCCTAATGGGTTTAATTAATGTTATATTTATTTTTTAGTCTTGGTCCCGAGCATTCTGGATAACAGGTCCTATATCTGTACCACCTAACACACTAAAATCCTTGAATGTTTATCAACATTGAACCTCATTTTCCAGTTTGCTGCTCAGTTTTCCAGTTCAGTCGTTCTGCAAAGTGGCAGCATCCTGCATGGAACTTATAGTTCTGAACAAGTCAGTATCATCATCAAAAACAGAATCAGTTTCAATGGCCACCCACAATTTAAAAATCAAAGGCTTGTAGGTAGTAATTCCCTCTTAATTACCTACATCAGAAAACATGAAGGGTGCTGGGAGTTGTACAAGCCAAAAACTCTTTTTTATTTCTTGCAGGGTTTACACAAACACCAGCAATTGTTCTTACATACAGACACACATATCACAGTTCACACATGCCAGATTTGTTGAACAGTCAGATTGGAGAATTTTCACACAGGTAGATGCACTTTCCAGTCTCTCCACTCTCACCATCAGCTGAACTAACTCACATTGCTATAGTGTGCTATTACACAAGCTGAGCCCTCACTAGCTTGGTTTTTCTAGCTCTTCCTGTTTGGGTGGCCTCTGTTGGTCAGAGTGGTCCTGTGTGAACCTTTATACAATGACGCATTCTCAATTTCCTCTGCGGTCCCATTTTTATACCCTTTCTGGGCTCCACCCTCCCAGGGTTTTCCAAAGTGTTGTAAACTCCCTCTAGAGGCCCCTAGATTGTAACTACAGCTAATAACTTTTTACATGACTCACTAGCTCTATCGTGTTGCCAAAACTAGAAATTACCACAAAACTAACTCCCTTTTCAACCCCCTTACAGGCTCAAGGAGAGACCCCTATAGTACTCCATCCAATTGAAAAAAGCTCCATTTACCACCTCTTTGTAATCTGTCCTTAAGCCAGTTTTCTATACAAGTATAACATTTCTTATATTGCTTTGGTATCTTAGGGCTATATATAAACACTGAGTTAAAATTTTGACTTTACACCCCTTTAAAGTCTAAGTAGATCACAGCTACTGCCACCCCAAGGTCTAGACTTCTGCTCACCCTCTAAAAAGGCAATTACATTAGTGCGAAAGATCCATTGCACATAAAACCATGTTGACACAAACTTATAGTATTGTGATATGCAATATATTCAAGTATCTTATCCCTTTGTTTCCCACTTCCAAAAGCTTTCCTACCACTGATGTCAGACTAGTTTTCAGGCTGAGAACAGGATCCATTTTAGCAATTTACCAATCTTTCTATACCATGCCAGACTTCATAGAGTCCTAAAAAAATGAGTAAAGTGGTTTGGCAATCGCAAAGCTAAGAAATAATACCCTGAGATGAATGCCATCCGGTCATGGATCTTTGTTTATGCCTACATTTTCAAGTTTCTTTTGAATCTCTTCCTGAGTCACTCATGCGTCAGTAGCTATATTACTAGAATTGGGTCTGTTAAAAAGAATGAAACAGTTCAGAATCTCTGCTTTTTCCCTGCTCTCATCAACCCACTGACCTCTCTTTGATAATAAGGGTCCTACCGTTTCTACTTCATTTTTTTTGTTTGTTTTACTCTTCGCTGCAATTTCTTGTCTTATAGATGAGTTCCCAAAACTGTACTAAGTACTGAGCATGGGACAGAAATATGCCTGCTTCAGTCAGTTGCTTCTATAATATACCAAAAATAATGAATTTTCATTTTGTTTTTTACCCTTTTTTTCTAAAATGTTTAATAAATAAATATTTTATTTTTCCTCCCTCACTTACTTAACCTTTTTTCCTAAGCAAACCCAAATTAAGTTGCAGAATCAACCCAAAATGGGATTAGAACCAATTACATAAACCAGTTTATTACTATTTTTTCTTATACGGCTACAACTCATATTATTAAGAATATTATGGAGACCAACCCTTTATACAGCATATAGGACCAATGTTCTTGGCTGTGTACACAAAAAATTCTATTCTGTGCCATTTTTTTTATACCCGCGTGTGCAGATCAGGAAAAATTACGTTTTTCCAACAAAATTTCTTTGTGCGCACCTCAATTTATTGCATGCTCTGGCCTAAAAAATTTAAATCCTGACCCATAAAGAATTTCCTTGTAATGAACTGTAAAGATATGATCCGGTAGTTGACACCAAATGTCAACTACTGTACTGTGGAAAAATAGTCAAAATAGGAAGCAGCTGAAAAAAGCCATTACTCTGTATTTTTATTTTTACTTCCAGGGCCCCAGATCTGCTGAATCTGTTGTGTTACATTCAATGATACCAGCACATTCATTTCTTTACAACTGTAATATTGGTTCTACATATACAGTTAAGGCATTAATGTTGACACTAGAGGTCACTGTTGTTACGCACATTCACAAGGTGATCTCTTTTCCTCGCTTGCAATGGTGGAACAAGGACTTTCATAACCAAAGAGAGTGCAATGTGCGGCTCTGGGGCTCAAGACAGCGCTCAGTAGATCAGACGTTGGCTGCTTATGGGGAGCCTTTGGCCATGTCGAACATTGACCTGACTTTGTAGAAGAATCACTGACAGTCGGCTGTGGTTTGGATCTGGGATAAAGTAGATATGCGCTCCATCTAATTTTTGGAAAAGCATAAAGGTTCAGAGCATAGATTAAAGCTTGACAAGAAACCTATTGGATTACCCATCCAAACCAAAAAACCCCACAAAAATAAAGAATATATATATAAAAAAAAAGATGGATATCTATAGCTTATGGAAGTGGGAAACAAGGGATCTATATGGATATCTATATGACAGGTATTTCACAGTGTTAGCAAGCTTCTGGCACTGGGATTACCCTGTAAGGGCAACACCACAAAAGGGCAATTTATAGCTCGGCTACCTCTTTATTTCAGCGGCAACTACCTGGAATAACAAGTGCTCTTTTGGTCAGGTGATAGTTGGGCAGAAACGCTGACCCAAATGTCGCCTGGTCACTAGGCTGGAACTTGCCCGGCTGATGCCGATGGTGTGTGCGGATGGTGTGTGCCAGTGGTCTGTGCCAATGCATAAAATATTATCTGGTTGGCCACCTGGTTGAACACAATGGAAAAAGAAGTGCTTGTAGGTTTGTCACCTGTCTGATTTTGCACTGAACAGCCCACTTTTTACATGGCCCAGTTTTTAGAAGTCCCCTGATTGATTTGAAATGTGGCCAATCACAGGCCGATGCATCACAGCCCACCCCCCTTGATGTCATCAGTACCACCTCTGACATTACTGCCCCTCTGCCCATCTGGATCGCACCAAAGCTAGAGGTGGCAACTGTACTTGTTAGGGAACCTTGATCTTTGTCGGTACTAAAGTCAAAGTGGGTTGCCAGATTACCAGATGATCTACCAATGAGCCCAAGTTTCTATCAGCCCTGCTCATTTCCATCACAGATCTATATGATACCTATGGCATTTAGCTCTATCTATGCCTAATTATTGTGAGAGTAGGCCCTTGATGCCACGTTCTCTGGTAGGCCCTTGTAGGCCCAAGTGGTGGGTATGGCCTCCTGTACCAGTTGCCCTACAAAGGAGTTCTCTATTCTCCTATTCAAATTCCAGTCTCTCATTACAACTTTACCTTAGCAAGTCCCTGGTTGCTAAGGTAAATTGGACCCTAGCAACCAGATAACAGCTAACATTCCAAACTGGAGAGTTGCTGAACAAATAGTAAAATAAAAATGAATTGCAAATTGCCTACAACTCAGCAGCAGATGAACGCAGGAACATACTACAGGGCTGATCTGGACAATCAGATAAGAGAATCCTGATAAGCAGAAAGTGTAATGTTTCACAAGTCTGGGAACCCAGGGAGATAGGACAAAGTGCCCTCGGAGTTACAGAGTAACAAAATCTACACCTGGAATTTGTTTGTACCTCAAAATAAATATTGTTGGTAACATTGCAGAATTGCCTCCAATAAAACAATAAAATATTTAACTTCTTCCCACAGAATAATTGATTTATTAAGGTGAAGGCAGGGATGTAATGGTTAACTTTGCCACATCAGCCATATTCTAATATGAGTTTGCATTCTCTCCACCAGTGTTCACTGAAGCCAGAGAAAATGCATCAAATAACACAGTGCAAAACGTGCAAACACAAAAGGTGCAAAATGTCTGAAAACTAAGGCCAATCCCTTTATCCCCGACCTTCACGGCCAATAGGAGGCAAGCGTCTTTGTGCTTTTGGTAGAGAGCCCAGAAATCTTAACAAGCTTCAGCTGCACTTAGATACAAATGTTTCTCAGACTTAATTAAATAAGTAGCTTTTGGCAGAGAGCCCAGAAAGTTAAACAAGCTTCACTTGCACTTAGATACAAATGTTTCTCACATTTAATTAAAAACTAGATTTTGGCAGAGAGCCCAGAAATCTTAACAAGCTTCACCTGCACTTAGATACAAATGTTTCTCACATTTAATTAAAAAGTAGCTTTTGGCAGAGAGCCCAGAAATCTTAACAAGCTTCACCTGCACTTAGATACAAATGTTTCTCATACTTAATTAAAATAAGTAGCTTTTGGCAGAGAGCCCAGAAATCTTAACAAGCTTCACCTGCACTTAGATACAAATGTTTCTCATACTTAATTAAAATAAGTAGCTTTTGGCAGAGAGCCCAGAAATCTTAACAAGCTTCACCTGCACTTAGATACAAATGTTTCTCAGACTTAATTAAATAAGTAGCTTTTTGCAGAGAGCCCAGAAATCTTAACAAGCTTCACCTGCACTTAGATACATTGTTTTTCAGACTTAATTAAATAAGTAACTTTTGGCAGAGAGCCCAGAAATCTTAACAAACTACACTTGCAGAGAGATACAGTTGTATTTAATAAGATAAACAGGTCTTTTGGAGGAACTGAGACTTGCAGCTTAAAGGGCAATTTCAGCTTTTTTAGCAACACTGTAATAACACATAAAACAAAAACCCCCAAAACCCCCAGAAATTTGTTAAATGTTGCCAAATTTAGTAAAATGGGAGTGGTATTTAGAGGGTGTGGTCACAAAAATGGGCATGGTTAAACCATTTCATTGCGCTACACACAGCATTTCTTTATGCCCCTCTTTCCATTTTCCAAATGTTGGGAGGTATGCCCTACAGCCCCTTGGCCTTCAAGGGGAAATGATAACAATTGTCCTCTGAAGAGATCCAAAGTCACTTGCACCCTCAGCAGGGCCGAGAAGGAGCCTAATGGCCATATTCCCACTAGATCAGTGTGTACCCCAAGGTTTACTGCACCGGATCCAAGTAAAAAGAGAAAAATATAAAGTATAGGGTACCATACAGGAAGTAAAATAAATAGGATAAACTCCATAACACATGGCTGTGTGCGGCCCTAGCCTATCAGCCAGATTTTAAAAATTCATTTACACCCACTGCCATAATGTCTGGGGTAAAAGAGCAGAGTCTGCTAAGGTTTTTTTGTAACATATTTATTGTAGAAATAACAAGAGCAAAAAAATCGAATTAGAAAGTAAGTTTACAAAGATTTAACATGATATACTGTAATGTCTTAGTCAAAGTAGGTAATGTGAGGGTAACTGGAGTGTTTACATCAGTATAGAGGTGTCCGCTAAGGTCTAAGAGATAAAGTGCGCTAGTGCCTTGATCTAGGTACCTCCAATCACCATAATCTTAAGGCACCTCAGGGGTGGAAATCCTGGGGCGCAAAAAAACTTGGGATCCATAGTGTACAGTGTTTGGCCAGAGGACCAAGTGCCTCTCAGTGTATGGTTTCTCTCCATATGTGGCCCATACACCTCAAGAACAGATACTACACTTGATCTGAGAAGTGAATCATAATTGCATCCCTATTACGGCCGGGCCTTTCCCTAGCATGGCAAGACAGCATGGACCACCAATGACCCATGAGACCTACAGCCAAACCCTTTGTGCTAGTGAAGTGAATGGTGTATTGTGTGCACTATGCTCAGCAGAGCTATCCATGCAAGCAGTTCCTGGGAAATGGTGGCACCGTGCCCCCCCCCCCATGCTAGTACCTATGGCCACTTTGTTTTTTTACAAAAGTAGCACACAGGCCTTAAGGTTCCCTTGTCCTTTAATAATTGAGCCTTGTAGTATTTTTAGCCACCTGTCATCAAGTTCCACCCCTGCATATTTCATGTCCTCCTTTTTTCACCTTATTGTCATTTTTCACTTTCTAAACTCCCTTTCCTTTAGACAATATTTATATGTAAAATATATAATGCATTTGATGTTCTAGGACAGGGGTGGCCAGACTTTTTCCATCGGCGGTCGACTGATGACTCCTCCCCCAAGACGCAGCGTACGTACGCATTCACACTGTGCTTCCGCATCCCCCAGCTTTGTTGCGGTCCACCAGAAATCCACGGGGGATCGACTTTTGGACCGCGATCGACGTCTTGGCCACCCCTGTTCTAGGATAAATAAATACAATTTCATTAAACTCAACCTGTTGTATAGTGTGAGAAAGGGGAAAGGAATCTAGATGCCTTGTCCTTCAGCCTGATATCTAACAAATTATGCACCAGGTCTTGTAACCCATGGCAACAAATCTGATACTTTTAGACAGAGCACCCATAATTGATATCTATTCATTGGTCGCTAGGGGTTACTAGACCTACTGCAAACTTTGTTTCTGATACTACATCCCTCACTTTCTCATCATGTATCATAGGATCATGGGGGCTGTCCTTCCTGACATATGGAGGGATGCAGAGGGGGAGTCTTATGCCTCCTACATTACCCTCTAGTGTCAGCTGAGACCACAGGTTTATGACTGGCAGGAAGGAACCTATGTGCTGTGTAACCCTGAGGATTCATGTTAGTGGCCTGATGAAAACAGAAAGCAATATACAGTGTAATCAGAATGATTTCATTACCTTAAGAAAAAGAGTCCGTCCAGGAGTGGGTGGGGCAGAATAGGGGAGTGGCCATGGAGGACTAGGGGCATGCCTTTGAATAGAAGGAACATTTTTTTTGTTGGGGCCTCCATTTTGCCTGTAATCCAGGGGACCAAGGTGACCAGTGGACTAATAATTGGTGCTAATTGGGGGTCAAGGAAGCTTCTGGCTTGCCCTAGGCTGACTCTAGAAAGATTAAAGGGACAGCAAAGATATTTGGAACTGAATCCCGGATCTCTGTGAAATCACAGCACTCATTGAAACACACATTTAGATATCTTGAAGATCTGTGATAGATCATTAACTACTGCTATATCAAGTTGGAAAGCTAATTTGTTCTTTGTATGCGTGTCTGTAATAATTAACCTTGGAGTGAATTGAATGAGGTAGAAGAGAAAAGTCCATGAGTTCTTGTTTCATTAAATGGTCTGGATCAGACAGATACAATCCTCTGAGGCTTCACGATGGAGAATAAGAAAGAAACGGACAGCCAGCCCTTGAGTGATGGAACTTCTAGGAAAGAGTCAGAAAATGTATGTTTAAAGCGCGAGTTGGGGCTGCCCAGTGCTGTGTCACTGATCGCTGGCACCATGATTGGCTCAGGAATCTTCATGTCTCCCCAGTGGGTCCTTTACCATATGGGAAGCCCAGGGGCCAGTCTGTTGATCTGGGCTTCATGTGGATTGCTGGCCATGTTGGGGGCATTATCCTATGCTGAGTTGGGAACGGTCATTAAAGAGTCTGGAGGGGAATACATTTATATTTTACGGAACAGTGGACCTCTGCTGGCTTTTCTCCTTGCCTACACCTCTGTCATTGTGGTAAGACCAGCTGGTATTGCCGGAATCTCCCTAAGCTTTGCAGAGTACGTTGTGGCTTCTTTTTATCCAGACTGCCCGTCGCCAACTGTGGCTGTCAAATTCACGGCTGCTGCATGTATCCTAGTCTTGGGCATCATCAACTGTCTCAATGTCAAGCTGTCCACCTCCATTATGAACATATTCACCACTGCCAAACTGTTGGTGTTGCTTCTTATAATAGTGGGGGGCATGGTATTACTGGCCAAGGGCCACACTCAGGGCCTGCAGAATGCCTTTGACAACACAGCTACAGGTTTTGGCCCTGTAGGAGTGGCTTTTTACCAAGGACTCTGGTCTTATGATGGTTGGAACAACCTGAACTATGTCACAGAGGAGCTGAAGAAACCTGAGGTCAGTGGGTTCTTGCACTGCTATAGTGATTGCAGTGAAACAAAGTCTAAATGGATCGCCCCATATCTAGAAAGTGAATTGTCATTGGCGGTACATAATTTGAGACTGTACCACCTGATTTAGGACAGTTGGAGGCAGTGTATGAATTATACAGCAAGGGGCTGTGGTGGTGGAACCTGCAGGGTCTACTGTATGGTAGTTATGCCACTGGTTGGTTGCTATGCACCGTGTGGCCTAAACTAAACTATGTACAGTTGTAGAAATCCAAAAAATAGGAAAAAAGCTTCAGCAGGTTTACTGCAAAACATTAAGGGGCATATTTATTATGCTGTGTAAAACTAATTCGCCGAAAAAATGGAGTAAAAAGCTGTGTAAAATAAATGGAAAAGATCGCCATCTGAACGCCGGATATTACGCCGTTATTTTCCATAAGTTCCGGTGGAAGAAAAAACGCGTAAAACAATTACGCCGATTTTACGCCGTTTTTACGCCATTTTTAAACGGCGAAGCCTGGCGATGTGTGGCGAATTTTCTCGCCGTTTTTTACACAGCATAATAAATATGCCCCTTATTGTGTGTTACCACTACCCACAATAAATGTTTTGCAGTAAACCTACTGAAGCTTTTTTCCTATTTTTTGGACTTCGACAATTGTATTTGGTTGCAGCACAGAGCAACTAGGAGCTAAAGCTTTTTTTTTGCAAGTATTTTATACAAAGTTCACCAAACATTTTTTATTTTTGTAAAGTATGTACAGGGACAAACATATTTATTACAGGCAGGAGGCTACCAATAGAAGGCTTTACATGGGAGAGTCTATAACTATATATTTATATGTGTCAGCTGGTCTCTTTTTGGGGAGGCCAAACCTTTTTAAATCATACTTATTCCCCCCCCTTCCTCTTCAGGTGGGACATATATCATGTCAGCCAGCCTGCACTGAGTTAATGTCAATATAGTGCTGTAATGGTAGGATACAGTTTTCCTTTGGGAGCCGCTTCCCATGCAGTGGGCTAATGAATACACAGGCCTGTATGAATGGCACTACAGGGTCAAGCCAATACCGTGCCGGGGTTGCTGCCAATATTCCAATAGATGCCAGTCTCAGCAACATGGAACCGCTGTGCGGAGCATAATTAGTGAGGCTACAAACCACTCGGTCATCAGTTTAACCCCTTCTTATTGCTGAGGCAGCATGAAAAGCAATATCAGTAAAATAATTGGCCCCAAGGGGGCCCCCGGCAGTGGATGTACTATGGAGCTATAGCACTTTCTTTTGCTGCATTGCAACCCTCAGTACATGTTAAAGCAGTAAAACACGACAAATGAATTATAAATACTAGTGGAATCCAGAGAATGTGTTTGCGAAGAATCTAAACATTCCATAGGAATGTGCCATGCAATTTTCTTGGAATTTGGACATTTTAATACATAAGCCTTTATTTGTAGTTTGCATTTAATAAAGCTGGATACAACTGCCTCAGTGCAGTAACTCGTAGCAGCCAACTAGGGCCCCTTTTTACAAGAGTCCGGTGTGGAATGTTATAAGTATTATATAAGCTTATGGTGGTAACAAATAATAGATATGGGTTCGTCCATGGCTGGCACCCACTGGGAGATCTTCTGGAGCTCTGGCGGCCATGTTCATTCTTTCTGTCAATGATGCTTATAGTATAGTACATGAAGTATAACTGCAACCATGATTTTATCCACCCCACCACTCTATTTCTCTATAACCAATAATGTATATGGAAAAAAATACCTAAACAGTAAATTCAACTAAATTGAAGGTGGCCATACACGGGCCAATTCTAGCTGCCAATATTGGTCCCTTAGCCCAATTCGGCAGCTTATCCCCGTGTATGGGCACTAACGACAGGCCTGCCAGACCTACATCTGGCCTAAAATCGGGCAGATCTCGATTGGGCAAGTTTAAAAATTGGGGGGACCGCATCAGCTATCGCCTATACCCGTCAATCTTAATCGATCGTTTGGCCCCAGGGCCAAACAACCGAATTAGCCCGATATCGCACACCGGTAGGCAAGCGGATCTTAGCGTGTATGGCCACCGTAATGATACTTATATAAAAGGGATTATGTCATGATTTTTATGGTGTAGTTAGCTTTAATATTGGAGTGTAGGCAGCCATCTTGGTGCATTATGCCTGATACTGAGCTTTCAGAAGGAGCCAGCACTACACATTAGAACTGCTTTCATATAAGCTATTGTTTCTTCCACTCAGTGTAACTGAAGGACACATTACTTGGCTGAGCTGGACTTGGATTTTTACTATTGAGTGCTACTCTTATATCCAACTTGCAGCGCAGCAGTAAAGTGTGACTGAAGTTTATCAGAGCACAAGTCACATGGCCAAGGGAACCAGGGAAACTAAGAATATCTAGTCCCAAGTCAAATTTAAAAAAAAAAAAAACTGTTTGCTCTTTCAAAAAAAAGATTTCAAAGTGCTATTACCTTGTGCATTTTGTAAAAGACATATTTTTCCATGACAGAATCCCTTCAGAATCACTGGGAGTCTTATACCCCCCTTTTCCCTTTACATTGTAAATTCTATTGAGCAGGGCCCTCTGTAACATTCAGTATATATATGTCTCATGTATACATCCCCCCCTTGTACTGTGCTATGGAATATATTGGTGCATTATGAATATGTATTCATTATAAGAATTGCTAAATCTGCATTGTGACCTCTTTTCCAGGTTAATCTCCCCCGAGCTGTAATGATTGCCATCCCGCTGGTCACCTGTGTGTACCTGCTGGTCAACGTCAGCTATTTTGTAGCTATGACGCCCAGAGAACTTCTCTCTTCAGACGCTGTCGCTATCAGCTGGGGGTCAGTAAACTTGTGTTGTTGAAAAGCATATAGTGATCCTTGCCAGGCACCATAGCGAGTGGGCTGCACTGTTGGGCTGGTGCTTCTCAGGGAGGGAATAGTGCAATGGCCATTATCTGTTTATACTATGGACTTCCATAGTGGTCATTTTTGAGTGGGTGCTCTACAGATGACACAACAGAGAGGGCATTTTTACCCAACTCGTTGAGGCACTTCTAATGAATGGGGCACAACCGCACTTAATGGCATAGCTGCCAGTATAATACACGTATGTGCTGCTTCTCTTACCATGATCTTGCCATGCCATGTGTTGCCAGTAAACACGTCACGCAACATAGATGAAAAAGAATACTGTATTTGTGAAATTCTATGGATAGTACTCTTATGCTGGCACCATGATTCTGCACATTCCCCAGTTACAAACAGGCCCGGACTGGCAATCTGTGGGTTCAGGCAATGCCAGAGGAGCTGCTGTAAGATGCCATAGACACTCACTATTTACTGGGCCTGTGGTGGGCTGTTTGGGCCTCTGTGTACCTACCAGAACCAATTTTACCATTTGTTTGAATTTCCATGCATTGCTACACAAAGCCGAATGCTGAGTGGTGGATACTGCCCTTGTTAGTTTAAGTTGAACTCTACCAAAACACAACCTTGCAATAAACATTAAAAAGAATATATGCAGCCTTTGTTATGATTTTAATGTAATAATATGGTTTGGAACAGTTCCCTTAGCCCCGCCCCCTGTTCCCCTGCTGATCTGGCTGACTACTTTGTGACTCAAATAAAATGTAACAGTAGTCGCCTGCCCTCAGCCTGCCTTCAGCCTGCATCCTCCCAATCCCACAATTCCCTGCATGTGATGTCAATAAGGAAAGGAACATCACAGTGCAACGCATTGTGGGTTATGTAGTTCCTGCATGCTGTCTTTAAGCTGTGGAGAAGTTGTTACAATTCGTAGCATTAATGTTTTAGTCCCTCCTCCTCTGCCAGGTTTTGAAATGATGTAGAAAGAGAATAAATGTTTTGCAGCTGGATTTCAGCTTATACAAATAATATTTATACACTTTTTGAAGGAACAGATTACAGTGATATATATTTGGGGTTCCTGTGTTGTGTGGGGCTCTTTAACCAATTTTGGTTCCGAAGCCGGAGTTCCCCTTTGATAAATACGCTCTTGTACATAAGTCATGTTGATTACACGTGCATTACATAAATCTGACGTTGCCTAAAAGAAGAATTTTCCTGATCTAATCCCTTGCACAGGAGGCGGATAATAAGAACAAGCACGGTATGAGCTGCTCAGCTATGTACTGGTCTGGTTATATAAATGTGATGGAGAATTAACATAGCCATCATTATATCACTACATTTGTGGATAAGAGGTTCAGAAAGGGAAACTTAACCCTTCCTGCCAGTTGTTGTCAGTGCCATGTACCCCAAGTGAGCATTGAATAACCTTTTTTTTGCAGGGTGAAGCTGCTCGGCACTTGGACATGGATTATATCCCTGGGTGTCGCCCTCTCTACGTTCGGCTCTGCCAATGGAACCTTCTTTACTGGGGGCCGTTTGTGCTACGTGGCAGCGAGAGAAGGGCATTTGGTAAGAAAATGATCACATGACCTATGTAAGGCCCATTTATATAATAATACAGCCATAGCCAACCAGATTAGTCTTATTTAAAGTACCACTCTATACCACTATATTGTTAGAGATTGTCATTTGGTGCATTGAACAATGTTATGTAGTGATGAGCGAATCTGTCCTGTTTTGCTTCGCCATTAAATTTGCAAAACGGCAAGAAAATTCCCGAAATTGCGAAAACTTTGCGAAATGCATTTGTCACGCAATTTTTTGCTGCCCGCGTCTTTTTTGTTGCCCGCATCTTTTTTTGTCGCTGCGGCTATTTTTTTGTCACCCGCAGTTTTTTGACACGACTGCGCCCAATTTGCTGCGCGATCAAAAGAAAATTCCGTGCGACGAATTTTCACGGAGGTTTCTTAAAACAATTCGCCAATGGCGAAATGCCGAAATTTGCTGCGAATTCATGCCTGCCGAAAAAATTCGCTCATCACTAATGGTATATATATATATATACTGTATATATATATATATATATATGTATAAATAGGACACTCGCAGTTATGAATTTAAGGAAGGAATGCATCAGTACCACATCTTCCTCATCTTTTATGCTATGTATCTGGAACAGGGTTTTCCTGCTGGAGACTTGAGTCTTCCCTAGAATAACATTTTTATGTAGAGACTATCCCTTACATTTCTCTCTGCCAGAACCATTTTCCACACCCTAACCCTGAAGCATGCTGAGAGAAGGACAATATGAGCCTTTGATAATTTCATTGCCAAACTTATAGATCCTGGTATGGGGCCACTGAATGAGTACTTTGCCTTCTGCTACTCTTATTCCTATGTGATCACTTAAGAACTGGATGTTTAAAATTATCCAACATTTCTGGTGCATTTACAGCGACATTCCTTAATCCCGTGTTAGGCCAGCCATATATAGCTGGACCTGTCGAAGCAATCAGATCTGATTGGCCAAGCCCTTAAGGTGGCCATACACGGGCTGATTGTAGCTGCCGATATTGGTCCCTTGGACCAATTTGGCGGCTTATCGGCCCCTGTAGGGCCAGAAACGAGGGGCCTGCCCGACCGATATCTGGCCTGAAATTCAATCGGGCAGGTTAAAAGATTTAGTCGGATCAGGGACCGCATCGGCTCGTTGATGCGGTCCCAGAACCGACAGTGCCATTGCCGCCGTTAGAATTCGATCGTTTGGCCCCACGGCGGATCTTGACGTGTATGGGCACCTTTAGTCTGATGATAAGATTATATGGTGCATCTACTGCTGGGAGCAGACTTTATACACCTCCCAGCATGATCAATATGTGACTGAGCCCAAATCATATACTGATATACCATACTGTATAAGGCAGCCTTTAGGATCCCATTATACAGATCTCTCGTAGGAAGCAATACAACGGATGAAGCAATACAGAACTGACTAATCAATATATAGCACAGGGCTGTCCGACTGGAGGCCTGTGGGCCTAATGTAGCCCTCCAAAGGCTTTTTATGGCCCCCACTCTGCTCAGAGGCTCCATATACTTCAGTGTATGATATAAAATTTTAATTGCATCTGGCCCCCCCCAACATATAACTGGCCCACTACTTGTAATACGTTGGACAGCGCTGGTCTAGCCAATGTCTATGCAATGCTGAGATCAGTACATGTATATGGGTTTAGAAACAATGGCACAACTAGTGTATGTCTGCTCCATATGATCCAGCTGGATGGTCTGGTCCCTAGGAAAAGTTATTTTTCAGGAATTTTGTCCCCTACCCACCAAGTAGCAAAAGCTTTAAAATGGCCGGTGTGATTTTGCTCTTATACAGATGTTTATGTGTGTAGCTATACTAACTCTCCTTGAGTTTTATATGACAATAGTGAGTATTGCTGTAACATATCTCTGTCACCCCATAGGCTGTACATTCCAGATAAACACCAGTCTTCCTTCTCTGTTCCAGCCAGACATCTTGTCGATGGCCAACGTGAAACGCCTCACGCCTTCCCCCGCCCTTATATTCACCACCGCCATCTCTTTAATCATGATCATACCTTCAGACTTCAGCAGTATTGTGAATTTTTTCAGGTAATTAGAGGCTTGTGTGTGTATAAGCATAGGATATGGAGTCTCCCTCCAGTAACACATGGGGGGGTGAGTAAAGCTGAGAGGGCTCTGGGGGGGGGGGGGAATCTTGCTACTCAGCCACTTCCTGTTGCCTTAAAAGTCACTTCTTCCTGTTGGATTTTTGTCAGCTCATCTATCAGCCAAAGCCTTACTACACACACACATAGTTTTGTGCAAATATATATGGTCATGTTTTTCTTACATTCCCTGCCTTTGTGTGTTAACCCCTTAATGGCCAACATCTGCAGCTAGGATTGCGTTTATAAAGGTAATTTCCTATGTACAAACGAGCCTATTGATGCTTAAAGGAAAACTAAACCTCCAAACAAAAATATACAGCATAAAACAGCTCATTCATGAAACGCTGTTTCATCTAAATAAACTATTTTCATGGAAATATAATTTTTTAGTAGTATGTGCTATTGGGTAATCCTAAATAGAAAATTTAATAGGGGCCCACTCACACTATCCTGTATATATAGAATATAAATGTCCCACTATCCTGTATATATAGAATATAAATGGCACACTATCCTGTATATATAGAATATAAATGTCCCACTATACTGTATATATAGAATATAAATGTCACATTATACTGTATATATAGAATGTAAATGTCACACTATACTGTATATATAGAATATAAATGTCACACTATCCTGTATATATAGAATATAAATGTCCCACTATCCTGTATATATAGAATATAAATGTCCCACTATCCTGTATATATAGAATATAAATGTCCCACTATACTGTATATATAGAATATAAATGTCACATTATACTGTATATATAGAATGTAAATGTCACACTATACTGTATATATAGAATATAAATGTCACACTATCCTGTATATATAGAATATAAATGTCCCACTATCCTGTATATATAGAATATAAATGTCCCACTATACTGTATATATAGAATATAAATGGCACACTATCCTGTATATATAGAATATAAATGGCACATTATACTGTATATATAGAATGTAAATGTCACAATATACTGTATATATAGAATATAAATGGCACACTATACTGTATATATAGAATATAAATGGCACATTATACTGTATATATAGAATGTAAATGTCACAATATACTGTATATATAGAATGTAAATGTCACACTATACTGTATATATAGAATATAAATGGCACACTATCCTGTATATATAGAATATAAATGGCACATTATACTGTATATATAGAATGTAAATGTCACAATATACTGTATATATAGAATATAAATGGCACACTATACTGTATATATAGAATATAAATGGCACATTATACTGTATATATAGAATGTAAATGTCACAATATACTGTATATATCGAATAATCAGACCTGTAGCATCAGCTGCTATGACAGACCAGCCTAATTTTCTGCTTGATAATGTGTGACGACCCCTAAGCTTAGCTTTCCAAGATGGGGGAGCTCCTGTGACAACTGTAAAGACCTGGATCATCGCTGCTATTGAAATGCTGAAACTTTAGGCTGGTGTATAAGCTCAGTATATAAATATGGCATTTTTAGCCATATTCATTTTTAGGGTTTAGTTCTCCTTTAATCACAGAATGACACATGAACAGATTGCTGGAAGGTCCAAATCCATAAACGGGACCATCAGTAATGTGGGCAGGTTAAGCTCAATCCCAGTTGCCCTAGGCACCCTGGCTGGATGCATTGACTCAATTAAAATATGTTTACAGGAATGATGAATTTCACTAAAAGAGATATTTATATTTCCTTGTAGTTTCACGGCCTGGCTGTTCTACGGTATAACCATAGCTGGGCTCCTGTACATGAAGATCAAGAAACCGGACCTTCCGCGGCCATATAAGGTGAATATTCCGGCTTTTCCCTACTGACATGGGACAGGAAGAGAAAGACACAGAGGAATTTCAGTGCATAGTTAGCTAATCTCCCCTCATCTCCTTACATTTCCAGCACTGACACTTAGTAAGGGCCGGAATGTTATCTGCTGAAGTAAATGGCGTGTTATTGGCGATTAATAACCCCAACGCAATGTATTTTCCAAACTATTTCTACTCTAGTGGGGTTTAAAGAGGAACAGTTTGGCTGGGAGAATCCTGGGCTGGGGGAATATTGTCTGAAACCCGGACTGTTACTGGGCTGTTACTGTACTATTTATCAGTTATATAAAGTATTCAGATCAGGGATGAGCGAAACTGTCCGGCCGGATGGCGGGAATTGTAGTGTCCGACTTCAGATCTACCCCTATACCAGAAACTCTCTGGATCTGCCCCCAGCATGCTTAAAGGAGAATGCAAGTCAAAATGTAAAAAGCATAGTGCCCAATAGTCCTCCTATTGTTTTGTAAAAACGCCACACTTTTGGCTCACCTAATCACATATTTACTCAGTCACACTTACTCACATTTTCTAGAACAGGCAGCCATCTCTAAAAAGGTATTCTCCCTTCCTTTCCCTCCTTGCTTCATACTGCACATGTGTTTCATTCCCTCCCCCCCTCCCCTCTGCCAGATCCGCTTCTGATTGGCTGGTGGGCATGTGTAGCTCAGAACAGGAGACAGGATCAAGTTACACACATGCTCAGAGAATAGGAAGGCTGCCGCTGGCACCTACAGGAAGGGGAGAGAAATTTCAGTGATGTCACTGTAGGCTTCACACTGCTGTAGGCTGCCAGCACCATATCTCAGAGAAGCAAGCAGGGATCTGGGAATTTATATATGCAGTAAGTACTTAAAAAGAATGCCTTTAGACTTACTTTTAATTTATATTAACCTTTCATTGTCCTTTAATTAAACCCAGCCACTTTCTATATCTGAATCTGCCCCCGACACCCCACCCCAGTACTATGTTCCAGCCATTTTTTAGATTTGTCCTGAACCTTAACTCTTTTGGCGAGGTCGCCACCTTAAGTTGGGTATATGGCCCATCAACAAGCCGATGATTTACCCCATGCGACGGGAAAATCAAACCAGCCCAACCAGGATCTGGCCAATTTTAGGACAGACATCGGCAGACCCATTGGGGGTACCTATACACAGGCAGATAACTGAAATCTGCCTGTGGCCACCTTTACTTAGTTGCAGTAATAGATAGTAAGATACTATAAGGCAACTCTGACCCCCATAGCTTTAGTGCAGATTCACTTGTTAGGGATGCCATGGGGTTTAACATTGCCCAACTGATATCTGCCCATTTTGCAGCCACATATTCGAGTAGGCCCATTGTCAGGCCCCATACATAGGCCAATTAGATGCCAACTTGGCCAGAGAGGCCTGTCGCAGTATTTGTTTCTACCAGTTAATGTTTGGGGCAGTATGGCCTGTATTCACATTTCTGCTTGTATGATAACCATCTGCCTCCTTCCATTTCAAGTCTGCAGAATAATGGCAGCACAAAGGCTGATTTATTGCCAAAGAAGTGGGTTTCTTTCTCACACTGGCACATTCATGTTTGGGCAGGGAAAGTGAGTTACTGCCCTGAGCGGATCCCAGCCTCGCACTCAGGAAGCAACAGGGTTTGATAAAATCTTCACCATTTCTGAGCTGAGTGGGAGACACAAGAATGAAAAACAGAAGGGCCCCACGGCGGCTCCAGCAGCTGAACTCACAAACTCTTTTATTCACATCAGCTCCATGTAACTGAAACTCTCTTTCCATCGGGCCCACTGGGTCCGGGCACACACTAAGTGCCACAAACCAGCCACTATTCCACTGGCCGAGCCTCGCTAATGAGTAGATTATAAATTTACTGGCAATATGGTTTCCAGCTGATTTATGGTTCCCCCAGCCCCTTTAGGACCCATTCCCAATCCATAGAGTTTTTGCCCCCCACCAGCCCAATCCACATCATCTTCCAGTTACTGCCTCACCCCTTCGCTCGTATAGCAGCTATCTTAGCAAAGACCTTGCTAGCTTTGACCCTGTACTGGTGAAATGCCTGCCAGGGTGCTGACCCTTGATGATGGTACCTCTTGGCTCAACCAACTGTGGGAACCCTAGAATTACCTTCACGGTCAGGGTCAATTGTGCACAATTCAGCAGATGAGCAAAAATATGTTTTGGATGCTAGTCCAGATGAATAGAATTGATAAGCACAAAATCTGTGTCCATTTTAAGCACAATTGTGTTTGGGAATGACCCGTTTCGTTCCTGGAGCAATCACAGCCCCCTTGAGCAACACTAAGGGACAACCTTGTGCTAGAACCTAACCCCCAACCGTTTTTATCCATGAGGCACATTAAAATGTAAAAAGAGTTGGGGAGCAACACAAATATGAAAAATGATTCTGGGAGATGCCAAATAAGGGCTGTGATTGGTTATTTGGTGGCCCCTATGTGGACTAGCAGCCTACAGGACAGTCTGTTTGTCAGTAACACCTGTTTTTATGCAGCCAAAACTTGCAAGGAATTCAAAAATAAGCAGATCCTTTGAGGCCACTGGGAGCAACATCCACGAGGGTTGGTGAGCAACATGTTGTTTGTGAGCCACTGGTTGAGGGTCACTGTGCTAGAACCTCCAATACTATGGGGACTCCCTGTCCCGTGCTGCCATCTAGTGAATGGAATAATTAATTACCAGAAACCTCATTCCTCCTTTTTGGCTCATTTTTTATCACCTAAAACACTGGGGAGCAGCACAGGCACCATTATCAACCATTTATGATAAGGATATAATATGTCCTGTTTGTTCTTTCCTTATCCTCACAGGTTCCCATTGTGATCCCGATCATTGTGCAGATTGCATCAGTGTACCTGGTGCTGGCGCCCATCATTGGAAGCCCCCAGCTGGAATACCTGTATGTAGTGCTCTTTATTCTCAGTGGGCTCATTGTCTACATTCCCGTGGTCCATTACAAGTGGTCTCCCAAATGTTTCCGATCAGTTACTCTCCAGCTCCAGCTTCTGCTTCAGGTTGCACCGACAAATAAAAATGACTGAGCTGATGCCATGGGTATGTATCTGTGCTATTGGGCTCACCGGAGCAATTTTAGCCCACCTCTCACAACTGCGCTTCAGGGCTGGGGGATATATGCCCTAAAACATTGGGTTGTGATATGGCCATGAACCTGTGAACGTGACTCCATTCTGTTTGTGTTTCACATTTTTTTATCATATGCCCTTAAATCACTGGTTCCCAAACCTGCCCTTAGCCCCCCAAGACTGTATGGTTTCTGGATTCCTCTTTAGAATTGCATTGTTTTTCCATATGACTTTCTCTCCTGGTCAGACCCATACCAATGTCATCAGAGGACATTGCTCTACAGTTACTCTATGCTGCCAGTGATGCATGTACAGTTGGAATACTATGATGGTTCAATGGACATAGAATAGTTACAGTGCTGTTAGCTCTGTATTAAAGGAACTAACCCCCAAACAATGTAGGTCTCTATAAAAATATATTGCATAAACAGCTCATATATAAAACCCTGCTTCATCTAAATAAACCAAATAAATATATTTTTAGCAGTATGTGCCATTGGGTAATCCTAAATAGCACACAGTTCATCACTAAATGGCGGCTTAAGGGAAAAGATGTAGAAGGGCAATATTTACTGATATATATATTCCAGTTTGGTGAGATTCTTTAATAGGCCATTTAATAAGATATAAGCTATAAGTATTCATTCTGTACAGTTTTTCTTTAATGGGCCCATGTGGTCCACTCTGCCCAAATGTCTAACCTGTTCAATTGATATCTGGCCAAGGCATATCTAGACCTATCAAGTTCCTTAAATGTTCTATAATGAATGCACTTGTACTGTATATTGGAGGTGTTCCATTAAGATCATGATATCTTTATCTTTATGATATCTGCTTACCCTTTCTTTTCAGACCATGACTCCTGGTGTCAGAGGGATGTTTGTACCAGTGGCATCTCTTCCATGTAACGAAAATGAAATTGTGCCCCTCTTGAGAAGGGAAGTGGCATCGTCTGAAAGCAGACAGATTTCATGAAAATATCATCATTGATCCCATGGAGTTATATATATATTGCTCAATGCCAGGCTGGGGCCCCACCAGTGAAACCGATGCCAATGCTCCACGGCCGGAGAGAAGAAATAAGCTGAATTTATGAAACACACAAAGGCTTGCTTTATGTGGCTTCCTATTGGCTGCCTGGCTCGCACTGGAGGTTGAGACTGACAGATCCAATTGCACTGATGCTGACACTCAGAACCAATGAGCAGGGACCCTCAGCATGGACGCCCAATTTAGAATGGGAGCAGTGAGCATGAAAATGAAATGTAACTTTTAATTGCAGAGTATGTTTTAAAAATATATATTATACATTAGGCAAAAAAAAAATCTGGAGCAAAATTTGGAAGAAATTTATACTGATCAGTTGCAGATTTTGATAGCAAAAAAGTTATATTTTTAAGTGAAACTGTTGTGCTCCCTTATCTATGAGCAGACCCTGATTGGCAATCTGGATATCCTGGCAAAAGCCACAGACCAACATTCCTAGTTTGGCCAGTTTGGCCATTGGGGTGCCCAAGTGCACAATGAATATCAGCCCGAGTCATGCAACCCTTCTACCAGTCCTTGTGTTAATTAGCCACTAGGAGGCACTGTTTCATTACAGTCTATGGATACCATCTATTCAACCTGCCCCCCCAAGCAAACAATAACCTGATTGGCCAAAGAGCTGGATGATCTTCACTGGTCCTTGGATAGTCAGATCTCACCGCTTTCTCCTTTTTCTTTTTTTTCCATTTCATTTACGTTAGTTGTAAAAAAAAAGATATTTATTGCCACATTTATATTGCCATATACAGCAGACTGGCCAAAAGGAGTGTGCAGGGGTCTGTATTGTTACTTCCTGGAATGGAGGGGCATGAACCTATTGTAGCTGACCAGGCGCCAGTTTGGTGAAGGGCACATGGGGAGCAAAAGGGTGCCAGCTTAATATGTAGCCATGGCCACTAACAGCAGCTCGCTGACTAAATACATTGGCTTGTGTCATTCTGTCTGGCTGCCACCCAGAGGGAACAGCAGGGGGCGCTCCAGTAACAAATGAAATTAGCACAACTATTCTTCTATTACATTCTATACAGTAGGGTAAAAAAAATCTAGATAATCAGAATAACAGATGTAGCTCTGTGCATTGGGGGAAAGTTCTTCTCAGATACATATTGGGTATCTATAAAACCATTTAGAATCCCATAAAGAACCAGTCTTCATCTATTCTATTCTGCTATAGGACCAGGGTCAAAATATTATTCCTCTTCATTGGCCAGTACAGGAGGCACTTGGCTGAACCTGGTCAATGTGAATCTATATATATATAATATAGGAGGATATACCAGTGTGTGCCCCATAATCAGTCTTTTACCTTACAAGTACAACATACCAGGAGGGTGGGGGGTACACCACCTTGGCACTGAAGGTTCCACAAGTCCTGCTGACCCGGTGGAGCCCAGGTGACTGGAAACCCTTTCCAAGTTGCCATATTGCTTTGTCTTTGGGCTTATAAAAATTCTTTACTCTAGGACCCAGATGCTTCTAGTTACATGGCGGATAGAGTATATAAATCAGTCTATTGCCAGACCATTACTCAAACCGACAGTTAGTATGAAGCCCTGTGATGGGCACGCTGGGATATTAATGCATTTCTTGTTAAGGAACAACGGGTTATTGGGCTTCCATAGCCTCTGAGGAGCAGAACCAGCGCTTTCAGGGTCGGAGGACTCAGCCTACTCCTCTGTTTGAAGTCCTGTAGAGGATCCTTTTCTCTCTGCCCGGCCATTCATGTTATTAGCTGCTCCCAAGGAGCCGGCTTTCCGGCTAAACAAGAGAAATTGTATCCTACTTATCATCTCTTCCCACCTGCTGTCCCAAGTGGCCCTGCAAAAAACTGACCCAGTCTTTCAAGAGATGAAACAGGGTGCTTTAGCCAGACATAAAGGAGCTTTGTCCTGATGTGGCCCCTGTGCCATATTTTTCCCTGCTCCCATGTTTCCCCTGGGTCAGGCACAGACTGGGATTCACAATTGGCCCTGGTATTTCAAGTAGACAGAGCCCCCCCCAGCCCAATAAATAGTGACTGTCTATGGCATCTTACAGCAGCCCCTCTGGCATTTGCCAGAACCCAGAGATTGCCAGTCTGGGCCTTCCCTGGGCCAATACCTGTGCCATACAGTAATCTCCAAAAAAGCTCTGTACTGTGCACCTCTGTGCACAAGGGATGCCTGGGAGCAAGGGAGAAGATGGTGGGGTATACTCCATAGGAAAGAAACCCCATGACGTATGCTGGGGGTGGGGGGGGATCTATTAAATTACCTTGTGAATCCCATTGGGGACATGTCAGTGTAATGTGCCTGATCAGCATATGTCAATCAATGTCACATGACAAGAACAGCCCAATTCTAAGAAGGGACGGTGATGTAATTTATAGCAAATTCACAATAAAAGTGGGCAAGGTGCAGGTTAAAGGGGCCATACACTATATCTGACCAATCATGGATGATATACACGTATTCCATTGTAATAATCCAATTAAAATTGCGGAAAGTGAATTGGGCTGCTTCCTCATCTAACTTTGTACCATATTTATTTCAGAGCAGGCTAACACCGTGCCTTTATACAGTACATGTTATAAAACTACTGTGGGTTTCTTTGCTCTGCTATTCAATGTTTCTTATAGGAACTCTATAAGGTTTTTACTGCAATAATGTGCTGGAGGTTTGATATCCCATTCCCCAAATGAATGAATTACCTATACAACACAAGACATAGCAATGGCGCCCCCTTAGCCAAACAGGTGGCAAGTAGAACTGCAAGTGGCAACCTTTTTTTTTTTGGATGTAAAATAATGTTTGAGCAAAACATTCCCATAACTGACAGACCCAGAATCTAGAACTGATCTCTCATGACTCCTGCGGGGGCCAACTCATCTCTGTGGGGGCTTGTTTCCTGCACTCATATTCTACATTTCTATTCTGGGATCCACAGCCATCCATATACGACTGAAATAGATGTGCATATTTAAGAAAGGGAAACCCCACTGAGCAGAACAAACATAAGCACAGTCCCTTAGAAAGATGATGATGGCAGGACTGCCCAGGAAACCTGCTGCCTATTGTGTGCTGGGCTTTGCATTGACTCTGCAGAGTGGGAATAACAATAAGAGGCTGGAGAGTCCCAACGGCAGAGGAAGGAAGGAATAAACTGCCCCAGTGTTTTGGCTGCGGTGCTGCTGCCATAACAATAAAAGACATAAGTGCCAGGAAAAGCCAATAGGAAATGCACTGGTGCCTTTTGGCTTGTTAGGGCATGTCCTTTAGTAATATTTATTATTCTTTTTCATTTATGCACAGAGATGATACATAATGCAATTTGGCCTCTGGCCCGGTGAGCTTACATTCCATGATGTTGCTTTGATGAGGAATGATGAGGTATTGCTATGTGAAGTCACTATGGGAGTTTGCCTATGGCAAGACTGAATCTTGGTGCCCAGAGCAGTTGCCCCTATTACTAACCCCCATACAATCCTGCCCGAAACCATTCCCTGTAGCAAAGCCCCTGTGTTGATAAAACCCTCTTCCGTTCAGAGAAGCAAAAAAAAAATAATAATAATGCAATAAAATAATAATTCTCTGCACGTGTGATGTCAATAAACCCATTGTGGGTTATGTAGTTCCTGCATGCTGTCTGTAAGCTGTTGAGAAGTTGTACAATATGTAACATCAATGTTTTAGTCCCTCCTCCCCTGCCAGGATTTCAAATGATGCAGAAAGAGGAGAACTGTTTTGCAGCTGGATTTCAGCATAAAAAAATGGTATTTATTCATACTTATTGAAGGAACAGTTACAGTGATAGGGATATTAGGGGTTTCTGTGAAATGACCAACAACAAACACAAGATGGCGACATAACCCAAATATCTTTCTATCTTTTTTTATTTTGAACATGTTTTTGGGTCACAGATGCCCAGTCTGGACAGGCAGATCAATATCTAGGGCAATGCAGATTTTATTTTCGGATCAATATGCCGGATTTAATGAAAGGGCTGCGGTTTGCTGCTTAGCTGGCACATTAGCATGTCAAAGGCTTGTCGGCCCAGCACAGGAACAGGGCACAGGCTGAGGCATCACAGTGCTACTGGCTTTGCATATCAAAGGGGCCTGTTATCTGCTGCCATAGGGCTTGCACTTATATCTGGATACACAAGCCTGGGATGGACTGACAGGGCTGATTGTGTAGCAATACATGTCAATACACGGCCACACCCTGTGCCAGGAAGCTGATCCTCTTACCATTGCCCCCAATATAACAGGCGCTACCATCACCCCTTTACATTAGATGGCACAATACATAAAGTTGTCCCAAAGGGACAATGATTGCAGAAAAAGAGGTGCCCCACAAGGGTGTTAGCGCATTACTGGGCCCCAGCGTAAAATCACCCACCTGATAGACATCTGCCCAATTTTCAGCCACGTATAAGTCGGCAGGCCAGTTGGAGGGGCCCATACATGGGCAGATAAGCTGCCAGTTCAGTCCCTTCAGACCGAGTTGGAAGCTTATTTACTTGTTTATGGGCCCTTCCAACTGCTCTGCCTGACAGGCCATACACGGCCATCCTAAATCTGCCCGCATATAGCCACGTTTATTGTAGCTGGCAGTTACAGATGTACCGTGTATCCTGTATGGGGCTGATAGTAGAACTAATTGCAGCTGGTAGATGAACTGATAGTAGAACTAATTGTAGATGACAGTTAAACATATGCTGTATATCCTATATGGGTCTGAGAGTTGAACTAATTGTAGCTGGCAGTTGCAGATGAACTGTATATCCTATATGGGGCTGATAATAGAACTAATTGCAGTTGGCAGTTGCAGATGAACAGTGTGTCCTATAACATGGGGCTGATAGTTGAACTTATTGTAGCTGACAGTTGCAGATGTGCTGTGTATCTTAGATGGGACTGATAGTAGAACTAATTGTAGCT
The DNA here is from genome assembly GCF_000004195.4 of Xenopus tropicalis. Taxonomy (NCBI): domain Eukaryota; kingdom Metazoa; phylum Chordata; class Amphibia; order Anura; family Pipidae; genus Xenopus; species Xenopus tropicalis. The sequence goes on from NC_030681.2 coordinate 143,337,834, forward strand.
GGCAGTTGCAGATGAACTGTGTATCCTGTATGGAGCTGATAGTAGAACTAATTGTGGATAACAGTTACACATATACTATGTATCCCTGCAATACCCTGTGCCTCACCTCTCACAACTCTGGTCTTGCCCATTCCCACACCTTGTGTCTCAACCCTTTCTCCTTGTAGAGTGTAAGCTCTTTTGGGCAGGGCCCTCTTCCCCTCTTGTATCGGTTATTGGTTGCTTTATATGTTACTCTGTATGTCTCCTTGTAGATTGTAAGCTCTTTTGGGCAGGGCTCTCTTCACCTCTTGTATCGGTTATTGATTGCTTTATATGTTACTCTGTGTGTCTCCTTGTAGATTGTAACACCAATCAACTTCAAAGATAAAGTCAATTAATTTATAACAAACCAAGGAAAATCAAAAAAGAAAAAATGTAAAAATAAAATGAATGGCTAAATCAATACATCTATGAATAGGAAATTTACCAAATGAAAAGGTGAGGTCCGGGTGTACAGACCCCGGACCTGACGCATGTGTTATAAGCCAAACGAAAGTCAAATGAAATCAATTTAGCAATCAGGATTCACTCACCCGGATCCCAAAGTGGTTCGGGTGCTCAAAGCCCCGAACCCGCAGCCAAGGGAGTAGTTCCAATAGTCGACAAGAAAACGAGGTTCCAAGCACTCCGAACCTTCTAAGTTTAAAACATCATCTTTATTGATCCATCAAGACACAGAAGTGTCTTGATGGATCAATAAAGATGATGTTTTAAACTTAGAAGGTTCGGAGTGCTTGGAACCTCGTTTTCTTGTCGACTATTGGAACTACTTCCTTGTAGATTGTAAGCTCTTTTGGGCAGGGCTCTCTTCCCCTCTTGTATTGGTTATTGGTTGCTTTATATGTTACTCTGTATGTCTCCTTGTAGAGTGTAAGCTCTTTTGGGCAGGGCTCTCTTCCCCTCTTGTATTGGTTATTGATTGCTTTATATGTTACTCTGTATGTCTCCTTGTAGAGTGTAAGCTCTTTTGGGCAGGGCTCTCTTCACCTCTTGTATCGGTTATTGGTTGCTTTATATGTTACTCTGTATGTCTCCTTGTAGATTGTAAGCTCTTTTGGGCAGGGCTCTCTTCCCCTCTTGTATCGGTTATTGGTTGCTTTATATGTTACTCTGTATGTCTCCTTGTAGAGTGTAAGCTCTTTTGGGCAGGGCTCTCTTCACCTCTTGTATCGGTTATTGATTGCTTTATATGTTACTCTGTATGTCTCCTTGTAGATTGTAAGCTCTTTTGGGCAGGGCTCTCTTCACCTCTTGTATCGGTTATTGATTGCTTTATATGTTACTCTGTATGTCTCCTTGTAGATTGTAAGCTCTTTTGGGCAGGGCTCTCTTCACCTCTTGTATCGGTTATTGGTTGCTTTATATGTTACTCTGTATGTCTCCTTGTAGATTGTAAGCTCTTTTGGGCAGGGCTCTCTTCCCCTCTTGTATCGGTTATTGGTTGCTTTATATGTTACTCTGTATGTCTCCTTGTAGAGTGTAAGCTCTTTTGGGCAGGGCTCTCTTCACCTCTTGTATCGGTTATTGGTTGCTTTATATGTTACTCTGTATGTCTCCTTGTAGATTGTAAGCTCTTTTGGGCAGGGCTCTCTTCACCTCTTGTATCGGTTATTGGTTGCTTTATATGTTACTCTGTATGTCTCCTTGTAGATTGTAAGCTCTTTTGGGCAGGGTTCTCTTCACCTCCTGTATCGGTTATTGATTGCTTTATATGTTACTCTGTATGTCTCCTTGTAGATTGTAAGCTCTTTTGGGCAGGGTTCTCTTCACCTCTTGTATCGGTTATTGGTTGCTTTATATGTTACTCTGTATGTCCAATGTATGAAACCCACTTATTGTACAGCGCTGCGGGATATGTTGGCACTTTATAAATAAATGTTAATAATAATAATCCTATATGAGGCTGATAGTAGAACTAATTGTAGCTGACAGTTGCAGATGAATTGTGTATCCTATATGGGACTGCTAGTCGAACTAATTGTGGAAGATAGCTGCAGATGAACTATGTATCCTATATGGGGTTAATAGTTGAACTGATTGTAGCTGGCAGTTGCAGATATACTGTGTATCCTATATGAGGCTGATAGTAGAACTAATTGTAGCTGAGAGTTGTATCTTATGCATCCCTTACTTCCTGTCCAGAGGGATAAAATCACATGGGCCCAGGAAGTAAGCAGAGCAAAGGTACCCGCCTCCTGCAATATAACAGAAACATGACATTATTTATTGAAATTATTAGCTATAAACCACATTTTAGCTTCACTGGACTCATCAGGTTTGGGGTGGATTCCTGCATTGCCCTTTTTGTTCTATCTGCTCAAACTACCTAACATAGATTGTAAGCTCTTGGTTACGAGGACCCCCTAGTGCCCAAAGCGTTTCCTGTGCAGCTTTGGATAGGGCTTATCAGCGCCATATAAGGATACAGGGATTAACCCCCTCCTGCATGGCGGCTACAGAACTCTGAGGCCCCCCTTATGCACACAAAGGCCTTCCTTTCCTGTTTATGGGCTGTCTGTATCCCTGCTGCAGCCCCCCCCCCCCCGCCCCACTACAGAGGATGTTGTTGTATAGAGAATAAATAGCATTGTCCCAGGGCCCCGCACTGACTTATGTTTTTGGCTCAGTTCCATAGTGAAATACCCAGTACTCCTAGCTCCTTACTCTGCCCAGGGAACAACACAGACTGATCAATCTGGGGGCCGCCGTGGCCCCCCGTGCTAGTGGGAATCGCTCAGCAACAGCAGAACAGGAAAAGGGAAGGGGGGGGGGGGTGCAGCGGCTGAGCCCAAAATAACTGACACTGTAACATTCATGCAGTTGCACTGGGGGGGGGGGCGGTCATGCAGGGGTCATTCTGCAACTAGAACTACAGCTCCCAGCATGCACAGTTCAGTTACACAGAGATATAAGAGATGCAGGATAATGAATGGGCCACAGCCAAAATCACTTTAACCTCTGGCTCTGCTGCTGTTGCTGAACTACCAATCCCAGCGTGCACTGAATGAGATCTCTGCTAAATATGCATTTAATGAAATCCCATTTTTAATGAGACCCCAGATGAGATTTTTTTTCTGAGAAAAAAAACCGGCCTTCCTATATTTTTATCATTTTTCCATTTTAATAACATTGAGATCAAGCATCATTTTTACCCCTACCCCCCCCCCCCCATAAAATCCATTTTATATCAATATACTGAATGTGCTGACTGGCCCTGCTATATCTCTGGGGGGGCCCTGCTATATCTCTGGGGGCCCCGCTATATCTCTGGGGGCCCTGCTATATCTCTGGGGGCCTGCTATATCTCTGGGGGTCCCGCTATATCTCTGGGGGCCCCTCTATATCTCTGGGGGCCCCGCTTTATCTCTGGGGGCCCTGCTATATCTCTGGGGGTCAGCTATATCTCTGGGGGCCAGCTATATCTCTGGGGGCCCCGCTATATCTCTGGGGGCCCTGCTATATCTCTGGGGGCCAGCTATATCTCTGGGGTCCTGCTATATCTCTGGGGGCCCCTCTATATCTCTGGGGGCCCCGCTTTATCTCTGGGGGCCCTGCTATATCTCTGGGGGCCCTGCTATATCTCTGGGGGGCCCTCTATATCTCTGGGGGCCCCGCTTTATCTCTGGGGGCCCTGCTATATCTCTGGGGGCCCTGCTATATCTCTGGGGGCCTGCTATATCTCTGGGGGTCCCGCTATATCTCTGGGGGCCCCGCTATATCTCTGGGGGTCCTGCTATATCATTGGGGGCCTGCTACATCTCTGGGGGCCCCGCTATATCTCTGGGGGCCCTGCTATATCTCTGGGGGCCCTGCTATATCTCTGGGGGTCCCGCTATATCTCTGGGGGCCCTGCTATATCTCTGGGGGCCCTGCTATATCTCTGGGGGCCTGCTATATCTCTGGGGGCCCCGCTATATCTCTGGGGGTCCTGCTATATCATTGGGGGCCTGCTACATCTCTGGGGGCCTGCTATATCTCTGGGGGCCCCGCTATATCTCTGGGGGCCCGCTATATCATTGGGGGCCTGCTACATCTCTGGGGGTCCTGCTATATCATTGGGGGCCTGCTACATCTCTGGGGGCCCGCTATATCTCTGGGGGCCCCGCTATATCTCTGGGGGCCCTGCTATATCATTGGGGGCCTGCTATATCTCTGGGGGCCCCGCTATATCTCTGGGGGTCCTGCTATATCATTGGGGTCCTGCTATATCTCTGGGGGTCCTGCTATATCATTGGGGGCCCGCTATATCTCTGGGGGCCCCGCTATATCTCTGGGGGCCCGCTATATCATTGGGGGCCTGCTACATCTCTAGGGGCCCGCTATATCTCTGGGGGCCCCGCTATATCATTGGGGGCCTGCTACATCTCTGGGGGTCCTGCTATATCATTGGGGGCCAGCTATATCTCTGGGGGCCCGCTATATCTCTGGGACCCCACAGCAGTTGCAGGGTCTCCTTCCTTTAGGGTCACACCCCCTCTCCATTTAGACTGTAAGCTCTTTCGGTCCTTTATCATCACTGATAGCGTTTATTACAGCACAAACTCTGACATAGTATATCGCTAACACGCTGCTAAACTGAGTAGAGCTACTAAAGGGCAAGTTAATACTTTAGGGGGCTCTTCCCCATTCCCCCCACATAACAGCTGAACCCCACATGTCACCGTGTCTCTCCGCCGCCGGGACAATATCAGCCCCTCATCCCCTTCCCCCAGCAGCTCAAGTAAAGAATCCGCCAGTGTCACAGAGTCAGCGGCATGAGGCCACGCCCAGCCACTCTCCTCCTCCAATCATCGCACGGCTTCTCTGTGCATAACGTCACCGGCGCCCCGCTCATTGGCTGGCTATATTAAGAACGCAGCTTGCCTGTTTATAAGGCCGGAGCGCTGCATTACTGGGTGTGAATGAGCTCTGAGAGCCGAGCGGTGTGGTTGTGTGTGAGAGAGCTGCTCTAGCGGTACCGGCGTGTAGTACCGAGGAACTGCATCCTACAGACCCGTCTCTTTCTGAGAGGCCTCGCCATTAGAGCCATAGGCAAGCTGAGAAAGCACCGGGCAGCCTCTAGCAGCAGCAGCCGGGCAGCCATGGCCGCGATACGCAAGAAGCTGGTGGTGGTCGGGGACGGAGCTTGCGGCAAAACCTGCCTCCTCATCGTCTTCAGCAAGGACGAGTTCCCCGAGGTGTACGTTCCCACCGTGTTCGAGAACTACGTGGCCGATATCGAGGTGGACGTGAAGCAGGTGGAGCTGGCCCTGTGGGACACGGCGGGGCAGGAGGACTACGACCGGCTGCGGCCTCTCTCCTACCCCGACACGGACGTCATCCTCATGTGCTTCTCCGTGGACAGCCCGGACTCGCTGGAGAACATCCCGGAGAAGTGGGTGCCCGAGGTGAAGCACTTCTGCCCCAGCGTCCCCATCATCCTGGTGGCCAACAAGAAGGACCTGAGGAACGACGAGCACGTCCGCAACGAGCTGGCCCGCATGAAGCAGGAGCCGGTCCGCACCGAGGACGGCAGGGCCATGGCCGTGAGGATTAACGCCTTCGAGTACCTGGAGTGCTCGGCCAAGACCAAGGAAGGGGTCCGGGAGGTGTTCGAAACGGCCACTAGGGCGGCGCTGCAGAAGAAACACGGCCGGAGCGGTGAATGTATGAGCTGCTGTAAGCTCCTCTGATCCCCCCCGGACTCATCCTGCTCTGCACAGAGGGGACATTCCGCCTGAGACACTATTGCTTCCGGTAGTACAGGGAGAGGGGGGACTGCCCTTCCCTGGGACCCAGCTCAGAGCCACAGGGGCTGCTACCCCACAGCTGAGCCGCCATCATGGAACATGGAGAATGAGTGGGGTATTGGGGCATCACCATGGGCATCTCCTTGCCCCAGAGCCTCAGTATTACCCTGTACATAGGACTTCTGTCTCTCCATCTTGTCATGCCTTGTGGGGGGGAGAAGCTGCATGGGCTGTACCCCAACTGCCATCTTTTCTACCCCCTTTGTGCCCTTTAATGTTTCACGCTCAGGGCAGCGGGGAGTTGTGTAGCTGTTCCACGTAGTCGCCCTCATACTGTTACATTGGGGGTTATTCCTATAGCCACATTGGCTAGCAAACCCCGCAATCCGGCTACGAGCAGCAGCTACAAAACTGTCATTTGCTGAGCTGTAACTGTGACCCCCCCTCAGGGGTAGAGAGGCATTAACCACTTCAGTGCTGAACTAAAACCAGCTGTGCATTGATTGCTGGGCTCTCCCATTGCACCAAAGGGGGCAGGGGGGAATACTTTTGGATACATTTTTGTTCTGAATGATCAGAACCGGGTAAAATGTTTTTCTGTGACTTTCGCAAATTTAATTTTTTTTTTTGCACATTTTCCCCCTTTATTTTTGACGTTTAACGCACTTGCCATCCTCAAGTGTAACACTAGGGACTCATTCTTTGCACACTGATCTGTCCTTTAATAACTGCGGCATGGCGTGTTAGTGCAGCGGCACAAGGGGCAACGTGGGGGTGCTCTAACGGCCACTTGGTGTTTAGTAGCCCCCCATAGAATGTAATGAGAAGTGCTGAGGGTGCTACTATTGCACCGTGCTACAGAAAAATGCAGCACAAAGTGCCCAATGTTGCCCCATGTGCTGTGGCCCTTAGCCTTCATGCCTCCCAACAGCTCTTAGCCACAGTCTGGGGAATGTTGGGAGTTGCAGTTGAGTCGTTATGTTTTCCTTATTCTGCAACTGACACTACATTGTTAAAGTCCAGTTTGGGGGAGGGGGGGGGGGTAAAAAAGCTATTTTTGGACAGTGGTACTAAATTTGTGATTTTCAAGACAAAACAAAGCTGACAGAACAGTATGAAATGAATTTTTGAATGTTTACATAAAATGTTGATATGTATATATTGGTTTTTATGTGAAATATTAAAAAAAAGCACTATGTAAACCTATTTCCCTTGCATTGTGTTTATTAGGTTAATGCTGTAATATGGTGCTAAACTGCATCTCTCTGCACCTCTTTGGGAATGTAGTGCTGGGCATCTGCATGGTGTTCTACATCTGTATATGAAGGAAGAGTTATTGTTTATGCATTGGGATGCTAATTTATGACTATGGCTGCACTGATTGAAACTGGAGAAACTACAACTCCCAGCACACACCACTAGCCCAGCCATGTACCTCAGAAGGCTAACTGGTTAGGTTTTACAGTTCATTTGCAACTGCCATTGAAAACCGTATCAGTCAGGTTGTTTTTATCTCCTGAAACAATGTAGCAGAAGCCAGTGGATTAACTGGCCTGCAGGATAACTGGTTTATGCTACATTGTTTCAAAAGTCGGAACCAGAGAACAGTGAAGGGCTGACATATTGCTATCAATGGCAATCACATTTGCTATAGTTTAACTGCTTCAGGGCCATAAGCTGGCTACTCCTGATTTTAGGGCTCCCACCTTTTTAGCTTAGTGCCCAAGGCTTTCATGATATACCAAGTCCAGGCTCCTGTTAAGTGCAGTGGCTGTGGGAGGCTGCTGGGAGTTGTAGCCAAGCAACATCTGGAGAGTCTTGGGCTCCAGACCTCTGACCTGCAGCATCACCTGTGGCCCTCTGACCAATGGGAATGCTGGAGCCTGACTCAATTAGTGGTCAGTGAACTCCTATGTGGGTGGTCAGTTCGCTTTCTATGGGACAATTTATTGCCATTTACAGCCCCACTGTGGACTCTTTGCAGCAGGGCTTTGTTGCTTTCTGGGGCAACCGGCCACTCTTTGTCTAATGTATCCCATACCCTTGCCTTTACAGAAGGAGAGTCTCTGCCCTTACACTGACTGCTGCAATGGGCATAATACAAGGTGCACATTAAATTGCCCAAGGTGCCATAGAACTAATGCTTTAGTAGCATTTATATTGTCTGTGGTGGGCTTACCCTAGTCTACTTGCTAACGTGTAATATAATATAAATTATATATATCTATATCTGTTGAATCTGCAGCAACACTTGTGCCTATAAGAGAATTTCTCCCCAGCCCCCCCCCTCCCCATCATTAGCCTGGGTGCCCCTTCTCACTGGTGCAGAGGGAACATGTGCTCTTTGATATGGCAGCTGCCGGCCAAACCAGCTGCTGCTACACTCAGCCTTTCACCCTTATTTATATCCAGGCATTCTCCCTATTGCTGTTCTATGATGTATTTATTAATGTTCCGTGGCATGGGGCATCTGTACATGCCAGGATGTAGGGCAGCTGTGTCCATGTGGAGAAAACCCCTGCCCTAGTAAGAGTGGGCTATTCCAATCTGTTGTGGTATAAGGGTGCTGGAGCAGGGATCCCTGTGGGTAGATCTGCCTGGGACTGGAGTAACCCTGCAGTACATGGGTATGTGGGGCCCCTACGGAAGGGGAACTGGATCATATCTTGCACCAGGGCCAATGTGGGTTATTGCTGGCTGATCACAGAGTCCACAGTCTCTTTGCTTTTGTAGGTATCATTGCACCCAGGTAAAGTGCCAGGGAAATAATCCTGCCCCATCACTCCGGCTCTCTAGGCCGGCAAGAAGCTGCAGGCAGATCATTAGCCCAGAAAGCAGCCGGCTACCAGCGAGTCTGTGCTGCACAAAGGGATCTCGCCACCAGCTGACCCTGCCCAGGAACACAACTGTCAGCACATTTCCATAGCACAGTGAGCTAGTGTGACAGACCAGCCAGCTCAGCCCAACTATGTCCTATAGAAAAGGGGTCACCACATCAAAAGGTTAACCCTTTCCCTGACAGAGGGGGCACTAAGACAAGCTCTCTTTTATGGCAGCTGGATACAGTCCCTTGTGTTCAGGGCTTGCCTGCATGATGCAACTCTGCCTCTCCCATGTGTGGGTTGGTATATATTACACATCTAAGGATATATACCAGCATAGGCAGGCCATAAAGTTATTGTGCTACAAAATGTTAGTTATATGTAAGTGATTTTAGTTACATATGAATAAGAATGGCAGAACCTTCATGGAGACCCAGAAGCTGTGGGAGTGAAAACCATAGGGAATCACAATAATGCACATGCTGTAGTAATCCAAAAAATAGGAAAAAAGCTGCAGCAGGCTATTTTTTGGATTTCTACTATTGTATTTGGTTGCAGCACAGAGCAACAACTAGGAACTAAAGCTTTTTTTTTTTGCAAGTCTTTTATACAAAGTTCACCAATCATTTTTTATTTTAATAATGCACATGCTCACCTTTTGAATAGGTTGGGACTGCACATATTTGCAAATGGGTTAATAGCCTCTGGGAAGGGATTGTGGGATAGCAGGTATAGTAGGGAGAGATGGTGCCTATAGTAGCTGTGGGGGGATAATAGCCTCTGGGAAGGGATTGTGGGATAGCAGGTATAGTAGGGAGAGATGGTGCCTATAGTAGCAGTGGGGATAATAGCCTCTGGGAAGGGACTGGGGCTGTGGGATAGCAGGTATAGTAGGGAGAGATGGTGCCTATAGTAGCAGTGGGGGGATAATAGCCTCTGGGAAGGGACTGGGGCTGTGGGATAGCAGGTATAGTAGGGAGAGATGGTGCCTATAGTAGCAGTGGGGGGATAATAGCCTCTGGGAAGGGACTGGGGCTGTGGGATAGCAGGTATAGTAGGGAGAGATGGTGCCTATAGTAGCAGTGGGGGGATAATAGCCTCTGGGAAGGGACTGGGGCTGTGGGATAGCAGGTATAGTAGGGAGAGATGGTGCCTATAGTAGCCGATTCAGTTTAATAAATATAGCACAAACCCACCAGTTTGCAGCTTTGTTACTCAAATGCAAAGGGAAGGAATGTTCTGGGCATATAACACCTGTGCCTCCATTTTTATCTACCTGCGGGAAAATAATTATCAAGATGGAATATTTTCCCATATAAGAGGCTTGTGTAAGATGAAGTACAAGAGCAGTGCTTAAGATAATTACTGGGTTTAATATGGACTGGGAATATAAAATCCCAATGTACCTCTCATTATAGAATCTTTTGTTCTAAATGGTAAACCGAGGACAACTCCTGGCTCTTACTGTAATTATGGTAATGTCCTGGGGAGCAGATCTGTGTGGGCGAGGACACGCGTGTGCTAGAGCGTGAGAGGATCAGGCGTGTGTGCAAGTGATAGGACCCTGGTTCTGGGGTAATTACTAGAGAGCATGTACCTCACTGCCAAGACCCAGGGCAGGTTTTGTGCAAAAGCCACTTTCCATTTATTTGAATGGGGGTTTGTGGCACACTGTTGGGAAATCTCATTGGGATACCTGCCAGGAATGCCATAAAGTGAGGATTTCCAGTTAGTCCCCACCAGACAATACTGTGTAATGGGCAGCTGAATTATATAGCCAGCGGTTCTGTATGACTGTAAGACCTGAGCTCTGTGGGCCTTGCCTGATGGCCCAATTGTTATCTGTCAATATCCGGGAGGGGGAGGGAGGGAGGCCGCCATTTTGGACACATACAAAGGCTAATAAGCTATTAATGGGGTCTTGGGCGGGCAAGGTGGCAGACAGTATTAGCCCACGTATAGCCATAAGGAGGACCTAGTGGAAAAGTGAGCTTTAGGCACCCTCCCTATGCAGTAACAAAAAGAAACTTATATGGAGAATGGAGTAAGATCTATAAGGACAGTAATATATTTAGAATGACATTCCTCCCCCCCCCCCCCATACCCTATTAATAAACATTTGTCCCTGTGTTCTATTATTTCCCTATTGAAATAAACTTGTGTTCTTATACTGCTGCTGAGCTTTTTAATTACAGTCTGTGGGTTTATTCCCCCCCCCCCCATGGCTGTATATTCATTAATTCCCCCCATGTGCACAAGCTATTAACTGCTTCCATGTGTTTACATCATTTCTCTCTTATGTTCAGTGTTTTGCCTTAAAAGTACAGCGGATTATAGCTTGTTTTTGTTCAGGCGCTAATACTGGTAGATGCACTGTTTGTATCTGTGTATTATTGCTGCTATGTGACATATTGGAATCCATTCAAAAGAACTGTACTGAGAAGACAATGGTGGTGTTTGGGGGGGATGAGGTTGTTTATACTGGGGCCCCGCTGAACTTTGGGCCCTGGAGTAAACCAGCAATTGCTTTCTCTTTTTCTAAATGTATATAAAGGTATGGGACCTGTTATCCAGAATGCTCGGGACCTTGGGTTTTCCGGATAAGGGATCTTTCCGTAATTTGGATCTCCACAATTAAAGTCTGCTAAAAATCATTTAAATACTGAATAAACCCAAAAGGCTTCATTTTGCCTCCAGTAAGGATTAATAATATTTAGTTGGGATCAAGTACAGGTACTGTTTTATTATTACAGAGAAAAGGGAATCATTTAACCATTAAATAAACCCAATAGGGCTGTTCTGCCCCCAATAAGGGGTAATTATATCTTAATTGGGATCAAGTACAGGTACTGTTTTATTATTACAGAGAAAGGGAATCATTTAACCATGAAATAAACCCAATAGGGCTGTTCTGCCCCAATAAGGGGTAATTATATCTTAGTTGGGATCAAGTACAGGTACTGTTTTATTATTACAGAGAAAAGGGAATCATTTAACCATGAAATAAACCCAATAGGGCTGTTCTGCCCCCAATAAGGGGTAATTATATCTTAGTTGGGATCAAGTACAGGTACTGTTTTATTATTACAGAGAAAAGGGAATCATTTAACCATTAAATAAACCCAATAGGGCTGTTCTGCCCCCAATAAGGGGTAATTATATCTTAGTTGGGATCAAGTACAGGTACTGTTTTATTATTACAGAGAAAAGGGAATGATTTTTAAAAAATTTGAATTATTTGCTTATAATGGAATCTATGGGAGATGACCTTTCCATAATTCGGAACTTTCTGGATAATGGGTTTCCAGATAAGGGATCCCATGCCTATATATATATGGGTACTACTGGTGGCACTTACACTGGTGGCCATGGCAGCAGGGGGCCCGTCAGGGGAGGGGTCTGGCCTAACTAGCAGGGGGCATCTGTGCTACACAAACAAGGGGATTACAGGAGACAGCGCTCATTAAAGAGGCAGGACATAACATTTCCTGTATCATGCACTTTGAGGGGGGGGTGTCTGAATATTAAAGGGCATCTAAACCCCCAAAAATTAATTTATGTAAACTTACTTAGATTAAGCCCCTGGGCAGGTTCGCAATAAACTGTATAGTGGTTTTTGTGATATTAGCAGTTTTAGACTTTCAGGCTTTCAACTCAACAGCTCTCTTCCATGTTAACCCCAAACATCACTAGCAAATAGTAAGCGATGTTGTCATTATTTGCCCCAATGGGTGATGAGACCCCCTATGCCCCCCTACCACACGTGCGCCCAATTCTTTATTAATGCGAACGGGGGGGAGGGGGGTGCACCCACATACAGTTCTCAATGGGGATCAGTAGAAGGACTGGTCCCCATTGAGAAGAAGCTGGGGCCCACCGGGTTTTTTTCCCAGTATCCAGCTGGCCCAGTCCGACCCGGCTTACAGTAGCGCCAGCAAACAGTCAGCTCTTTCTCACAGTCGCTGCGGTTCTTTTTTCATCTGCATTTGGCAAATGGATCCAGGATGGGATGTAAATGTATTAATCAGAAACCACAATGAGTTTGTCTGCTTACATTTCCTTTATATTTACATGCCCATATTCCATGCTTCATTGATTGAAGGTATTTCGAGTGGTTTAATGGGTAATGCTATAAGCCAAGCCCTTTAATTCACTCTGTATAGTTACATAAATAATTGATCAGCCATTCAGTTTTATTACTCAGCTCTATACAAGACTGATACCTAGCCCTCCTATTGGATAAAGATTCTACAATCTCTTTGCAAGTGAGAGGTACTGAGATACCATTTGAATGATAATAGTTAAGTAAATGTTGCTTAAAGGGATGCTTAAGACATCTAGTTTCATTAAATGATATATTTAAAACCTAAACCAAGGCTTGTTTACCAACACTGGGCAAATTCCTGGGCAGTAACCCCATAGCAACCAGTTAGTGATTGGCTTTGTCCAGCTGTAGGTAGAACAATGAAACCGAAACTTTGACTGGTTGCCATGGGTTACTGCCCAGGTACAAATGTGCCCAGTGTTATGAGAAATGAGCTGCTTTGGTGTTTGTTATTGACTTGAGAACTCAACAACAGTTGCCTTCTCGTTGGATCTGTGACATCGGGGGCAGAATTTTCTGTTATAGATACACGTAGAATATCTGTCATAATGCATGTATGTATGTATGTATGTATGTATAACTTTATTTATAAAGCGCCACAAGGGTACGCAGCGCTGTACAGTCTTACTATATACACAGAGGGAGGACAAGTGTTATAATAAATACAATAAATAAGTATAAATACACAGGGAATAAGTGCCATGTGGTATGAGACACAGTAGGAAGGAGGTCCCTGCTCCATAGAACTTACAATCTAATGCATGCTTGTTAAGGGCTCTGGCACACGGGGAGATTAGTCGCCCGCGACAAATCTCCCTGTTCGCGGGCAACTAATCTCCCCGAAATGCCATCCCACCGGCAAAGATTTCAATCGCCGGTGGGATGGCATACGCGGTGGCGCGATTTCAGTGAAATTGCGAAGTTGCCTTACATAGTTACATAGTTACATAGTTACATAGGGTTGAAAAAAGACCTGTGTCCATCAAGTTCAACCCATCCAAGTAAACCCAGCACACCTAACCCACACCTACCAATCTATACTCACATACATAAACTATAAATACAACCACTAGTACTAACTGTAGATATTAGTATCACAATAGCCTTGGATATTCTGATTGATCAAGAACTCATCCAGGCCCCTCTTAAAGGCATTAACAGAATCTGCCATTACCACATCACTAGGAAGGGCATTCCATAACCTCACTGCCCTCACCGTGAAAAACCACCTACGCTGCTTCAAATGGAAGCTCCGTTCCTCTAATCTAAAGGGGTGACCTCTGGTGCGTTGATTGTTTTTATGGGAAAAAAGAACATCCCCCAACTGCCTATAATCCCCTCTAATGTACTTGTACAGAGTAATCATGTCCCCTCGCAAGCGCCTCTTTTCCAGAGAAAACAACCCCAACCTCGACAGTCTAACCTCATAGTTTAAATCTTCCATCCCCTTAACCAGTTTAGTTGCACGTCTCTGCACTCTCTCCAGCTCATTAATATCCTTCTTAAGGACTGGAGCCCAAAACTGCACTGCATACTCAAGGTGAGGCCTTACCAGGGACCTATAAAGGGGCAAAATTATGTTCTCATCCCTTGAGTCAATGCCCTTTTTTATACAAGACAGCACTTTATTTGCTTTAGTAGCCACAGAATAACACTGCCTGGAATTAGACAACTTGTTATCAACAAAAACCCCTAGATCCTTCTCCATTAAGGAAACCCCCAACACACTACCATTCAGTAGATAGTTTGCGTTTATATTATTTCTACCAAAGTGCATAACTTTGCACTTATCAACATTGAACCTCATTTTCCAGTTTGCTGCCCAGTTATCTAATTTTGTCAAATCGCTCTGCAAAGCGGCAGCATCCTGCATGGAACTTATAGTTTTGCACAATTTAGTGTCATCAGCAAAAATAGAAACAATACTGTCTATGCCCACCTCCAGGTCATTAATAAACAAGTTAAACAGCAAAGGCCCAAGGACTGACCCCTGCGGTACTCCACTAACCACACTGGTCCAATTAGAAAATGTTCCATTTACAACCACTCTTTGTACTCTATCCTTCAGCCAGTTCTCTATCCAATTACAAATATTATGTTCTAGGCCAATATTCCTTAATTTGATCATTAACCTTCTGTGAGGTACTGTATCAAACGCTTTAGCAAAGTCCAAGTAGATGACATCAACTGCCATTCCAGCATCAAGGTTCCTACTCACCTCCTCATAAAAGGCAACTAAATTAGTCTGGCAAGATCTGTTACGCATAAAACCATGCTGGCACAAACTAATAGTATTGTGAACTGCAATGTATTCAAGTACCCTATCCCTTATTACCCCTTCCAAAAGTTTTCCTACTACTGATGTCAGACTAACAGGCCTATAGTTTTCAGGCTGAGAACGGGATCCCTTTTTAAATAACGGCACCACATTAGCAATCCGCCAGTCTCTTGGCACCATGCCAGACCTCAATGAATCCTGAAAAATTAAGTGAAGAGGTTTGGCAATCACAGCGCTCAGCTCATTTAATACCCTGGGATGAATCCCATCCGGCCCTGGACCTTTGTTTACCTTTACATGTTCAAGTCTCTTTTGAATTTCCTCCCGAGTGACCCATGCGTCAGTAGCTAAATTACTAGAACTGGGCATATTACAAGGGAAGCCTTCATTATCTGGCTCCTCAGATGTATAGACAGATGAAAAATAAGAGTTCAAAATTTCAGCTTTTTCCCCGTTTTCATCAACCAACGTACCCCCCCGTGATAATAAAGTTCCCACCCCTTCTTGCTTCATTTTTTACTATTCACATAATTAAAAAATAATTTTGGATTCTTTTTACTCCTAGCAGCAATATCCCTTTCCATCTCTATTTTAGCTTGCCTGATAGCTTTTTTGCATGCTTTATTTGCTTCCTTGTACCTGATGAAAGTTTCTGCTGTCCCAGCTAACTTGAATGCCCTAAAAGCACGTTTTTTCTTACCAACCTCGACAATAACACTTTTATTCAGCCATAAAGGTTTTGCTTTGCGATGCCTCTCCTTGCTTACAAGGGGAATATACTGTTGTGTATACCTACAAAGCAATGTTTTAAAGATGTTCCATTTTCCTTCTGTGTCTAACCCCATGAAAAGCCTTTCCCAGTTGACACATTGCAGAGATGCCCTTATACTGGCAAAGTCTGCACGTCTAAAATTGAGTGTTTTAGTTACTCCCTTATAGCGCTGTCTCTGTAGCATTATCTCAAAGGAGACCATGTTGTGATCACTGTTCCCCAAATGCTCACCCACACAAATGTTAGAGATAAGTTCATTATTATTAGAAATCACCAGGTCCAAAATAGCGTCATTCCTAGTGGGTTCTTGAACTGCCTGAAATAAAAAGTTGTCATTTAGCATATTTACAAACCTACTAGCTTTTTCTGACTTAGCCACCCCATTACTCCAGTCAATGTCCGGATAATTAAAGTCCCCCATAACAACAACTTGACCCAGTTTTGAAGCCTCCTCCATTTGCAACAATAGCTGGGCCTCATCCCCCTCATCTATACGGGGTGGTTTATAACATACACCAATGATCATTTTCTTTGTGACCTTCAGCCCTACTGAAATTTCTACCCAAAGAGATTCGACGTTTTCATTGGTAATGTCTTTATTACATGGCTTTAAGTCTGACTTTACGTAAAGACAAACCCCTCCACCCTTTTTAATCTCTCTGTCCCTCCTAAAAAGTGTATACCCATTTAAATTCACAGCCCAGTCGCATTTATCATCCCACCAGGTCTCAGTGATACCTATTAAATCATAATTTTCAATACATGCAATAGCCTGCAGCTCCCCTAATTTACCCGACAAGCTACGCGCATTAGCCAGCATGCAGCGGAGATTATTACTTCTCCCTCTGATGTTTACATTAGCTAAGGGAGAATTAGAGCTAAGGCAATTATGAGACTGCTTTCCTTGTAACGGAAGCTCCTTATCTGATAAACTATATGCCCCCCTCACTCCTCCCCCACAACCCTTTGCTAGTCCCCCTACCCCGTCTACACTAATTTTCCCATGGAATTCTAGCTCACCCACCCCCCCTTGTCTAGTTTAAACACTCCTCCAACCTCTTAACCATTCTCTCCCCTAGCACAGCAGACCCCCTTCCATTGAGGTGCAATCCGTCAGGGCTGTATAGATTGTACCCCAAGGAAAAGTCAGCCCAGTGCTCTAGGAACCCAAACCCTTCCTTCCTACACCAAGACTTTAGCCACGCATTTAGCTCCCTAAGCTCCCGCTGTCTCCCTAAACTTGCACGCGGCACCGGCAAAATTTCCGAAAAAATGACATTGGAGGACCTTTGCCTAATCTTAGAGCCTAGATCCCTGAACTCACTCTTTAAAGTCCCCCACCTACCGTTCATTTTGTCGTTAGTACCGATATGTACCAAGACAGCCGGGTCTTGCCCAGCCCCTCCCAATAATGTGTCAACCCGATCAACCACATGCCGAACCCTGGCACCAGGAAGACAGCAAACTGTCCGGTTGAAGCGATCCGCTTGACAGATTACCCTGTCCACTTTCCTAATGATCGAATCCCCTATAACCACCATCTGTTTAGGCCTAGCTCTGCTCTCCTCCCCACCACTACTAGTGAAACTGGTCTCCCGGCTGTTAGAGAGATCAGCCTCACCTAGAACCGCCAATCCAGAGTTCACACTCCCATCTTCTTCACACAATCTGGCAAATCTGTTGGGATGCGCAAACCCTGGAGCAGCCTCCCTTTTCCTTTTCCCCACACTAGATTTTCTAACTGTCACCCAGCTTACTGCCCTATCATCCTTTTGCTGCTCCCCTCCCCCCCTACTATCTGACCCCACTAGTTCTTGTTCAGTTAACAAGAGACCCCTCTCAAGATTGTTGATTGAACGCAGTGTTGCGACGTGTTCCTCTAGGACTCTAACGCGAGCCTCTAAAGTGGCAATTCGCTCACATCCACAACAGAGGTATGCACTTTGGAACTGTTGTTCCACAACTGCATACATGTGGCAGGCTGTGCACTGTGTCAGACCTTCAATGTTGCTGCCACTCATTCTCCCAGTTACAAGAACAGTTAAACAAAAATAGGTGTAAGGACTTGTAGTAAATACCTTGTTTTACCTTATTTTTAACTCCCTTAGTGTTTAACTCCTGAGTTTATAACTCCACTTACAGAGTCCCACTTAAAGAGCAATCACTTACAGAGCACCTACCACCAGAGCAAGCTCCACTGGAGTGCCTGTGGTTCTATTTATGCAGTCTGTAAAGGTGAACTAATCAAACCCCACCCTCCTCAAGCTGAGGGTAATTACAAGGGAATGTAACCTGCTGTAAGCCTATGGATCCCACAAACTTTGTAAATTAGCTCCAAAAACAACAATTACTTATGAAAAAAATAAATAAAACCCAACAGTAAAAAAACACAATGGTTTTGATAAAGTTAGTAAAGAATACTTATCCCTTTTTAGTTGAAATGAAAGCAAGTTGATTCAACCAGCCACCAGCCTGTTAGTAAGCCCCACCAGCCTGTGAGAGGAAACTTCCGCGATTTCAGCGAAATTGCACCGCCGCATAAGCCATCCCACCGACAATTTAAATCTTTGCCGGTGGGATGGCAGTTCGGGGCCAAGCGATCGAATTATAACGACGGGTATAGGCAAAGTCGGTTCGGGGACCGCATCAACGAGCTGATGCGGTCCCCGATCCAACTAGATTTTTGATCGATATTTGATCGATATTTGGCCGATTTCAAGCCAGATATCGGTCGGGCAGGCCCGTCGGTAGTGCCCATACACGGGCCAATTAGCTGCTGAATCTGTCTAAGGGATCCATATCGGCAGCTAGAATCAGCCCGTGTATGGGCACCTTAACTCTACCCACATCTGTTAATATTTAATAAATCACTGGAATGTGCCTTTAGTCTATAGGGTCCCTCACTTTTCCACCCAGGTGTATGTATCCCTACAATACAGGCCCGTATCATTTTGCATAATCATCATCACATGTTAGGGTCATCAACATGGCACACTTCTTAGATCAAACAGTTGGAACCAGTAGATGACGAGCTAAGACATTGGCTTTGACCTATTTTGACCAAAACTGGGCTGTTTGTGTGCAAAATGGCCCCATTTACTCATTCAATAGTCAAGTGACACCAGCAAGTGGGAAGATTTACCCCATTTCACCCAAACATTTGCTCTTGTGAGATAAAACACATGTGGGTTATGAGTAGCCATTGTTCTGCCAGTGTCCAGACTAATTGTTGACAGGTTTTGGTAATACTGGGAAACTTGTTAGAAGGAATTATTTACAGGGCAAGGTGTCATGTGTCCCCCCAGCTAGCACCTTTCAGCCGTGTTGTAAATCTGACACCTCTTGAAGTGTTATACAATAAACCCAGATGTTTCTCCTGTCAAGCACTTGACCTCTATTTTCTCTTTAATGTTTAAGATGAAAGCCAGCAGAACAGAGGAATATCAATGCCTGTGAGAAGCGCACAGTGCCATTCAGTGGCTGTGGGTGAAGGTTAAAGCATTAAAGTTTATTGTGTGACAGTGCTGGGGCTTGTTGTGTTCTGCACGGAAATGTAGAATATGGCTTACTCTTTGATGGACCCTTGTGAGCAACATTTCTGCTGATAAAGTCCAAAAAAACTCTGGGAAGTTGACCTGTTTCACAAGGATTCATTGACATTGCACAAAAGTCAGGGCTCCTTTAGGCCCTAAGGGTGAAGACACACGGAGCTACTAGTAGCAGCTACTTGTCACGGCTACTAAAACAGACAATGCTGATCATTTACTGATAATTGTCTCTATGTGTGCTTTAGCAGAGGCAATTCTCAGTATTGTCTATGGCAGGGGATTTTATGGCATTTAGTAGCTGTGACAAGTAGCTGCTACTAAGTAGCTCTGTGTGTCTTTACCATAAAAACTTCCAGAATTCCAAGCTGTCACAGATTCAGATGCCACCATTGTTACACTCTTGAGCTTGGAGTGGATGTGAAAGTGTCTAATGTTTAGTAATAGATTGTAAGCTCTACAGGTCAGGGACCTCCATGCTCTTGTGTCTTTGACTCTTAACTTATTGCAACTGTATCTTGTATTTATCTGTATTTATTGTTGTACTTTGTATTTATCTATTATTATCTTAATAACCCCCTGTTTGTATTAATGTATTCTACTGTACAGCGCTGGGTACATAATGTAAATATACATATATACATACATACAATAGGAGCAAGCACCAACTAGTTGCATGTAGAGGGCCAAATATCCAGTATTTAGAGTGCTTCTACCCTTACTTCTCAGCTTGTTTAATAATATGGGCACTAGTGATGGGCGAAATGTTTTGCCAGGCATGGATTTGCGGTGAATTTTCCGTGTCTCACCACTGGCGGATTGTTTCGCAAAATGGATGAAAAAATTAGCAGCGGAAAAATTCGCTGCACATCCAAAAATTGACGCGAGAATAGTCAAAAGAATAGTCGTGGGCACGTGCAACATTTTTGCTGTTTCGCAACATTTTTGCAGTTTCACGATTTTTTCGCCAAAGTGAAACAGGACAGATTTGCTCATTACTAAAAAGGCACCAACCATTTAACCTGAATAAACAAGAATAGGAGCAATCAAACAGAACTCCGGCTTCTGAACCACAAATTGTTAAAAAGCCCCACACGACAAATAAACCCCTAATCTACCTATCACTGTAACCTGTTCCTTCAAAAAGAATAAATACCACTTTTATATACTGAAATCCAGCTGCAAAACAGTTCTTTTCTTTCTGCATCATTTGAAATCCTGGCAGGGGAGGAGGGACTAAAACATTCATGTTACAAATTGTAAACTCCACAGCATACAGACAGCATGCAGGAACTACATAACCCACAATGCATTGCACTGTGATGTTCCTTTCCTTACTGACATCACTTAAGCAGGGAATTGTGGGATTGGGAGGAGGCAGGTTGAGGACAGTCAACTACTGTGACTTTTTTTATTTTGAGTGTCAAAGCCAGATCAGCAGGGGAACAGGGGGCGGGGCTTAGGGAACTGTTACAAACCATATTATTACATAAAAATCATTTTCAAAAAGCTTGTGTTTTGAGTTCCCCTTGGGGTTTCAGCCTAAAAACACTGAGTGTGACTGTTGGCCACTAGCCGTCTCATAAGATCTCTTGAGATAGTCACATTACAATGATGGATCATTAAAAACGGTAAAAAATGTACTTAGATCTCTCTGCCATTAACATTTGGATTATCTCCCCTTTAACCTTGGCTAAGGCCGTATGTTTGTCTTTATCTCTCTACATTTGCAAACTATTATAACTTTTGCAGCTGACAATACTTCCTGTGTTTTTTTGGATGTCGAGTCAGATTTGTTACCCTTTGACCTTCAGCTTTTCTCCCAGACCCTATAGAATTACAGCTAATGCACTGAGCCTTTCTGGTTCTACGTTTAGCTCCTGTATCGAGTGGCCGGGGGTGTCCTTGGGGGAGTGGGATGACCAGTAGGACGTTTCCATAATCAGAAGCAGCAATGAGACTTATTAGTTGGATCACACTGTTTTGTATAACTTTAGTTTAATACTGTAATAGTATAACTGGGGGAACTGGTGATCTTGGTACCATCTAGGCGGCTAAAACAGTAATTAGGGATAGTTACTGTATCTGCCACAATAGATTCAGCTGAATCTCAAAGTGAATCTGAACCCTACTTTGAGCTGTCCAGGGGACCAAAGTCATGTGATCTTTATAACTCAGGATCTGATTTAACTTAAATTCTGCAAAATGGCCTGGGATTTGGCAAAAATCCACGCTAAATTCAGGTCACACTCCCCTAACTCTATTGGGGTCCCTGACTTGGGGAAAGGTCACTATATCTCCATCATGGAGTGCAAGTTAGCTCTATGGCCTAGGCCTATTGAACTTGCACAGTTGCAGTGCCTCAGTTTAGAAAAGTAGATTGGACTCAACTAAGGATCAGCCTTCGTCAGAATAAGCATCCAAGGAGGAGGGAGCAGAGTCATTGGATCTAGCACCTAAAGTAAGCACTCATTCTGGCAGGTAGGTTCCCCATTCCCATCATCGTCTGAAGCAGGGGACCCCAAACTTTCTTACTCGGGAGCCACAGTCAAATGTAAAAAGAGTTGGAGAGCAACACAAGCACCATAAAAGTTCATGGAAGAGCCAAATTAGGGCTGTGATTGGCTATTAGGCAGCCTCTATGCACCCTATCAGCTTACAGGGGCTTTATTTGGTAGGAAATCTTGTTTTTATTCAACCAAAACTTGCCCCCAAGTCAGGAATTCAAAAATAACTCCCTGGTTTGGGGGCACTGGGAGCAACATTCAAGGGGTTGGGGAGCAACATGTTTCCCCTGAGCCACTGGTTGGGGATCACTGATATAAAGGTACTACAGGTCCCTCGCTTGGCAGGACAGTAACTACTCATGCTCTGATCATGGACCAAAACCCAGTACTTGTTTACTATGCAGATAATCTGTACTATTTTATCAGGGCTCGGGACTGGAGTGTTAATACAACCTGCTTCTGGGGTTGCCAGCCCCTTTAAAAAACAGTCACATCTGATATTAATAATAATAATAATATGATGGGCAACAAATTAGCAATTCATTTGAGTTTATTGATTCAAGATATGACTGGATTTAAGGGGCCCAGCACATGCTTATTATAATTCAATTTCTAAAATCCCTACAGTGTGCCTTACTAAAAAGAAATACTACAGTCTTGTTTGTTAATTAATGACAGTGTTGGCCTTGTTTGGACCTTGGTACCTCTCAGTACATTGCCCCTAATGACTAACCCCAGGGAGCCTTTTGTATTTACTGATGGTCGTCCCTAATCCATCGTCACTGTGTTTTCTCCTAACCATTCATTGGCAATTTAATTGGTAATTCTACTGGCTGTGTGTGAGAGCTTGCACGTAAATATCAGCATGTTTGTTTGCACTCTTATCTGTAATATATTTAGCCTAAAATGACGTTATTCTGAATTCTTTTCTTAGTATGTGTTCTCTCTGATTCATAATGGATTGTAAAGTTTATATGAAACTATAGATTTATAGTTATTTTTATTTTCTCATAGCTTCTGTTAGGGCAGAGCAGTCTAGCACCAACACACAGTAGAGCAAAGTTGAAGTTGTTGGTATGAAGAGGCTGGTAGTCTAGTACGAGGTTGTGGCACTAGGGCAATATAGATGGAAATAGTAGGGCCAGATAGACACAGTTGGGGAAATGGTAACAGTAGAGTAAGATGGAGACACTAAACCAAGAATGAAACAATAGGGCATGATGGCAACAGTATAGGAAGATTATGGCAGTATTAAGTCAGAAGGCAGGACTGCCTTTACAAAGCTACATATGAACTCCACTGGTCTAGGGCCAGCACACAGGGGAAAAAGAATAGTAGTAGACGTTGGTTTGAAGAGTGGGGTACAGTAAATAAAACAGAGCAAACTTGTGACACATGAGCAACAAGGCATCAGTCAAGATGGACACAGTAGGACAAGAAGCAGTAGAGCAAGAAGGCAACAGAAGGGGAATATGGTAACAGTAAGTAAGATGGAAACCTAAGTGCTGGATAAAGACAGCAGGGCAAGATGGCAGCAGTTAGCAGAGCAAAAGAAAAAGAAGCTGAGAGAAGTAGAACAAAATGGGAACAATAGGGCAGGAAAGTAACAGTGGGGCAAAACGCTGGCAGCAACAATTTTTTTTTAGAAATACCCATCATGTAGCCTTTTGGTTATTATTGAAGTGCAACTCCTAGCTCCAATGCTGCAGGATAGCAGGTATAGTAGGGAGTGGTGGTACCTATAGTAGCAGTGGGGGGATAATAGCCTCTGGGAAGGGACTGGGGCTGTGGGATAGCAGGTATAGTAGGAGTGGTGGTACCATAGTACGTGGGGGATATAGGCCCTGGGAAGGGACTGGGGGCTTAGTGGGCCTATAGTAGCAGTGGGGGATAATAGCCTCTGGGAGGGACTGGGGCTGTGGGGATAGCAGGTATAGTAGGGAGAGATGGTGCCTATAGTAGCAGTGGGGGGATAATAGCCTCTGGAAGGACTGGGGCTGTGGGATAGCAGGTATAGTAGGGAGAGATGTGCCTATAGTAGCAGTGGGGGGATAATAGCCTCTGGGAAGGGACTGGGGCTGTGGGATAGCAGGTATAGTAGGAGAGATGGTGCCTATAGTAGCAGTGGGGGATAATAGCCTCTGGGGAAGAGGACTGGGGCTGTGGGATAGCAGGTATAGTAGGGAGAGATGGTGCCTATAGTAGCAGTGGGGGGATAATAGCCTCTGGGAAGAGACTGGGGCTGTGGGATAGCAGGCTATAGTAGGGAGAGATGGTGCCTATAGTAAGCAGTGGGGGGATAATAGCCTCTGGGAAGGGACTGGGGCTGTGGGATAGCAGGTATAGTAGGGAGAGATGGTGCCTATAGTAGCAGTGGGGGGATAATAGCCTCTGGGAAGGGACTGGGGCTGTGGGATAGCAGGTATAGTAGGGAGAGATGGTGCCTATAGTAGCAGTGGGGGGATAATAGCCTCTGGGAAGGGACTGGGGCTGTGGGATAGCAGGTATAGTAGGGAGAGATGGTGCCTATAGTAGCAGTGGGGGGATAATAGCCTCTGGGAAGGGACTGGGGCTGTGGGATAGCAGGTATAGTAGGGAGAGATGGTGCCTATAGTAGCAGTGGGGGGATAATAGCCTCTGGGAAGGGACTGTGGCTGTGGGATAGCAGGTATAGTAGGGAGAGATGGTGCCTATAGTAGCAGTGGGGGGATAATAGCCTCTGGGAGGGACTGGGGCTGTGGGATAGCAGGTATAGTAGGGAGAGATGGTGCCTATAGTAGCAGTGGGGGGATAATAGCCTCTGGGAAGGGACTGTGGCTGTGGGATAGCAGGTATAGTAGGGAGAGATGGTGCCTATAGTAGCAGTGGGGGGATAATAGCCTCTGGGAAGGGACTGGGGCTGTGGGATAGCAGGTATAGTAGGGAGAGATGGTGCCTATAGTAGCAGTGGGGGGATAATAGCCTCTGGGAAGGGACTGGGGCTGTGGGATAGCAGGTATAGTAGGGAGAGATGGTGCCTATAGTAGCAGTGGGGGGATAATAGCCTCTGGGAAGGGACTGGGGCTGTGGGATAGCAGGTATAGTAGGGAGAGATGGTGCCTATAGTAGCAGTGGGGGGATAATAGCCTCTGGGAAGGGACTGGGGCTGTGGGATAGCAGGTATAGTAGGGAGAGATGGTGCCTATAGTAGCAGTGGGGGGATAATAGCCTCTGGGAAGGGACTGGGGCTGTGGGATAGCAGGTATAGTAGGGAGAGATGGTGCCTATAGTAGCAGTGGGGGGATAATAGCCTCTGGGAAGGGACTGTGGGCTGTGGGATAGCAGGTATAGTAGGGAGAGATGGTGCCTATAGTAGCAGTGGGGGATAATAGCCTCTGGGAAGGGACTGGGGCTGTGGGATAGCAGGTATAGTAGGGAGAGATGGTGGCCTATAGTAGCAGTGGGGGATAATAGCCTCTGGGAAGGGACTGGGGCTGTGGGATAGCAGGTATAGTAGGGAGAGATGGTGCCTATAGTAGCAGTGGGGGATAATAGCCTCTGGGAAGGGACATGGGGCTTAGTGGGATAGCCCAAGGTAGTAGTAGGGAGAGATGGTGCCTATAGTAGCAGTGGGGGGATAATAGCCTCTGGGAAGGGACTGGGGCTGTGGGATAGCAGGTATAGTAGGGAGAGATGGTGCCTATAGTAGCAGTGGGGGATAATAGCCTCTGGGAAGGGACTGGGGCTGTGGGATAGCAGGTATAGTAGGGAGAGATGGTGCCTATAGTAAGCAGTGGGGGGATAATAGCCTCTGGGAAGGGACTGTGGCTGTGGGATAGCAGGTATAGTAGGGAGAGATGGTGCCTATAGTAGCAGTGGGGGGATAATAGCCTCTGGGAAGGGACTGGGGCTGTGGGATAGCAGGTATAGTAGGGAGAGATGGTGCCTATAGTAGCAGTGGGGGGATAATAGCCTCTGGGAAGGGACTGGGGGCTGTGGGATAGCAGGTATAGTAGGGAGTGGATGGTACCTATAGTAGCAGTGGGGGGATAATAGCCTCTGGGAAGGGACTGGGGCTGTGGGATAGCAGGTATAGTAGGGAGAGATGGTGCCTATAGTAGCAGTGGGGGATAATAGCTCTGGGAAGAGACTGGGGCTGTGGGATAGCAGGTATAGTAGGGAGAGATGGTGCCTATAGTAGCAGTGGGGGATAATAGCCTCTGGGAAGGGACTGGGGCTGTGGGATAGCAGGTATAGTAGGGAGAGATGGTGCCTATAGTAGCAGTGGGGGATAATAGCCTCTGGGAAGGGACTGGGGCTGTGGGATAGCAGGTATAGTAGGGAGAGATGGTGCCTATAGTAGCAGTGGGATAATAGCCTCTGGGAAGGGACTGTGGCTGTGGGATAGCAGGTATAGTAGGGAGAGATGGTGCCTATAGAAGCAGTGGGGGGGTAATAGCCTCTGGGAAGGGACTGGGGCTGTGGGATAGCAGGTATAGTAGGGAGAGATGGTGCCTATAGTAGCAGTGGGGGGATAATAGCCTCTGGGAAGGGACTGGGGCTGTGGGATAGCAGGTATAGTAGGGAGAGATGTGGCCTATAGTAGCAGTGGGGGGATAATAGCCTCTGGGAAGGGACTGGGGCTGTGGGATAGCAGGTATAGTAGGGAGAGATGGTGCCTATAGTAGCAGTGGGGGGATAATAGCCTCTGGGAAGGGACTGGGGGCTGTGGGATAGCAGGTATAGTAGGGAGAGATGGTGCCTATAGTAGCAGTGGGATAATAGCCTCTGGGAAGGGACTGTGGCTGTGGGATAGCAGGTATAGTAGGGAGAGATGGTGCCTATAGAAGCAGTGGGGGATAATAGCCTCTGGGAAGGGACTGTGGCTGTGGGATAGCAGGTATAGTAGGGAGAGATGGTGCCTATAGAAGCAGTGGGGGGATAATAGCCTCTGGGAAGGGACTGTGGCTGTGGGATAGCAGGTATAGTAGGGAGAGATGGTGCCTATAGTAGCAGTGGGGGGATAATAGCCTCTGGGAAGGGACTGTGGCTGTGGGATAGCAGGTATAGTAGGGAGAGATGGTGCCTATAGTAGCAGTGGGGGGATAGTAGCCTCTGGGAAGGGACTGGGGCTGTGGGATAGCAGGTATAGTAGGAGAGATGGTGCCTATAGTAGCAGTGGGGGGATAATAGCCTCTGGGAAGGGACTGTGGCTGTGGGATAGCAGGTATAGTAGGGAGAGATGGTGCCTATAGTAGCAGTGGGGGGATAATAGCCTCTGGGAAGGGACTGGGGCTGTGGGATAGCAGGTATAGTAGGGAGAGATGGTGCCTATAGAAGCAGTGGGGGGATAATAGCCTCTGGAAGGGACTGGGGCTGTGGGATAGCAGGTATAGTAGGGAGAGATGGTGCCTATAGTAGCAGTGGGGATAATAGCCTCTGGGAAGGGACTGGGGCTGTGGGATAGCAGGTATAGTAGGGAGAGATGGTGCCTATAGTAGCAGTGGGGGGATAATAGCCTCTGGGAAGGGACTGGGGCTGTGGGATAGCAGGTATAGTAGGGAGAGATGGTGCCTATAGTAGCAGTGGGGGGATAATAGCCTCTGGGAAGGGACTGGGGCTGTGGGATAGCAGGTATAGTAGGGAGAGATGGTGCCTATAGTAGCAGTGGGGGGATAATAGCCTCTGGGAAGAGACTGGGGCTGTGGGATAGCAGGTATAGTAGGGAGAGATGGTGCCTATAGTAGCAGTGGGGGGATAATAGCCTCTGGGAAGGGACTGGGGCTGTGGGATAGCAGGTATAGTAGGGAGAGATGGTGCCTATAGTAGCAGTGGGGGGATAATAGCCTCTGGGAAGGGACTGGGGCTGTGGGATAGCAGGTATAGTAGGGAGTGGTGGATAATAGCCTCTGGAAGGGACTGGGCTGTGGGATAGCAGGTATAGTAGGGAGAGATGGTGCCTATAGTAGCCAGTGGGGGATAATAGCCTCGGGAAGAGACTGGGGCTGTGGGATAGCAGGTATAGTAGGGGAGAGATGGTGCCTATAGTAGCCAGTGGGGGGATAATAGCCTCTGGGAAGGGACTGGGGCTGTGGGATAGCAGGTATAGTAGGGAGAGATGGTGCCTATAAGTAAGCAGTGGGGGGGATAATAGCCTCTGGGAAGGGACTGGGGCTGTGGGAAGCAGGTATAGTAGGGAGAGATGGTGCCTATAGTAGCAGGGGGATAATAGCCGTCTGGGAAGGGACTGTGGCTGTGGGATAGCAGGTATAGTAGGGAGAGATGGTGCCTATAGAGCATGGGGGGGGATAATAGCCTCTGGAAGGGACTGGGGCTGTGGGATAGCAGGTATAGTAGGGAGAGATGTGCCTATAGTAGCAGTGGGGGGATATAGCCTCTGGGAAGGGACTGTGGCTGTGGGATAGCAGGTATAGTAAGGGAGAAGATGTGCCTATAGTAGCAGTGGGGGGATAATAGCCTCTGGGAAGGGACTGGGGCTGTGGGATAGCAGGTATAGTAGGGAGAGATGGTGCCTATAGTAGCAGTGGGGGGATAATAGCCTCTGGGAAGGGACTGTGGCTGTGGGATAGCAGGTATAGTAGGGAGAGATGGTGCCTATAGTAGCAGTGGGGGGATAATAGCCTCTGGGAAGGGACTGGGGCTGTGGGATAGCAGGTATAGTAGGGAGAGATGGTGCCTATAGTAGCAGTGGGGGATAATAGCCTCTGGGAAGGGACTGGTGGCTGTGGATAGCAGGTATAGTAGGGAGAGATGGTGCCTATAGTAGCAGTGGGGGGATAATAGCCTCTGGGAAGGGACTGGGGCTGTGGGATAGCAGGTATAGTAGGGAGAGATGGTGCCTATAGTAGCAGTGGGGGGATAATAGCCTCTGGGAAGGGACTGGGGCTGTGGGATTAAGCAGGTATAGTAGGGGAGAGATGGTGCCTATAGTAGCAGTGGGGGGATAATAGCCTCTGGAAGGGACTGGGGCTGTTGGATAGCAGGTATAGTAGGGAGAGATGGTGCCTATAGAAGCAGTGGGGGATAATAGCCTCTGGGAAGGGACTGGGCTGTGGATAGCAGGTATAGTAGGGAGAGATGGTGCCTATAGTAAGCATGGGGGGATAATAGCCTCTGGGAAGGACTGGGGCTTGTGGGATAGCAGGTATAGTAGGGAGAGATGGTGCCTATAGTAGCAGTGGGGGGATAATAGCCTCTGGGAAGGGACTGGGGCGTGGGATAGCAGGTATAGTAGGGAGATGGTGCCTAAGTAGCAGTGGGGATAATAGCCTCGGGAAGGGACTGGGGCTGTGGGATAGCAGTATAGTAGGAGAGATGGTGCCTAGTACAGTGGGGGATAATAGCCTCTGGAAGGGACTGGGGCTGTGGGATAGCAGGTATAGTAGGGAAGATGGTGCCTATAGTAGCAGTGGGGGGATAATAGCCTCTGGGAAGGGACTGGGGCTGTGGGATAGCAGGTATAGTAGGGAGAGATGGTGCCTATAGTAGCAGTGGGGGATAATAGCTCTGGGAAGGGACTGGGGCTGTGGGATAGCAGTATAGTAGGGAGAGATGGTGCCTATAGTAGCAGTGGGGGGGATAATAGCCTCTGGGAAGGGACTGGGGCTGTGGGATAGCAGGTATAGTAGGAGAGATGGTGCCTATAGTAGCAGTGGGGGGATAATAGCCTCTGGGAAGGGACTGTGGCTGTGGGATAGCAGGTATAGTAGGGAGAGATGGTGCCTATAGTAGCAGTGGGGGGATAATAGCCTCTGGGAAGGGACTGGGGCTGTGGGATAGCAGGTATAGTAGGGAGAGATGGTGCCTATAGTAGCAGTGGGGGGATAATAGCCTCTGGAAGGGACTGGGGCTGTGGGATAGCAGGTATAGTAGGGAGAGATGGTGCCTATAGTAGCAGTGGGGGGATAATAGCCTCTGGGAAGGGACTGGGGCTGTGGGATAGCAGGTATAGTAGGGAGAGATGGTGCCTATAGTAGCAGTGGGGGGATAATAGCCTCTGGGAAGGGACTGGGGCTGTGGGATAGCAGGTATAGTAGGGAGAGATGGTGCCTATAGTAGCAGTGGGGGGATAATAGCCTCTGGGAAGGGACTGGGGCTGTGGGATAGCAGGTATAGTAGGGAGAGATGGTGCCTATAGTAGCAGTGGGGGGATAATAGCCTCTGGGAAGGGACTGTGGCTGTGGGATAGCAGGTATAGTAGGGAGAGATGGTGCCTATAGTAGCAGTGGGGGATAATAGCCTCTGGGAAGGGACTGTGGGCTGTGGGATAGCAGGTATAGTAGGGAGAGATGGTGCCTATAGTAGCAGTGGGGGATAATAGCCTCTGGGAAGGGACTGGGGCTGTGGGATAGCAGGTATAGTAGGGAGAGATGGTTGCCTATAGTAGCAGTGGGGGATAATAGCCTCTGGGAAGGGACTGTGGCTGTGGGATAGCAGGTATAGTAGGGAGAGATGGTGCCTATAGTAGCAGTGGAGGGATAATAGCCTCTGGGAAGGGACTGTGGCTGTGGGGATAGCAGGTTATAGTAGGGAGAGATGGTGCCTATAGTAGCAGTGGGGGGATAATAGCCTCTGGGAAGGGACTGGGGCTTGTGGTGATAGAGGTATAGTAGGAGAGATGGTGCCTATAGTAGAGTGGGGGATAAATAGCCTTGGGAAGAGACTGGGGCTGTGGATAGCAGGATAGTTGGAAGAGATGTGCCTATAGTAGCAGTGGGGGATAATAGCCTCTTGGGAAGGGACTGGGGCTGTGGGGATAGCAGGTATAGTAGGGAGAGATGGTGCCTATAGTAAGCAGTGGGGATAATAGCCTCTGGGAGGGACTGGGGCTGTGGGATAGCAGGTATAGTAGGAGTGTGGTACCTATAGTAGCAGTGGGGGGATAATAGCCTCTGGGAAGGGACTGGGCTGTGGGATAAGCAGGTATAGTAGGGAGAGATTGGTGCCTATAGTAGCAGTGGGGGGATAATAGCCTCTGGAAGAGACTGGGGCTGTGGGATAGCAGTATAGTAGGGAGAGATGGTGCCTATAGTAGCAGTGGGGGGGATAATAGCCTCTGGGAAGGGACTGGGGCTGTGGGATAGCAGGTATAGTAGGGAGAGATGGTGCCTATAGTAGCAGTGGGGGATAATAGCCTCTGGGAAGGGACTGGGCTGTGGGATAGCAGGTATAGTAGGGGAGAGATGGTGCCTATAGAAGCAGTGGGGGGATAATAGCCTCTGGGAGGGACTGGGGCTGTGGGATAGCAGGTAATAGTAGGGAGAGATGGTGCCTATAGTAGCAGTGGGGGGATAATAGCCTCTGGGAAGGGACTGTGGGCTGTGGGATAGCAGGTATAGTAGGGAGAGATGGTGCCTATAGTAGCAGTGGGGGATAATAGCCTCTGGGAAGGGACTGGGGCTGTGGATAGCAGGTATAGTAGGGAGAGATGGTGCCTATAGTAGCAGTGGGGGGATAATAGCCTCTGGGAAGGGACTGGGGCTGTGGATAGCAGGTTATAGTAGGGAGAGATGGTGCCTATAGTAGCAGTGGGGGGATAATAGCCTCTGGGAAGGGACTGGGGCTGTGGGATAGCAGGTATAGTAGGGAGAGATGGTGCCTATAGTAGCAGTGGGGGGATAATAGCCTCTGGAAGGGACTGGGGCTGTGGGATAGCAGGTATAGTAGGGAGAGATGGTGCCTATAGTAGCAGTGGGGGGATAATAGCCTCTGGGAAGGGACTGGGGCTGTGGGATAGCAGGTATAGTAGGGAGAGATGGTGCCTATAGTAGCAGTGGGGGGATAATAGCCTCTGGGAAGGGACTGGGGCTGTGGATAGCAGGTATAGTAGGGAGAGATGGTGCCTATAGTAGCAGTGGCGGGGATAATAGCCTCTGGAAGGGACTGGGGCTGTGGGATAGCAGGTATAGTAGGGAGAGATGGTGCCTAAGTAGCAGGGGGGATAATAGCCTCTGGGAAGGGACTGGGGCTGTGGGATAGCAGGTATAGTAGGAGAGATGGTGCCTATAGTAGCAGTGGGGATAATAGCCTCTGTATAGGTGCCTAAGGGACTGGATAGCCATAGTAGCAGTGGGGATAATAGCCTCTGGGAAGGGACTGGGCTGTGGGATAGCAGTATAGTAGGGAGAGATGGTGCCTATAGTAGCAGTGGGGGATAATAGCCTCTGGGAAGGGACTGGGGCTGGGGATAGCAGGTATAGTAGGGAGAGATGGTGTCTATAGTAGCAGTATAATAGCCTCTGGAAGGGACTGTGGCTGTGGGATAGCAGGTATAGTAGGGAGAGATGGTGCCTATAGTAGCAGTGGGGGATAATAGCCTCTGGGAAGGACTGGGCTGTGGGTAGCAGGTATAGTAGCCATAGTAGCTAATAGCCTCTGGGAGGACTATTGCTATAGAGGAGAGGGGGGGGGATAATAGCCTCTGGGAAGGGACTGGGGCTGTGGGATAGCAGGTATAGTAGGGAGAGATGGTGCCTACTACTTTATATAAATAAAGAAACCGTGTAATCTCAGTTTTGCTTTGGGCCTTACCCCAACAAAAGACAAACATGCCTGTAGGGCAATGTATTTTCTCCCTCAGAATGCTGTTTGTTTTCTGGCACATATTGCACTAAGGTTAACCAGTTCATGGGGTGCTGTCTAGACCAATTACCCAGTCACTGAGCATTTCTAGGATTACAAATACAAGCACATCAGGCTGCCCTAATCATATTATATGCTGATCGGAAACAGATAACGACCTATTGTGTTTACTTTTCAGACAGAGCGGAACAAATAGCTAAGAAATGTATTAGATCAACTTTGGGTGAAAACACACATGCAGTGGCTTAGGTTAATGCAAATGTTCTCAGAACCAATGTAGAAACAGGGATGTAGAGAAATAGGACTCCATTGTTACCACCTAAGGTTAGAGGTCTGGCTGTCCCCTACTCTGACCTTGTTAAACTGGCCACTGGCTTCATATAGTTCCTGACTCCCTAACCAGCAACTGGGCCAATTAAACTCAATTGTGATTAGATTAAACTATTAAAACCAAACCAAGCAATCTCCTTGCTTGCATGAGTACTTATTAATCAGCCCATGCATTACTATGGGTGACACACGGAGATACTTAGTAGCAGCTACTAGTCATGGCTACTAAACCCCAGAAAATCCCCTGCCATAGACAATACTGAGAATTGCTTCTGCTAAAACACAAGTAGAGACAATTATCAGTAAATGATCAGCATTGTCTATTTCTGTAGCTGTGACAAGTAGCTGCTACTAGTAGCTCTGTGTGTCTTCACTCTAAGGAATAACTCTACATGGGGTCACCTCAGTATGTAAATAAGGTTAGTAAACTGTTCATTAGCTCCTACTACCCTTTGAATTTATAGCCAGGAATGTGGCCTTGGTGAGAGTCGTGCATTAAACCAACGTTTTGGTGTTGGCAACCTCTCCCTTACAAACACTTAAGGGTGTTTCAGGCCCAGTGAGGACAGTGTCTTGGCGAGGAGACATGTATCCCAAGATATGCTACTAAACTGGGAGGTTCCAGTCTATGGGAAAAAAAATTGACCAGAGGTAAATAGTTAGGACCACCATGTAGGGTTTACCTTGACGTGTTATGGCGGCTTATCTCTTTTGTCTGCTTGTAGTTAATTTGGCCAGATCAGTTGCATGACCGTTGTACTTATACATTTTATTTAGCCATGGAATGCTATGGAATATATCTATTGTGGCCCAGAAAGTGCTGGATCTACTTTCTCTGTTGTCATGGACTTACACCTTAATCTCTGAGAAGGAGGAGTTTATACATTTACCTGCACCCACCCTCACCCTCAGTATCTTCAGGGTCTATTTATTCTGTTGACATGAACTTCTGCCTATTTTTCATGAATCTATGCTGGTGTATTCTGGTATCTGCTGGGTCTACTTTCTCTGTTGCCATGGACTTCAGGTTGGGCATCTTAAAAACCAGTGCATGGGCAGCTTTTTGTGCAACAACTATATATTCCTGAATATCCAATATCTAACTTGGGTAACTGGTTTCATTTTGATATTAGAACTTACAACTTATTTCCAGGGAATGATCTAAGGTTATAGAGATACACCATGAAAAACACTGCAGAAGGGCTTCAAGTTCCTAAATGAATGAACAAGTTGTAAGAACCACCCTTTGGCAATGTCAGTGAGCCATGAAACTATAGAATCAGAGAATCTTGATGGGACAGTTCCCAAAGTGTCAAAAAGACAGGTGTCCTAGGTGTGGCATGGAGCGGTGGCACAGGGAAGGCCTAGCCTAAAGATTTGGGCAGAATGCTTATTTGCTGTCCTACATACACCTTAAATCTCAGTTTGGAGAGCAGTTAGGATGAGATTTTGGGCAAAAACTTATTTTTTGTCCTTGATATTCTAAACACTGTGGCTGAATGTTTGATAAAGCAATGTTTCCTAATGTCTAGTTATGAGTAAAGGTCCCCATACACCGGCCGATTCTAGCTGCCGACAGGGCTGCCATCAGAAATCACGGGGCCCCTCAGAGCAGAATTTTCTGGGCCCCCTCCTCCCATGCCCCACACGCCTCCCCAATGGCCCCTCCCATCAGTACAAAGGACACAGAGACATTGGTAGCCAGGGCCCCCCTAAAACATTGGTAGCCAGGGTAGAGACCCCCTAAAACATTGCTAGACAGCCGAGGGCCCCCTAAAACATTGCTGGTCCTCCCCCAGCATCCTCATACTATGGCCCGCTCCCCGCTACAGCATCCTCCAGTTGCCCCCTAGCATCCTCCACAAAATCCTCCAGCTCCCTCCCAGCATCCTCCAGCTTCCTCCAGCGCCCTCATCAGCATCCTCCAGCCCCCCTTTACCATCCTCCAGCTTCCCCCAGCGTCCTTCCCAACATCCTCCAGCATCCTACCCAGCATGCTCCAGCCCCGCCTACCATCCTACCCCAGCATCCTCCAGCCCCACCTACCATCATCCAGTTTCCCCCCAGCGACCTCCCCAACATCCTCCAGCATCCTCCCCAGCATGCTCCAGCCCCACCTACCATCCTACCCCAGCATCCTCCAGCCCCCCTTACCATCCTCCAGCTTCCCCCAGCGTCGTCCCAACATCCTCCAGCCCCCCCTAACATCCTCCCCCCTAACATCCTCCTCCCTACCATCCTCCTGAGGCATCTCCTGAGGCATGTCCTGTGGCTCTCCCTGCTCTCCCCAGCACCCGCCTTCT
Source organism: Xenopus tropicalis (assembly GCF_000004195.4). Classification (NCBI taxonomy): domain Eukaryota; kingdom Metazoa; phylum Chordata; class Amphibia; order Anura; family Pipidae; genus Xenopus; species Xenopus tropicalis. The sequence goes on from NC_030681.2 coordinate 143,372,848, forward strand.
ACATCCTCCTCCTCCGCCACCGCCGCAGCCGCCTGTGCCCCCCTGATGGCGGCCCTGGCTGCCGATATCGGTCCCTTAGACCGATTCGTCAGCTAATCTGGCCATGTATGGGCACTACCGACGTGCCTGCCGACCGATATCTGGCCTGAAATCCGCCAGATATCGATCGTGCAGAGACCGCATCGGCTCGTTGATGCGGTCCCCGAACCAACTTTGCCTATGCCCGTCGTTATAATTTGATCATTTGGCCCCAGGTCCAACCGATCGAATTAGCCTACATGTTCCCCGATATCGCCCACCTGTAGGGACCTTAAGGTGGGGAACTGACCAAAGGTTCAACCTCCAAGTGGGGGGTAAAAAAAAAAAGTCAAACAACCCCCGGTCTAGAGAAACCAGCTGTGAAAAACAGCAGCCACAGTCAGTTATGGCAGAAAGCAAACTGCTGAAGAAATAAAATGATCTTCGTTTTCTAGGAGGGCCCAGACCTTTTGCATTTTTATTCAGGCTTTGTGTGCTAAGAGGTTATGGCCTCACTAGTAACGCTTGTACAGATCAAACCGGTGTCTGACACGGACAGACAATGCGCACCCTTCGGCTCTCAATAAAGGTCCCAGATCCTTTTATGATATGGGTCAGTGCAGTGGAATGGCTCAGTCTATGCTGAGAAAGGGGCCTCTAAACAACTTATACTAATGGGAACTTTCAAAATAATCTGCATTCATTAAAATTCTTCTTTATATGAACTGATTCAGCATTTGTACCCCTGGAGATTCCACAGCTGCAGCTGAAAGACAGAGAGAGCCCTTCTTTAAAGCAATCGCCCCCCTTCCATTCCGCCGTTCCCCGAGCAGTTTGGGGCACTTTAGCTACAGCAGTGACACGACCCCTGTGCCATGACATTTAGACTGAGTTTGAATGTGACTGCAGTCAACAGAGCACAACTGAAAATAACGCAGGGAGATTCATTTTGTGGTCTGTTTTCCGTGAATGCAGTTCTTTTGCCAGTGTCACTTGCTGCTTGGCTTTTGAGCAGACTAGGGAGCACCCTAAATTACAATTGCACCCACAATTACACCTTATATGGTACCCAACCAGTTGGTCAATCAACATCGGTTCCTCATCACTCCCTTGCCGGATTGTATTTTTCCAGGACATCTTCTCTTTGCATCTTCAATTATCGCAATGGCAAGTTCACCACTATGCATCCTGAAGGCCAGTTAAAGTGGCATTTGGTCTGCTGGCCAACTAAGGTGAACTCTGGATCTGAATCACTGTCCTGGATATCCTATACCTGAACAGATGCTGGACTACAAAGAAGAGTTTGAATGCTGGAAAGTATACCTACCTTAGGGACTTGTAGGTTATGTAATAAAAGGTGCAACATTTGCTACAGGTCTAATCACTGCCAATAAGCAGGTAGCCTTTCATAGACACCTGTTAAAAAGCAAACATATTATTGGTTGCCAAGTATTACTGTACCTAGGTAATCTTTGTGACCTTGTGCCATGCCTGTCAGTGCATTTGCAGACAGTGGACAGATGGCAGGGGATTGAGCTTTTTCCACTGGAGAATTTATGTGTGGAACAAGGAGTCCATGACAGGTCCAAGCCCCTCTCTCCCATGGGCCCCGATGAGGTCCTGCTGTATGGTACTTGCCCCACTGATATTACCCCCCCAGTTGGCCTCAGCTATGTCACACATCATTATAACCGATTAGCTTTGTTTAGAAGGAGGTGTGGCAAAGGGTATTCATTGCTTTTATGAATTTGAATTTGCTCCTTTTAGCCCCCTCTCCAGGAGTAACAGTATCTGGGTTGAGCAGTGATCCTCTCCTGGTGACGCTGTGTTTCTCTGGGCTGTATTGATGGCAGTGTTTGCACTAGAATGTATTTTCACACTTCAGCAAATAGGCATTTTCTCTGCTTTTGGTGCCTCCACCAACGCCCAACCACCCTCTCCCTGTGTCATTCCCCGAAACTGGGACTCCTGAGCGCTTTGTTTGCCCCATCCCCCAAACATTCCTGCTCGTCTCTCAACAGCTAATAGCAACAGGTTTCCATCCTTACCCCCTGCCGAACACAATGGGCATTCACAGCTCACACTGAAGGATAAGGACTACCTACCAGAGTATTTTGTTCAGCAAAAAGGTTTCAGGAATGTGAGGATCCATCATTTAGGCCTGAATACTTTCCTTAAGGTGCCATTAAGACATTGGCTGCTGACTTGGCCTCTTGGACGTGATCTCAAAATGATTCTCTACCAGATGTCTCATCCAGCCTAGGTAGAAGATCACTTCATCCAGTCATCAAGCTCGAGAACTGGATCTGCCCAATCTGTCCTCCCCTTACTAAGGCTCATTTATGTACTCTTATACAAGTGCAGAGTGCTAAAATGGATATAAAAGTAATCAAGCATTGATGCTATTCACAAAGGTACTTGCATCCACACATGCTCCTTTGCAGCTTACAGTTAGTGCCAATGCGCCTCTTCAACCTCCTCTAATGGGTACCCTCCCATATAGATTGTAAGCTCTATGGGGCAGGGACCTCCATTCTCTTGTGTCTTTGACTCTTAACTTGTTGCAACTGTAACTTGTATTTAGTTGTATTTATTGTTGTACTGTGTATTTATCTATTATTATCTTAATAACCCCCTGTTTGTATTAATGTATTCTACTGTACAGCGCTGGGTACATAAGTAGCACTTTATAAATAGAGATATACATACATACATACATATATGCACTGATGCCAGAAAACCATACCTGTACCTGTTTTTGGTATAACGGATTCATAGATTAAGGGCAATGACACGTGTAGTGTTGTTGTTGTAGCAGATATGGAAACTCCAGCAGCCAACATTGGATGTTTTATACAGAAAGATGCCAGTGTGCATATTTAGGTGTTAATTACTCATGCCAGGCAACTTAATTAGCAGTTAATTGAAGAGAGGTAGGTGTCTCCCCCTTTTCCCCCCCTTCCCCAATCAGAGGGGCTCTTTTGGGAATGTGGTGAGAGAACCCTGCCTTTGGTAGCAGCGGGTATTGCCATAATGCTCTCATCTAGTCACTAGGCACCCTGATAAGAAGTAAGAACTAGTCCAGGGCCTTGTAGAAATCTCAGTTCATGAAATTTATTGCCACAGATCCTCTACAATATGTAGTAATAAGCAGAGGGGGACAGGGGGGACTGTTGTCCCTGGCCCGGACAATCCTCCACTTTAAAGGGGGCCCGGCCATAAAAAGTTTTCAACTCAGGGCCCCTTTAGACATATAGGGGCCCTGTCATTGGTGGCCAGTGGGGGGTTTCAATTGGTTGCGCCCCAGGCGAAACGTTATAAAACAGTAGATGCAGCAGGGAGCCGGGTGACATTGGAAGACGACGCAGTGGGACGAAACAGGCACAGTAAGCAGATGGACGCTGGGGGAGCAGGGGGAGCCACAGGAAGCAGGAGGATGCGGGCGGTGGGGGAGCGAGCTGGAGGATGCTGGGGGGAGAGCTGAGGGATAATAATGACACCAATCGAATCTAACCCCTAGCAGGCCCCTCACTTTAGAGTAGGGGCAGCAATACTTAAAGTTTGTCTTTTTGGTCCCTGTAGGACCAACTCTCCATAGTGCTATTTATCTATTCTGTAGAAGTTTTATTTATAGCACTTGCACTTTCCTGAGATACCTTATGCAGACACGTGTGCCTGTATTCTTTGTTAAGTGGGGTGTGCGTATCGTTTTGCAGTAAGCACTTTAAGTATTGCTGCCCCTACTCTAGAGTGAGGGGCTTGCTAGGGGTTAGATTCGATTGGTGTCATTATTATCCCTATGGATGTTGGCCCTTTTTTTTCAGATTTTTTATTATTTTCCCTAACTGGGATATCACGTTGATCCAGGGCAATTTTCCGACTGCCATTAAGGCCTATTGCACATTTGGTGTTTTCACCACCATGGTGCTCTCAATGAAAAGCAGTCCCAGACAGTGACGGTTTCTCCCTGAGGGTATTACTGGGGTAACCGTATGAACATCCTTGTGCCATAGGTCTTAGGGGTCAGGAAGGAATTTTTTCCCCCTTTGCACCAAATTGGCAAGTACCGCAAGTGGGATTTTTTGCCTTCCTCTGGTTCAACAGATATTTTTCATTTTTTTTTTTAATTTTTAAAAAATAAATGTTACCTTTTCAATATAACAGCTTATAAGTGTTGTGTATGTGCACTACATAAGAAAACTACTTCTACGCTTAAACACATTTCAGTGTATGCATAATGGGGACCTGTCACTCAGACATAATAAAAGTCCTCTCCAAATTAAATATGAATATGAATATGAATATGATCCCAGGCCCATGACATAGCTGATGGGAAGGACTTACAAACTGAGTTACTGCAGTAGAGATATCATTGGCTGAAGATACAGAATGTAATAATTATGGCCACATATATTAAAGTTTAATACCATGACCATCTCTTATGCCACACTCACCTAAATCTATTACTTTTTGTACATTTAAGGAAAAATGTCTAATGTTTTCTTAATGCAGACACAATTTATAATACAAGAAGCTACAAAATCCTATCAGGGAAAATGCCATGGCCTATACAGAAAGTGGCTCCTAGCAATTTGATTCATGTAGATATAGGGGGCCCAGCACCCACCTATATTCACTGCTGTGTTAGCGTTATTGTACCTTACCAAATGGAAACAACATTTCAGAGGAGAAGAAAGAGAAGGAAAGGTAAAATCACTGGGGGGGGGTGCCACAATGTTAGGCAACACCTACTGATACCCCGGGTTGTGCTCCTGTTAGGAATAAAACCACACCAGCCCGGGGTACCTGTAAAGGAGTGATCTTCTTTGTTCTTCTGTCTCTGTGTCACTTTAGCAAGTGCAGAACAGGGGAAAGCTGAACCTTAACAAAAACGCTGACTTATTCACTCTACTGCGCATACATGGGCCTCTGGATTCCAAAGATAGACGTAAGAAGGAAGAGGATTGCTCCCTCGCAGTTACAATACATTTTTTGCAATGTGTTTCATCTATGAATTTTGTATTAATACGCAAATGTAATTTATGCACATCCACTTTTAACGATATAATATATACATACAGTATACAGCCCTGGCACCTCGACTACATTAAAGGAGAAGGAAAGGCTAAGTCACTTGGGGGTGCCAAAATGTTTGGCACCCCCAAGTGACTTTAATTGCTTACCTTGTACCCCGGGCTGGTGTTCTTGTGAGGAGAAAACTGCACCAGCCCGGGGTAGCAGCGAGCGTCTCCTCTTCCTTCTTGGCGCGCTTGTGCATGCGCAGTATAGTGAATAACGGAACTTTAACAAAAAAGTCTGCTTTTTCACTCTACTGCGCATGCGCCGGCCCTGGGATTCAGACGACAGAAGGAAGAGGAGACGCTCGCTGCAGGTACCCCGTGCTGGTGCAGTTTTCTCCTAACATTTTGGCACCCCCAAGTGACTTAGCATTTCCTTCTCCTTTAAGCAGTGGGTACTGACAGATCATTATAAAGTGCAAAGCAGGGAATACTGGCACCCTGGTTACATTATATACAAAGAGAGACAATAGGGCTCATTTACAACTGCAACTACAGTTGCAGACATGCAGGGCCGCCATCAGTGGGGGACAGGGGGGACTGTTGTCCCGGGCCCGGACGGTCCTTCGCTTTAAAGGGGGCCTGGCTGTAAAAGGTACGTGTGATGTCATTACGCACGGGGCGCAACGTTATAAAACAGTGGATGCAGCAGGGAGCCGGGCGACTTTGGAAGACGACACAGCGGGACGAAACAGGCGCACGAAGCAGGTGGACGCTGGGGGAGCTGCAGGAAGCAGGAGGACACAGGTGGCGGGGGAGGAGCGAGCTGGAGGATGCTGGGGGGGAGAGCTGAGGATGCTAGGGGGGAGCTGGAGGATGCTAGGAAAGGAGCTGGAGGATGGTAGGGGGAAGCTGGAGGATGGTGGTATGGGGGAGCTGGATGATGCTAGGGGGGAGCTGGAGGATGGTAGGGGGGAGCTGGAGGATGCAGAAGCTGGAGGATGCTAGGGGGGAGCTGGAGGATGCTAGGGGGGAGCTGGAGGATGGTAGGGGAGAGTTGGAAGATGGTAGGGGGAGCTGGTGGATGTAGGGGGAGCAGGATGCAGCAGGGAGTGGGCCATAGTATGAGGACACTGGGGAAGGGCCCTGGGCTGGCTACCAGTGTTTTAGGGGGCCCTGACTACCAGTGTTTTAGGGGGGCAAAATTTTGTTGTGAGGGTCCCCGTGATTTCTGATGACGGCCCTGGTAATAAGTAGAGTACAGATGGGAAGCTGCTATTATGGAGATCGCAGCAAAATCCCAGCAAAGGGTCCAGTAGACATCAATTTAAACATAGCTCCCAGTCATAAGTGTGGCGAGGATCATGACAATTACTTACAGTCTTCTTCCCAGTGGGGACACTGTCCTTTGTGTCACATCCTTTGACAAATGTGTTAAAATGACCAAGGACAGATGGCCCCTATACACTGCCAACACAAAGGCCTTCAGCCTGCCTCTGTTACTGTAAATTGCCTTATAGATCTGCGGGTGAGCGGGGGGGGGGGGGGGGGGCGGCTTCATTCTGCCACTCACAGACTCGCCAATTGTACCCGTGGCAGAACAAGATGCTGGGGACTCTATGGCAGGAAGAACACAATGGATCTTTAGTTTGGTGCTGTTGCTAAACCCACCAAGTTGTGACGTCACTCATGCATTATAAGAAATGATCCCCCCAGCCAAAATTTGTTTCTGTATGTTTATAATATAAGAAGGCCACTTTTCTAAAGTCAAAGCCGCTCAGGCGTTAGTGCCCTCTGCTTTCATGGTCAGTGGGTCCTGTATAGTATTTTGCCTGCCTATTAGATAGATCTGTAACCTAATAAATTAGAGATCTAAGGGCTTGGTTACTTAACAAGTGCAAAAATAACCTTACTTTACATATATTATATATACAGTATTATCCCGATTCTCTATGCAATTTTGGCCTCTTCTACCAAGCACAAATATGGGCATACAATGGAAGGGGTGGCGTTCTGTACAATAGGTGCAACATTAAATAAATATAGATTTAATGTTCTTGGAGAAGGAATCAAAGAGCGACAGACGGGGCATCATGACAGTAGTTAGTTACAGGCCTCCCTTGTGTTGGAGAACGCTGGGCTTTTAATGGGTGCAATTAAGCACCCGTTTTTGCTCCCAGTGCTGCATCTGGATACTTAATACTGTACATATTTAAAGCGCTCTTATGCTTCCAATTTGATAAAAGCTGCTATTAGAACAAGAATCAAGAGGGATTAAAGGGAATCAAGAGAGACAGAGAGGACTTCATGACAGATGTTAGTTACAGGCCTCCCTTATGTTGAAGAACGCTGGGTTTTTATGGGTGCAATTAAGCGCCCATTGTTGCTCCTAGTGCTGTATCTAGATACTTAATATTGTACATATTTAAAGGGATCTTATGCTTCCAATTTGATAAATGCTGCTATTAGCACATTAGCCAAAAAGCTCAGCTGGTTTCTATAACATTTTGAAAGCCGGTCAGAGCCAGAATGGCTGAATATGTGCAGAGTCATGTGTTATGGAGCGTGAGCCTGCTCCCAGAGACACCCCACCGAGAGTTACAGAATGCTCGCTATATCTGCCCTAAACCAGTATTATGGGATCAGTGAACCTCATCCCCATCTGCGGGGGGGATTCCATCTTCCCATGTCAGACGTATCCTGCAGACATAATATCGGAACTACTACAAACCCATTTGGGTATAATTGTGACTGGACAACTGGACAATATGGCGACTTGTACACTGGTTGCCACTGACACTTGGGCTCTTGTGATTGGAAAGGGCTGAGCCCTACTGGGCTCCAGTTGGGACGAAGCTGAAGGAATTCAGTTTGAATTTAGTACTTGTTTCTTGATCCTGTTTGGCAGCTGGGAAAAGAGCAACCCCAAAATATTATGCACCCCCCAACTGTCCAATAAGTTATAAAGTAGGCATTTGCCACATGCTTGTTGGTGGTTTACTTGTGGTTTACCTTTCTGCACTTTCATTTGATGTTTTTTATGCCATTATGCCTTATTTGACAAGTGGTGGGTCAACTTGTGCTGGTTACTACTGAACCCAATGCAGGACAAGTGGATTTTTAGATTAAACCTGGTCTATATATGAATGAGCCTGTTTAGATTAGGAAATTATTTTAGTACGTTTGGTCAAGACAGCCAAATTAGCAGCCACTATCTGCCCATGTATGGGCGCCTTTAGACCTAAAAGGTGACCACTAAAGTTGGCCATACATGTCCAGATTTGGCCAGGCAGTTTTGCCTATTTAAACCATATTGCCTCACCTTCCTCACCCACGTGTTCTGGCCATCAGCCCTAATAATGTGAACAATGTTATTTGGCCATCTCACCATCCAGCTATTTGCAGGGCTACAGATTGCCCCGTCTGTTCATTTAATGCCAGTAAAAGGAACTACAGTTATTCAGTCTTCCTCCACCAGCTGAGCAACACTAAGACCCCTGCACATCTCTGATTCTCTCCCCATGCACCCAGAGATGAAGCATAACTTGGGATCTGAAGCATCCTACTACAGCATGTACTGTATATATATCTTACTACAGCATGTATATATATCCTACTACAGCATGTATATATACAGTATATCCTACTACAAGGGCCAAACAATTGGATCAGCCTTTGTCTTTAGGTGGGTATATCAGGAAAATATCCGCTTATTTGGCAATGTAGGGTAAGAACCCACGGAGCGGTTGAGTTGCACAATAGATCTCTGCTATTGCGGGCGACAAACCGCTCCGAAAAGGCTTTTCACCGGCAACAAGAGTAGTCGCAGGTGGAAAGGCCTTTGCATTGCTTCTTTTCTCCGAAGTCGCTTGAAGTTGCCCGCAGGAGGAAACTTTGCTCAACTTTGGATTACCAAAGCCATGAGAAGAGCTTTCTTCCACTGTTGCTGTTGGAAAGCCTTTTCAGAGCGGTTTGTCGCCCGCGGTAACCTCTCTGTGGGTTATTACCCTAAGGATGAAGACACCCTACTAGTAGCAGCTACTTGTCATGACTACTAAAATAGCCATTATTTATTGATAATTGTCTCTGTTTTAGCAGAGGGAATTCTCAGTATTGTCTATGGAAGGGTATTTTACAACCACTGGTAGTGCCTAACATTTGGCACCCCCTTGATTTTTATCTTTCCTTCTCCACCTTTAATGGTGACATTTGGGCTTGACATATTTGTTGCCCTAAATATTCTTGGAAAAATGGCTGCATAGCTGATACACTAATATTCTACAATATCTATAACCTTGTTACAAACTAAGAGGGATCTGGCCAAAAGGTTGGACTTCCAGTGGGGGGGTTAGAACCAAAAAGTCTGATAATCACCCTTCTAATATGAAGTTCATGCAGGGGCACTCCTGGCCCTCCTGTCACCTGAGGGTGCAGACTTAGAGCCCTCTTGGTTATGTCTCCTGGGCTCAGATAGAGTAATGGGTGGAGGTTACTAGTGTAGAGAATCGTATTGCACTCTGGTTAAAGAGAAAAAAAGTCAGATTTTTGCCACCCATGTCTCTACTCCCCAACACAGACATAATGATATCTGCCTTCAGCAGGGCTGTATTCATGGGGAGTGGTGGCACGTAGGGTTCCCCCTTCTCACTCCTTACCTGTCCCTTAATTCGCACCTTACTCGAGTCTAGCAAATTAGTCCACAACAGAGCCCTGTATTAGCTTGTGCCTGATTTGTAATTACGGCGCCCAAGGGCTGACCCCATTGCTCGCCCCCCTCCCCCCTCTCAGGATTGGGTATGGGCATCCACTTCTCACATACAGAGCACTGCGGACAGGACTCGCTAAAGTTTTCTGCTCTTCCTGACCCCAGTGCTATGTATATGTAAAGTTTAGGTGCGGCTGGGCGGCATGTCACCCCTAAATTTGTGCTGCCCTTGGTCCGGGCCTTTGTGTCTTCACCACAAATCCAGGCCTGCACTTTTGCTCCCCTTAGTTTTCTTGCATTAAGGGGCCTCTGTTAATGACCCCCAGTCCCTCTCATACACATACTGTGCAGATGTTAGAGGTTAAGACTTATCCCTAAGGAAGCCTAACGGAGCATTCCTGGGTTCCAGAGTGGATTAGCCATGTTAAACGCATCCCTCTGTGCACCTGTAAACACTTAGCAGCTAATCAGTAGCCGTCCCTAACGACCCCCTGTTTAAACATGAGACTGGCTCCTTTGAAATGAATCCATGACCATTGTTAGCTACTGTGATAGCAGTGGGAAACAAATCTGCCATTAGGCTAAGCAAATAAAGCTAACGGCTGTCCCACATGGCTGTCCCACATGGCTGTCGGTGCGTGGCACTAAAGTAAGCATGGAAGCATGGCACATTTACTGATCCCAGCGGGCGGTCTGTAGGAGGGCAAGAGATTAGAGTAGAAGTCCAGCCGAGAATGTAATGAAGTGAATGCAATATATCAGCTTTGGCACTGGATTGTTCTCAGAAGTCTTATTTAGACTTGGGCACAGTGGGGAACTGTACAGAGCAGAAGGGTGCTGTGAGGCTTTCCAAATACCTGTTATATACCTGCTATAGTAAGATATAAACATGGCAATGCTGGATATACACATGCTCTAGCAGGATCATTACATGCTATACAGGTATCGGACCCTTTATCCGGAAACCCATTATTCAGAAAGTTCCAAATTACAGAAAGGTCATCTCTCATAGACTCCATTTTAACCAAATAATTCACATTTTTAAAAATTATTTCCTTTTTCTCTGTAATAATAAAACAGTGCCTGTACTTGATCCCAACTAAGCTATAATTACCCCTTATTGGGGGCAGAACAGTCCTATTGGGTTTATTTCATGGTTAAATGATTCCCTTTTCTCTGTAATAATAAAACAGTACCTGTACTTGATCCCAACTAAGATATAATTACCCCTTATTGGGGGCAGAACAGCCCTATTGGGTTTATTTAATGGTTAAATGATTCCCTTTTCTCTGTAATAATAAAACAGTACCTGTACTTGATCCCAACTAAGCTATAATTACCCCTTATTGGGGGCAGAACAGTCCTATTGGGTTTATTTCATGGTTAAATGATTCCCTTTTCTCTGTAATAATAAAACAGTACCTGTACTTGATCCCAACTAAGATATAATTACCCCTTATTGGGGGCAGAACAGCCCTATTGGGTTTATTTAATGGTTAAATGATTCCCTTTTCTCTGTAATAATAAAACAGTACCTGTACTTGATCCCAACTAAGATATAATTACCCCTTATTGGGGGCAGAACAGCCCTATTGGGTTTATTTAATGGTTAAATGATTCCCTTTTCTCTGTAATAATAAAACAGTACCTGTACTTGATCCCAACTAAGATATAATTACCCCTTATTGGGGGCAGAACAGCCCTATTGGGTTTATTTAATGGTTAAATGATTCCCTTTTTCTCTGTAATAATAAAACAGTACCTGTACTTGATCCCAACTAAGATATAATTACTCCTTATTAAAGAAAACAATACTATTGGGTTTAATTACTGTTTAAATATTTTTTTTAGTAGACTTAGGATATATACTGTATACATATGCTGTAGTAGGATATATATACATGCTGTAGTAGGATATACTGTATATACATGCTGTAGTAGAATATATATACATGCTGTAGTAGGATATACTGTATATACATGCTGAGTTAAACGACTGGATGACAACACCAGGAATGCAGGTTGAGTTGTTTTAAACCTGCCCAATGGAATCTAGCTAATTATCGTTGAGGTGGGCGATATCATGCAATATCAAGCTGATCAGATCGTTTGCCCCTTGAGACAAATGATTGGATCACAACAATGGAAATACAGTCTGTTGGAGTGAGGTTTTTTCAGCCTGCCAGATATCTGGCTGGTTTTCGGTCAGACATCCCCATACCTATATTACATATAATATCTATTGAATGCATCTGGTTGATATTTGCGGTAATCACCTCAGACATCCAACATACAGACCTCCAGCTTTTTTAGTGCTAGTAGGTCACCAAATGGCTGGAAAATGACTAAACCATCAGCCAAGGACCCCAAACCACCTATTCCTGCAGGCTTTGTCTTCTATGGGTGGCAGCTGTCTTTCATCATGAAGAACCTGAAAAGGCTTCACACTGTGTATCTTTACAAGAGTGCAGATCAGATATGGGCACCATATTGTTTTGTTTTTTTTTCAACAAATGCTGAGGCTGTAACACCATGATGGCCACCATTTGTTTGCTGTTTCATGTTTATTAACATTTAGTAAACATCATGGTATCAACAGTCTCCATTTCCCAGACAGCCCATATAGGGATAGGGATGCCAAACAATGGACCAGAACTACTGTATTGTTTAGTTGGCTAATTGGTGAAGCTCAAGATTTGCCCAAATGGATGTATCATACGGTGTTCATCTTCTCAAAGCCAGCATTGAGTAAGGATACATACAGAAGGGTGTAGCAATAGAAGCACAGCCTGCAACTGCTCGGGTGTCACCTGATCTCTGACTATTAATTAAAAACTATATTTAATCAATGGTTTGGTGGCTTTTTTTCCCCTCAGGGGTTTTTGACCTTGTACCTTCTTATGGTCATGGAACTCCTAGGTGACTTATAATTTCCTTATATTTTTCAACATTATTTACTGTCTCTACTGATTAAGTATTGTCTGACCCAACCACTACTCATTTCTAGAGCTGAAATGTGACACTTTGCCCATCAAGTGGAGCCCATGCCAAATCCTGTTTGTTGATTCAGAGGAAGAGGAAAAAAAATCCCTTTAAAGTTGTCCCTCCTGGTCTTGGTTTGAGAAAGGAAAAGGAATCCTTATCTCCAAGATCAACCCCCTATCAGTCTGTAATTACTGCAATCCTACATGCAGTCCCATGTAAACCGAAATGATACCGAATCCCTTTCTTGTGTGTGTGCGCTGCATCTGCCAACACCATCTCACTAGGTGATACATTTCACAATTCTTCATTTTCACTCCCCCGTAAGCAAAGAATGCTGATCTTTTCACTAATTGAAGCCTCATGTTAACCTGTTGCCCCTGAGTAACCTTTTATGGGTTAAACTGATCCACTAAAGACACTTTTTTGGGGGGAAGGAGGGCTTTGGAACAGTGCTGGGGTGCCCAGCCTAAAGGTCAACTAAGGTGAGAATCAAAGAGAATTGCCATTTGCCCTGGTAGATACATCCGAAAGCCCAGCTTGAAGTTCAGTTATGGTGAGATTTTGGGTAAATAAGTATTTGCTGTCCTAGTTATTCTACAAAGAAGGATGAATGACGCATACATTAATATTTTTCTATATCTGTTCTCATTTCATTAGCCCTGACCAAAGATTGGACCTTCCTGGGGAGACTAGGCCAAAGGTTGGACCTTCCTGGGGAGACTTGGCCAAAGGTTGGACCTTCCTGGGAAGACTTGGACAAAGGTTGGACCTTCCTGGGGAGACATGGCCAAAGGTTGGACCTTCATTGGGAGACATGGTCAAAGGTTGGACCTTCATTGGGAGACTTGGCCAAAGGTTGGAGCTTCCTGGGGAGACTTGGCCAAAGGTTGGAGCTTCCTGGGGAGACTTGGCCAAAGGTTGGAGCTTCCTGGGGAGACTTGGCCAAAGGTTGGGCCTTCCTGGGGACTTGGCCAAAGGTTGGACCTTCCTGGGGAGACTTGGCCAAAGGTTGGACCTTCCTGGGGAGACTTGGCCAAAGGTTGGACCTTCCTGGGGAGACATGGCCAAACATTGGACCTTCCTGGGGAGACTTGGCCAAAGGTCGGACCTTCCTAAGGGAGACTTGGCCAAAGGTTGGATCTTCCTGGGGAGACTTGGCCAAAGGTTGGACCTTCCTGGGGAGACTAGGCCAAAGGTTGCACCTTCCTGGGGAGACTTGGCCAAAGGTTGGACCTTCCTGGGGAGACTTGGCCAAAGGTTGCACCTTCCCAGGAAAACTTGCCCAAAGATTGCACCTTCAAGTGGGACAGTTTAATATGTAGACAGAACAATCCTTCTCTGCATATATGTATATATTAGTGAGAGTTGCCATATTGCTTGCCTCACTTGAGACCTCCATAGACAACAGCACCCCTTCAAATCTTGTTATATCTTTCTTTGTATTCTAGTGGATGGAGACTCTGCAGTGCAACATAACATCATCATGAATGGTCACTTATACCAAACACCCTTTAACGTTCTCCTTCACCAATTGCCTGGGAAAGCTCTGTTTTGCACATAGAAATAGAAGTTGTTTGTGACGAGTTGTTTGGGTGCAACTTTGTATGTTGTTCATTTAAGGAGCACAAGGACCCTGCAATTAAGTGCTACATCCAGGACATACGGTACTTTATGTTACTACACAAATTTGCCATGTTGGGGACCCAGCTGTGAATTGAGTCCAGACAGTGGTTTCTATTCGGATGGGCCCTGCTGAAGAATGAAGAACTCATAAGAGCTGGAAAAACATGATGTCTTCAGAATAGAGTTGTGAGCTAAAGGACGTCAAAAAAGTGCAGTTTAGGGGGTGTTTAAAGTGACTATATCTGTTTTAGACTTAATTCTACTAGATACTGACTATATCTATCTATCTGTCATCTACCTATCTTATCTATCTACATAGTAACATAGTAAGTTATGTTGAAAAAAAACATACATCCATCAAGTTCAATCTTAATGCTTATATATATATAACCTGCCTAACTGCTAGTTGATCCAGAGGAAGGCAAAAACCCCATCTGAAGCCTCTCTAATTCTGGGAAAATTCCTTCCTGACCCCAAGATGGCAACTGGACCAGTCCCTGGGGCAACTTGTACTGAGAGCTATCTCCCCTACCCCTGTATTCCCTCACTTGTACTGAGAGCTATCTCCCATACCCCTGTATTCCCTCACTTGTACTGAGAGCTATCTCCCCTACCCCTGTATTCCCTCACTTGTACTGAGAGCTATCCCCCCTACCCCTGTATTCCCTCACTTGTACTGAGAGCTATCCCCCCTACCCCTGTATTCCCTCACTTGTACTGAGAGCTATCCCCCCTACCCCTGTATTCCCTCACTTGTACTGTGAGCTATCCCCCATAACCCCTGTATTCCCTCACTTGTACTGAGAGCTATCTCCCCTACCCCTGTATTCCCTCACTTGTACTGAGAGCTATCCCCCCTACCCCTGTATTCCCTCACTTGTACTGAGAGCTATCCCCCCTACCCCTGTATTCCCTCACTTGTACTGAGAGCTATCTCCCATACCCCTGTATTCCCTCACTTGTACTGAGAGCTATCTCCCCTACCCCTGTATTCCCTCACTTGTACTGAGAGCTATCCCCCCTACCCCTGTATTCCCTCACTTGTACTGTGAGCTATCCCCCATAACCCCTGTATTCCCTCACTTGTACTGAGAGCTATCTCCCCTACCCCTGTATTCCCTCACTTGTACTGAGAGCTATCCCCCCTACCCCTGTATTCCCTCACTTGTACTGAGAGCTATCTCCCATACCCCTGTATTCCCTCACTTGTACTGAGAGCTATCTCCCCTACCCCTGTATTCCCTCACTTGTACTGAGAGCTATCTCCCCTACCCCTGTATTCCCTCACTTGTACTGAGAGCTATCCCCCCTACCCGTGTATTCCCTCACTTGTACTGAGAGCTATCTCCCCTACCCCTGTATTCCCTCACTTGTACTGAGAGCTATCTCCCCTACCCCTGTATTCCCTCACTTGTACTGAGAGCTATCTCCCCTACCCCTGTATTCCCTCACTTGTACTGAGAGCTATCCCCCATAACCCTGTATCCCTCACTTGTACTGAGAGCTATCCCACCTACCCCTGTATTCCCTCACTTGTACTGAGAGCTATCTCCCCTACCCCTGTATTCCCTCACTTGTACTGAGAGCTATCCCCCCTACCCCTGTATTCCCTCACTTGTACTGAGAGCTATCTCCCCTACCCCTGTATTCCCTCACTTGTACTGAGAGCTATCCCCCCTACCCCTGTATTCCCTCACTTGTACTGAGAGCTATCTCCCCTACCCCTGTATTCCCTCACTTGTACTGAGAGCTATCTCCCATACCCCTGTATTCCCTCACTTGTACTGAGAGCTATCTCCCATACCCCTGTATTCCCTCACTTGTACTGAGAGCTATCTCCCATACCCCTGTATTCCCTCACTTGTACTGAGAGCTATCTCCCCTACCCCTGTATTCCCTCACTTGTACTGAGAGCTATCCCCCCTACCCCTGTATTCCCTCACTTGTACTGAGAGCTATCCCCCCTACCCCTGTATTCCCTCACTTGTACTGAGAGGTATCCCCCCTACCCCTGTATTCCCTCACTTGTACTGAGAGCTATCCCCCCTACCCCTGTATTCCCTCACTTGTACTGAGAGCTATCTCCCCTACCCCTGTATTCCCTCACTTGTACTGAGAGCTATCCCCCATAACCCTGTATTCCCTCACTTGTACTGAGAGCTATCTTCCCTACCCCTGTATTCCCTCACTTGTACTGAGAGCTATCTCCCATACCCCTGTATTCCCTCACTTGTACTGAGAGCTATCCCCCATACCCCTGTATTCCCTCACTTGTACTGAGAGCTATCTTCCCATAAGATAGGGAGATCTGCTAAATACCCATCCATCCAGCCCCTTCTTGAAATTATCTAATGTATCTAATCTAATCTATCTATCTATCCATCTATCTATCTATCATTTATCTATTTAAAAATCATATCATCTATCTATCTATCTATCTATCTGTCTATCTATCATTTATCTATTTATAAATCATATCATCTATCTATCATCTATCTATCTACCTATTATATATCTATCTATCTACCTATTATCTATCTATCTATCTATCTATCTAATCATTTATCTATTTATAAATCATATCATCTATCTATCTATCTATCTGTCTATCTATCATTTATCTATTTATAAATCATATCATCTATCATTTATCTATCTATCTATCTATCTAGCTATCTATCTAACTATCTATCTATCTATCATCTATCTATCTATCTATCTATCTTCCTGTCTATCTATCTACTGCAGCTACAGTATGGGATTACAAAATGTACTATAGTTAATAAAATTCATATGAATTTGATTTGTTTTTTCTGAGACTGGGTGAAATATTGGAATTGCAATGTTCCCAGCTGGGTGGATAAAGCAGCAGTGACCAGCTCGGACTGGAACTACATAGTAGGGATTGCTCCATCCACAGAGGATCCATGTGAGCTCCACATGTGTTTGTATGTGTCCTGCCTCTTATATCTGCTTTCCTGTCTGTTCATATCCTTATCAGCTATCCAGGGGGTGCAAAAGACTTCATTTTATTATGGGAACTAAAAATCCTGGCTGATATATACAAATTGTCTGGTACATCATAGCACGGAATGTGCAGAAAATCCCTTTGGCAATTTATTAGGAATTGTCGGGTAACCGCCCTAGATATCAGCAGAACAGTGCTCTGATCCAGTTATCCTCTGAGCGGCCCACATTGCTGAGAGACTCTATGATTATCCCTGTATCCTGGAACAGTTTATGCTATATACTGTATGTTTATTCCATTCTAGCGCAAGGCTGCTGTATATATGGGGTGCATTTAATTAATATTTCTTTCTATGAGGGGCTACACTGAGGTTACTAGCAGTGCGAGATCACAACCTCACAATAATGTCTGTAGGCTGTGCGGCCCAGTTGCACTGCTGCCCCATGTCCCTTTCCCACACTCCCTATACACACACATACATGTGGGCAGACACGTGAGGGCTTTCCCATGCTGCTCTCCAGCTGCACTCACATGGCTCACTGTTAGCACAGGGCTCATGTCAAGAGATTCCCTCTCTGCTTCTATAATAAATCCTCTTGGCTCTGCTCCATAATGAACATATATATCATCCCTAGGAAGGAGCTGGGGGGAAGGAAGAAGTTCTGGCTTTGGCTGGTTCCAACAAGATCAGGGGCTCCCAGCAACTCCCAGTGGCTCCCAGTAACCTGAGCATCCAGGGAAGCAAAACCTCCCGCACTAGGCGTCAGCCCATAGTGTTATATGTATCCCATAGTGTTAAATGTATCCCATAGTGTTATATGTATCCCTTGGTGTTATATGTATCCCTTGGTGTTATATGTATCCCATAGTGTTATATGTATCCCATAGTGTTATATGTATCCCATGGTGTTATATGTATCCCATAGTGTTATATGTATCCCATAGTGTTATATGTATCCCATAGTGTTATATGTATCCCATAGTGTTAAATGTATCCCATAGTGTTATATGTATCCCATGGTGTTATATGTATCTCATAGTGTTAAATGTATCCCTTGGTGTTATATGTATCCCATGGTGTTATATGTATGCCATGGTGTTATATGTATCCCATGGTGTTATATGTATCCCATGGTGTTATATGTATCCCATGGTGTTATATGTATCCCATGGTGTTATATGTATCCCATGGTGTTATATGTGGGATAGCTGGTATAGTAGGGAGAGATGGTGCCTATAGTAGCAGTGGGGGGATAATAGCCTCTGGGAAGGGACTGGGGCTGTGGGATAGCAGGTATAGTAGGGAGAGATGGTGCCTATATTAGCAGTGGGATAATAGCCTCTGGGAAGGGACTGGGGCTGTGGGATAGCAGGTATAGTAGGGAGAGATGGTGCCTATAGTAGCAGTGGGATAATAGCCTCTGGGAAGGGACTGGGGCTGTGGGATAGCAGGTATAGTAGGGAGAGATGGTGCCTATAGTAGCAGTGGGGGGATAATAGCCTCTGGGAAGGGACTGGGGCTGTGGGATAGCAGGTATAGTAGGGAGAGATGGTGCCTATATTAGCAGTGGGATAATAGCCTCTGGGAAGGGACTGGGGCTGTGGGATAGCAGGTATAGTAGGGAGAGATGGTGCCTATAGTAGCAGTGGGATAATAGCCTCTGGGAAGGGACTGGGGCTGTGGGATAGCAGGTATAGTAGGGAGAGATGGTGCCTATAGTAGCAGTGGGGGGATAATAGCCTCTGGGAAGGGACTGGGGCTGTGGGATAGCAGGTATAGTAGGGAGAGATGGTGCCTATATATTCGCAGTGGGGGGATAATAGCCTCTGGGAAGGGACTGGGGCTGTGGGATAGCAGGTATAGTAGGGAGAGATGGTGCCTATAGTAGCAGTGGGGGGATAATAGCCTCTGGGAAGGGACTGGGGCTGTGGGATAGCAGGTATAGTAGGGAGAGATGGTGCCTATAGTAGCAGTGGGGGGATAATAGCCTCTGGGAAGGGACTGGGGCTGTGGGATAGCAGGTATAGTAGGGAGAGATGGTGCCTATAGTAGCAGTGGGGGGATAATAGCCTCTGGGAAGGGACTGGGGCTGTGGGATAGCAGGTATAGTAGGGAGAGATGGTGCCTATAGTAGCAGTGGGATAATAGCCTCTGGGAAGGGACTGGGGCTGTGGGATAGCAGGTATAGTAGGGTGAACTGCAGTTGGTTAGATAATGAATAATATTTACATTTAAGTCCATGCAAACCAAGTTCCATCACTGCCCCAGGGATTTACTCACTAGATCTGTAGGCAGGGGAAAGACCAGATTTGGGGAGAGACTGGGTACCTGGTACCTTTTAGCAATAAAAGAAAATGTTATTCTAAGCAACTTATTACATTTTGTCAATGGTCTTAAAGTTATTTGTACACATTTACTCTGAAACTAGTACTTGTCTTTCTATTTACTGCACTGCAAGTCCTGACTCCTGAAATAATGCAGCAGAAGCCAGCTGATTACCAGACCTGTAAAACACATGCAAGTCATTTTAGCTTCTGCTACATTGCTTCAAGAGTCAGAACCAGCAGTGAAGGAAGTAACAAGCAAATACTGCTTTCAGTTGTAAATGCCTGAACAAAAAACAACAACCATACAGCATGTATATAATTCAACATGTTTTGGAAGTTGCAAAGAATACAATTTTCAGTGATTTTGCTCTCTTGGAACTACCCAACATCAGACACAGTCCTTGGCAAGGGATTCCCCTATAATCCATATACATTCATGGCAATGGAGATATTCCCCTCCAGGTTGGTTTTGAAGCTGGCTTCTGCTACATTGCTTCAGGAGTCTGAACCAGCATTTTCTTTCATTATGTAAGAGTAGCACTTCACCTTCATTCTTACTTGGGTTTCATAACTAAGGAAGAATGCAGCCGTGTACCCTGTGATGTAAAACTGGAGGAATGTTAATCTTTCGGATGCAGTCGCTCAAGTCTGAAAATGAGTTTTGTGCAAGACAGCGAATAGCGAGCATTTCTACCCCACCGTGACGTTCATTCTGCTATGAGAACAATGCAAGCACATATGGTTCTGCATCCAATGCCCGAAACAACACTAGGGCCTCCCAGGGGGTTTGGCTACAGGCCAGCATGGCATCCATAGAGAGCAGCCACTGCAGAGCTGTATTTATAGGGGTTTCTATAGGGGGAACTCGCTCGGGCCCTGCATGCATTGGGACCCATAGAGCAGCTAATGTAGGTAGGACTTCAGCAGGTATCATTAGGCAAGGTGGCACCAGTAGGGCAAGGTGACTACATAAGCAGAAATATACATATACTGTCTATATTTCAATGTTGGAAGAGTGGACACTCTGGTTTCGGACCCTGTCAGAACTGTATGGGAAGAGGCGTTACATTGGGGGTCATGGGAAACCACAACTTTGCTCCTGTTGTGTTGGACCCACAACCCCTGCCTGCACGAGATCGCAGTCAACTCCCAAGGACGAAGACCCAACGCCAGGCCCTTTGTACCCCCTACCTCCTTATACCAAGAGGTGCGTTTGGATTCTGCCACATATCAAAACCTACAACCTGGATGGCCACATAAGGCAAATATCCACTTGGTTGGTGACCTAGACCCATGATCAGATGGTGGAAATACAGATAGAAGTTTCTATTGTCACCATCATCTTGCATTACTGTCACCATCTTGCCCTGTTATATCTACTGTACCCCAGGAATCCGCCATGTTGTGGCAAACTGGGAGTATATTCAACATATGTCTGCCCCCTAGAGGTACAGAAGTAGAAAATTGTGGCAAAACTATATGTGGCCAGGTTCCCCTTCAAAAAAATAAATCTTCAGAGGACCCTGCAGTAGCAGTGGGGCCCTTCTTTCAAGTAGAATAAAAATCAACTTATATTTATACAGGTATGGGACCTATTATCCAGAATGCTTGGGACCTGGGTTTTTTTGGATAAGGGGTATTTCTGTTAATTGGTTCTCCAAACCTTAAACCTACTAAAAAAAACAAAAATAGAATTGTTTTGCCTCCAATAGGGATTCATTGTATCCTGCTGAGCTTTCTGGATAATGGGTTTCTGAATAACGAATCCCATACCTGTATATAAATAAATACGCATTTACTTTCATCCATTTCACTATTATATGGATCTGATTGGTCAGTATTGTGGTCTGTATAGTAACCATGGTTACATCACCCAAAGCAACCAACCAGCTTGCACTACAGTGCAAAACACACATGGTTTCTATTGGTTACTGGACTCAGACCTATTTTGTTCATTGAATTCAATTTTAGATTGTGTCACACAGGTTGGGGGGTGCATAACTTCAGCACTACAGTGATTAAAGGTTGCATCTTAGCACAAATAGATTGAAAATAGGGAGAAATTAGGCCTAAAATACCTATGAATATTGATTAATACCAGTATTGCACACTCCTCCCCTTAATGAGCAGCTAATTGCCGGCTATTATCCTTGTGTGTAAAGCTTCATGACGCTCAGCCAAATCCATGGAGATAATTCTCTGTATCTTCTTATTTTAAATGGATTGAGCTGAGGGAATAGAGAAAGGTGAGAGAAAGGAACTCACTGTGTTTATCAGCGGTAGGAAGGCTTTCTGCGGGGCACACCTGAACCCTGAGGAACTGGTTGGCTAATTGCTAACTATCTACCATTAAAGGTCATATATGCACTCCATATTGACGTGTGAAAGATCTGTGTAAGTTCAGAGGGATTTCATGTTTTGGGCAGATAACAGGTGAGTAAGTCTAGGTATTATCACTATCCATAGGCTTTTTTAGTTCTTTGCGTCACGCTGTGCAGTTATTCATAAACTCAGACACAGAGGCCCAAACAGCCCCCCACAAGCCCACTAAATAGTGACTGTCTCAGTCAGTCTCATAATTCATACAGCGGTTTTTGGGCAAGGTTAACAGCTTGCCCAACTGGGGAATGCCCGGCAAATTGCAAGCCCCCCAGTGTTTCAATCTCCAAAGGAAAACTCTACCCCCAAACAATTTAGGTCTCTATAAAAATATATTGCATAAACAGCTCATGTAAAGCCCTGCTTCATCTAAATAAACCATTTTCATAAAAATATACTTTTTTAGTAGTATGTGTGTAACCCTTTCTTGGCTGTAACAAGCCAACAGCACGGCTAGATAGGCCTAGAGCATGGGGTACACGTGACTCAGTCCTTCAGGATGGGCCTTCGCTATGTGGAAGTAATCAAACGGAGCTATGGTGTAGTGCAACTACAACCCACTGTAGCTGTGTGCAGTGCAGAATAACAAATGGGCGCCAGAAGGTTCTTGCAGTTGAACAGTAGAACTAGTTTATTTTCAGCAACAAGCAACTTGCAGGGTTATGCATGACTAGGGGCAGCTTTTATTTGTACAACAGTCATTTAGCAATACTTTTACTGTTTACGTACAGAAGAGAAAAAACGCCATTAACAACATGGTACAAAACTTGTAACGATTTGTAATAATAATTGACAGCAATTAGTAACAATCAGTAGCCCTTGGTAAAGCCCTCTGCCAGTCTGCCCTTCCAGATGCCAGGAATGCTCACTAGCCGCTTGCCCCTAGCTCAGTGAGATTGCCTAGCGTTGTAATATCCACACCATAGCTGTTAAACCGAAACAAACCACAAGGGACCAAGCCCTGAACATATTCAACCCCACCGTGGGTACCCACCTTAGGGGTTGCCCCAACGGTCCAGTATTGTCCAAAACACACCAACATGCCCGGAAGACTGGCAAGGGACCCGCCAAAGCTGTGACTAAAAACGCTACCATGGGTAGCCCATCTAGCCTCCCTGTGTTGAGCCCTGCTAAGGTTCCTACCAGCCCTGAACCTATCCCATAGCTTGCTATACTTACCTTGGCTGAGGAAACTGACCAATGGGGAGGGTGGGTGGGGATTCGCGCCGCTGCTGCCCTATCCTACCTCCCAGGTGGCTTCCCACGCAACTGCTTGGCGCCTCCTTCAGCTCCCCCTTTTTAACCCTTGCTAGCCCCGTGCCCAAGCTGCCCAATCGGTGTTACAGTTGTCTGCCCCGTCATGTGGGCCCTCCTCCTATGCTGTGCCCGGTATCCAGGCCTTTCTATATACTCACACACATCAGTTAGCATAGCAGTTTCTCTGAGGACAGCACAGAGAGGGGGCACACCCGCTCCTCCCAACTCCCCTTGAGCCTGGGCAGATCAGTGCCACCGGTTCAGTTGCCCACTCTCTGGAACAGTCAGCTGGGTACCACTCTCCTCAGGCCCCACGGCAACTTTGGATCAGGGTTCACACTACCTGCCTCCTAGGTCTAAACCGTGGCCCTACACTAAGGCAACATTGCCTGTCTGGAAGGGACTCCCACAGCTACTTTCCTTTGAGCCAAACTGCTCGTGCTCTCTTCCCTCACTATCTCACTTTCCTAGAAAGTGCTCCACAAAACTTGCTATCTAACTGGTCCTCATTCACGGGGTCCCTGTGGCTAACAACACTCTGGGGCACATGGCTTTACTGGGGCCTAGTTCCTCTGCCTCCAGGCTCAATGCGCCTTCCCTTGAGAACACAGGCAGCCAAAGAGACAGACCCACCCCCTGCTAAGCACTATATCTGAGTGCCAAGGGAGTGGTCTCCCTGTTACCCAATAATCACACATATGAACTCAAAACTGATACATGGGTCTTCGCCCAGTAACAGCACAAAACCAGGAAGCTGCAGGGTTTAAAGCCATAGGGACTAGTTAACCCTATGGATCCCTACATGTGCTAAAAAGAAAACTTGCCATTTGAAGTACTAAGGGCCTGGGATAAGAGGATTCATGGTGCACACAAACAATACATGCTAGGCCCCATCAGCCAATGAATGGACAAATTTCTGTCTTTAACTCCCACACTACTTCCATAGCAACCAATCAGCAATTAGATTTGAACAGTCACCTACATCTACAAGTTATAAATCAAGAGCAAAGATCTTATTGGTTGCTGTGGGCGACATCACCGGTAATATTTATCTCCAATTTTAGTAAACATGCCCCAAAATATGATATAAACTATCTGTTGGTTAAGTATTCATTGTTTAAATGACTGGGGAAAGCAGTAGACGCGGACGTCAGTGAATCTACCAGTATGTTATTAAATGGTGAATAAAAGCAGATTAGAACCACAGAGGATACATAAACTCCTGCCATGGGGCAAGGTAAGAACCTTGAATCAGTTGGCAGCGTCCCAAGGTTACCAGGGGTGGGCAAAAGCTGCTGCTGGTAACTATAAGAACCAAAATTCTGGTTTTTCAGGCTATTACTAAGGGTGATGACACACAGAGCTACTTAGTAGCAGCTACTTGTCACGGCTACTAAATGCTAAAAAATACCCTGCCATAGACAATACTGAGAATTGCCTCTGCTAAAACACACCTAGAGACAATTATCAGTAAATGATCAGCATTGTCTATTTTAGTAGCCGTGACAAGTAGCTGCTACTAGTAACTCCGTGTGGCTTCACCCTAATGGAACACCATGCTACCCACTGTAAGGCAATGGCACACAGGCAGCAGTATGATTTTTAAGGCAACTATCGCCTGACAAGTGTTCGCAGACAATTCACATGCAAGTCAGTGAGGAGATTTCCTTAGGGAGCTTATTTGACCTAAGTCATGAGTTCTTTACTACTGAGATAGTGAGGATTATTCAATAAAATACACATTTTTATATGGACATCTACATACATGCATAAGCTTAGAGCATTTTGTTCATTTTCCCACATCCCCCCCCAATTCCCTGCAAACTGATTGCGGATGAGAAATGCCGGTACAGTCAGCCTTTGTCTCCCCATTCAGATAATAGCCCTGTGTGTGTTCCTCCGCACTCACATCTATCCGGCTCAAGTAGAAATCCACCCACGGTTTTCCCAACACTGGATCAGTGCCGCCGTATGCATTTCCCCAAGGCTCGCTCTGTGCTCCAAGGAACCATGATAGCTATCCTGGAATGGTCCTGCCTGTGCCATGCTTATACATTAAAGGGAAACTATATTTAACCAATAGACAGTTTATATTATATTAAGTGACCTATTAAAGAATGTCATCAAACTGGAATATATATATCAGTAAATATTGCCCTTTTACATCCTTTCCCCTGAGCCGCCATTTAGTGATGGGCTGTGTGCTCCCTCAGAGATCAGCTGACAGGAAGTGATGCAGCTCTAACTGTAACAGGAAGTAGTGTGGGAGCAAAAGGCAGAATTCTGCCCATTCATTGGCTGATGGGGCCTAGCATGTATGTGTGCCTTGGCTTGTTTGTGTGCACTGTGAATCCTATGATCCCAGGGGGCGGCCCTTAGTACTTAAAATGGCAGTTTTCTATTTAGGATTACCCAATAGCACATACTACTAAAATAGTATATTTATATGAAAATGGTTTATTTAGCTGAAGCAGGGTTTTACATATGGGCTGTTTATGCAATATATTTTTATAGAGTCCTACATTGTTTGGGGGCTTAGTTTTCCTTTAAGGGCATTGTATATCAGCCCTACATTTACTTATTGACTGTAAGACTGTTTTTTTGATGCAAATAGACCCATTAATAGCCCAAGGAGGCAGGGGCAGAAGCTTGCAGAGGCCTCAATAGTGTCAAAATACAGGGGATTCAGTATACAGTATGTTTGCAAGCTACTTGTAGCTACACCATTGCTCTTAATAGTCATTGGACTGGACACTGGATGTTCTTGAACATATTAGAATTAAAAGGCAGCTAATACAGTAGTGTACATTGTAAAAGACAAGAATTTAGTTTGGGTGGCCCAGTTCTGTACAACAATAGGATCAGCAAATAATTTAAATCATATTTCCCTGCCATACCCAGCCCGTGTGCGGAAAGTTCCGTATACAGTAGTGCAGTTAGACAGATGGTTCCTGCCAGAGAGATTTCTGAGGACGGGATGTTGGCCAGAGAAAATACGCCTCTATGTAATGATATGAGTTGGACATCTGTAGCAGCGCAGCCCGTACAGCTATTATTTCATGCTGTCAGTATACCGCTGGCATAAGCAGCTTTCTAAGGAATGAGCCTGGGAGTTGGCCCCAGTGACTAATGATAGCCAACGCTGAGGCCACGAGCAGTTCTTATTGTACTGAAAGAGAGTTTATCTCTAAAATAGCAGCCCATGTGTTGGTAAAACATAACGTTTCACTGTCCAACTGTAATGTCCTACCAGCCAGGCCTGGACTGGTTCTGTGGGATTCATGGATTTGGCCAAATGCCAGAGGGGCTGCTGTAAGATGCCATAGACATAGTCATTATTTATTGGGCTGCTGAGGGGGCTGTCTGTGTTCTTGAAATGCCAGGGCCTATTTTGAATCCCAGACCGGACCTGTTACTAACTGTTCAAGACTCGCTAGCAGTATAAATGTAGCTCCACCCCTTGTTGCTGTTCAAGACTCGCTAGCAGTATAAATGTAGCTCCACCCCTTGTTGCTGTTCAAGACTCGCTAGCAGTATAAATGTAGCTTCACGCCCTTGTTGCTGTTCAAGACTCGCTAGCAGTATAAATGTAGCTTCACGCCCTTGTTGCTGTTCAAGACTCGCTAGCAGTATAAATGTAGCTCCACCCCTTGTTGCTGTTCAAGACTCGCTATCAGTATAAATGTAGCTCCACCCCTTGTTGCTGTTCAATACTCGCTATCAGTATAAATGTAGCTCCACCCCTTGTTGCTGTTCAAGACTTGCTGGCAGTATAAATGTAGCTCCACCCCTTGTTGCTGTTGAAGACTTGCTGGCAGTATAAATGTAGCTCCACCCCTTGTTGCTGTTCAAGACTCGCTGGCAGTATAAATGTAGCTCCACCCCTTGTTGCTGTTAAAGACTTGCTGGCAGTATAAATGTAGCTCCACCCCTTGTTGCTGTTCAAGACTCGCTAGCAGTATAAATGTAGCTCCACCCCTTGTTGCTGTTCAAGACTCACTGGCAGATAAATGTAGCTTCACGCCCTTGTTGCTGTTCAAGACTTGCTGGCAGTATAGATGTAGCTCCACCCCTTGTTGCTGTTCAAGACTCATTGGCAGTATAGATGTAGCTCCACCCCTTGTTGCTGTTCAAGACTTGCTGGCAGTATAGATGTAGCTCCACCCCTTGTTGCTGTTCAAGACTCATTGGCAGTATAGATGTAGCTCCACCCCTTGTTGCTGTTCAAGACTTGCTGGCAGTATAGATGTAGCTCCACCCCTTGTTGCTATTCAAGACTCGCTATCAGTATAGATGTAGCTCCACCCCTTGTTGCTGTTCAAGACTCGCTAGCAGTATAAATGTAGCTCCACCCCTTTGTTGCTTTGCTCTAATGAAACCCATGTTCATGTTTGTTCCTTTTATTCAGATCCCATGATCCCTGACCCTTATGCTGAATTGTACTTTTATGTGGTTTGAGAGTTAAAAGAATAAAGACATGGGTGCCAGTGGTTCTTCACCATGAAGTGAAGATTTAATGAACAGACTTCCTTTGTGCAACAGTTCTGACTATTGTTAGGGCTTAGAGATGGGTAGGATGGACCTTTAGTCTCTCTAACAGGACTCCAGTCTCTAACAGGACAGTCTCTTGCCAGCTATTGAATCCCACTCTGGGCCTGTACCCCCGCTTCACTAAGCACTGGTTACCTTACGGTTTGATACTGAGGCTCCTGTACTGAGGCCAAACTCCATCTCAGGTCCTTTGGAAGATCCACCTCCTGCTAGAGTGTTCCTCAGAAACACAGAAAGAGACATTTAAATATAAATATGGGCAGGGACCTCTCACACTGGTCACGCTACCCTATGGTCAACTGGGGAAATCTATGTCTCATAGGTAGCAGTAACTATGCCGCATAGAATTGTGGGTGTGACAAAAGGTTTTTGGAATGTTGGGGTGTATGGTACAGTTCCTGTGTAACTGCAAAAAATGGACATTGCACTAGGCCTTATCCAACGCTGGCTTCCGTTTTGTTTCAGGGCGGGGCACACAACACTTGTCCTTTCCCTGCCACAGAAGTGTTTTGTCATATAATAGCCCAATAATGTGGAAAGCAGGCCAGCGGCCAGTAAAATTGCCAATAGTTCCATCCTGCTGACAGCTGGTACAACTTTAACACTCACTACAGACACATGTATTTGGCTCCTTGTCTTCTCTGAACAGCTGCAATAGCTCTGGCATTCCCCACTCCATCCCATAGGGAGTAACACTTGCCTGCTGGCCCCCTCTCCTGTCTGTGGCTAACGTAGCCGCTCTACCGCCCACTTACCCTTTATCTGCTGCCGCCTGTCTCTCCCAGGCACCTCCTGACAACTTTAGGATTCCATGTGTTTGTTCATTTTTACAGCCCAGCTGAGAATATATATATAATGTTTTACTCACGCTATCAGCTGGGACAGCGCAGGGAAAGAGCCTAAACCTGAGAAAAACATTTGGCAGACGATTATTAGTATTTAAAGGGGACATTTATGGAACATAAAAATGACAATTTAATATTCATCAGATAGTTATTACCACGGGCGGGCCAAGCCGACCGGGCGCCCTAGGCAACCCAGTCGGCCAACTCCGCCCACCTCCCC
Source organism: Xenopus tropicalis (assembly GCF_000004195.4). NCBI lineage: Eukaryota > Metazoa > Chordata > Amphibia > Anura > Pipidae > Xenopus > Xenopus tropicalis. Next base: position 143,401,745 of record NC_030681.2, read on the forward strand.
GCCCCCCAAACGGCGCATGCGCGCCAAAGCACAGGAGGAGGTGCAGGGGGGGGGGCGGTACGATTAGATCGGTCATTGCCTCCACCGCTAATGACAAGCAATGACAAAGTAGCACTAGGGGTAGGCAGGAGAGGTACTGCCTGGCGCCCCCCAATCATTGTGCCCTAGGCAGCTGCCTCTTCTGCCTACCCCTAGTTCCGGCCCCGGTTATTACAATGCGGTATCTGTCTGCTTGGCTAATTAGTCAGATACCCTAAGTCAGGGATCCCAAACCTTTTATACCTGTGAGCCATTCAAATGGAAAAAGTGTTGGGGAGCAACACAAGCATAGAAAAAGAGCTATAATTGGCTATTTGGTAGCCCCTATGTGGACTGGCAGCCTATAGAAAGCTTTGTTTGGCTTTACACTGGGTTGTATGCAATCAACACTTGCCTCCAAGCCAGAAACTCAAAAATGTTGCTCACAAACCACTGGCTGGGGATCACTGCCCTAAGTAGTGGTTGTTTTTTGATTGACCTTTGGTTGGGTCTCCACTACTAACAAGGCTAACAGATAATACTAGTGTATCAGGCATTCAGTCATAGCAACAATAACAATATCTAGGATATCAGATAAGTTTTCACTTTAACTGTCACCCTAAATTGCCATCAAGCCAGGCTTTGGGGAGTATCTAGGATGGCAAATAGGTAATCTCCCAAAATCTCACCATAACTATCCTTCAGGATGAGCCCCTTCTGCCTCTGCTCCAATATCCCCTGGGGCATTAGGCCTAATGTTTTGACACCATTGCCCTAGAGGGTCAGCTGATGGAGTTATCAGTATGTGATTGGCTTAAAAATTGATCGGTTGCGGTCTATTGTCAACCTAATGACTATGAAACCACACTTCAGACAAAGAAGAGAGCAGGTAAATACTATGGGAACTGTGACCAAGGTTTAATTATTAAGGAAGGAGATTGCAATGAAGTGGAGTCATGGTTAGACATTATGGTAGTTAACTGCATAATCAGATGGGACGTAGGGTAAGCATTATATTATACCGAGACCCACTAAGTGCGAGTGTATTGATTCCATGCAGATAACGCAGTGTTTTTCCATTAATGGTTTTTAGGAGCCGTAAGTGAGGAGGCCAAGTGATTGGTCATTGGACTTTTTTATTATGAAGTTAAACACTTAAAATAATCAATGTTCCTTATTTAAAGTCTGTCTCTATACATTGAATTGCAAGTGGTAACCATTAACTGCACAGTTGTTGAGCAGAAGGTATAGAAGGATCTTACATATGTTACAGTTATTTGCAAATGAATTAGGGAGGGGCCATCAAAGAATATTGTATTTTTTACAGAACTAAAAAATACAACAATAAAAGCCTGACCCCCACAATCATAGTGCTTTATGGGTGCTTCAGGTTGCTATACAGGTATAGGATCCCTTATCCAGAAAGCTCAGATTTACAGAAAGCCTGTCTCCCATAGACTCCATTTTAATCAAATAATTCAGAATTTTAAAACTGATTCCCTTTTCTCTGTAATAATAAAACAGTACCTTGTAATTGATCCCAACTAAGATATAATTACCCCTTATTGGGGCAGAACAGCCCTATTGGGTTTATTTCATGGTTAAATGATTCCCTTTTCTCTGTAATAATAAAACAGTACCTGTACTTGATCCCAACTAAGATATAATTACCCCTTATTGGGGGCAGAACAGCCCTATTGGGTTTATTTAATGGTTAAATGATTCCCTTTTCTCTGTAATAATAAAACAGTACCTGTACTTGATCCCATGTAAGCTATAAATAATCCTTATTGGATGCAAAATAATCCTATTGGGTATAATTAATGTTTTATTGATTTTTAAGTAGACTTAAGGTATGGAGATCCAAATTACAGAAAGACCCCTTATCCGGAATACCCTTGATCCCGAGCATTCTGGATAATGGGTCCTATACCTGTACTATAAAATACCTCCTAATGCTCTTGATTTAGTAGGTACAGCCCTAGATTGTGAACCCCAAAAAGGCAGAGCTTATTGAATGTAGGCTCGGTATAGGGTGGCCTCTGATCAGAACTGGGCATGAGTGGATCTGGGCTGTGGCCTATATTGAAAAGTATGGAGTCCATGAGAGAGTCCACAGACCTCATTCTTACAATAGCAACCAGAGATTTGCATCCAGTTTTCTCCCTGCCGCAGCCTGAAAGCAGTTTGCTGACTGGTTGCTATTGGTAACTGCACTTGGGCAAATTTTGCCCATTGTTATTTTTTGTTATTGTATACCACAATGTAAATGTACTGAAAATATTTAATTATGTGGCTCCTGTGAGACTGGGGGTCCAAAAATAAATTGGCCCTGGTGAGGGATCCATTCATTAGTTCCAAGGGCAACTGCACACCAGGTCTCTGAACCCCTGAGCCTCTTGGAATTACCTGGTACAGGTATGGGACCTGTTATCCAGAATGCTCGGGACCTGGGGTTTTCGGGATAAGGGATCTTTCTGTAATTTGGATCTCCATACCTTAAGTCCACTAAAAAATCATTTAGATATTGAATAAACCCAATAGGCTTGTTTAATTATACCTTAATTTGGATCAAGTATGAGGTACTAGTCTATGGGCTTTCCGTAATTCGGAACTTTCTGGATAACGGGTTTCCGGATAAGGGATCCCATACCTGTATTTTCATTTGCCTGTATTCTGTGTGCATTTGCCCCCTGCCAGGTGATTAATCCAACCTACACTCTCTCTTCCTACCAGCAGGGCGGCTCCATTTAAAAAATAAATATCTGAAGTTTGAGCACAGAAACATTCTGACCTCTTAAAAATCAAATGGGTTTATAGTCCAACAGGAGACCTATGGGACAGTAACGAAAAAGCAAAATATACACACACACATTATATTTCCATTAGATAAATCAATAGAGAAAACGGTACCATAAAACACAGATTATTTCATTTAAATTCTGGCTAAAATATCAATTTTTTCCTATTATTGTTTAAAGGGGTTGTTCACCTTCAAATGAACATTTAGTATGACATAGACATTAATACTAATAGTTTTCATTTTTTAATTTTTTGTGTTTTTTCAATTAATTAGCTTTTTGTTCGGCAGTTCTCCAGTTTGGAATTCATTAGCTACCTGATTGCTAGGGCCTTGTTTACCTTAGCAACCAGGCAGTGGTTTAAATGAGAGGCTGGAATATGAATAGGTGAGGCATTGAATAGAAAGATAAAGATTAACTATAAATAATATCATTATAACCTTATAGTGCAATAGTTTTGTGGCTGCCGGGGTCAGTGACCCCTATTTGAAAACTGGAAAGATGTAGAAGAGAAAGACAAACAATTCAATAACTCTAAAAAATAAATAGTGAAGACCAATTGCAAAGGATCCCTGAGAAGAACAAATAACTTTGTTAGTGCTCAGGATCAACTGGGGTCCCAGTCAACAGTCTGGGACTAATTTCCTAAACTGCCATGGTGCATGTTGTATCCCAAACTATAACGATGAAAGGATAACGCCCACAAATCTCTGATTCTAATTAAAGTTGCGGTGACACCAAATATAGTCATTGTGATGTCATTGTCCATAAATAAGTTGCAAACCCCCCAATAAACAGTGTGCCGCGTGTGTGTGCCTCTATATATGGGAGCACTGACACTGGAGACAGGCACTGGTGCCAAAAGAATGGGGAAATATACAATAAAAACTGACTTTTCTGGGTTTTCTATATTTTTATTACTCCTAGAAAACACACGCAGTAATGTCAGAGGGGCAATAAAAATGATCAGTCTGTGCTCTGCTGGTGACGTGTCTGGTATTCTGCACTCGGATTCACTCCCTCTGTAACATTTATTGCTGTGATTCTTAGGCTAATGTCCACACATATGCCTTTCCGCCAGTAATTAACTTTAATGGCAGTGGAAAGGCATTTTAGGAAGATTAGTCACCTATACAGGTATGGGACCTGTTATCCAGAATGCTCGGGACCTGGGGTTTTTCCGGATAAGGGATCTTTCCATAATTTGGATCTTAATAACTTAAATCTGCTAAAAAATCATTTAAATACTGAATAAACCCAATAGGATTGTTTTGCCTCCAATAAGGATTAATTATATCTTAGTTGGGATCAAGTACAGGTACTGTTTTATTATTACAGAGAAAAGGGAATCATTTAACCATGAAATAAACCCAATAGGGCTGTTCTGCCCCAATAAGGGGTAATTATATCTTAGTTGGGATCAAGTACAGGTACTGTTTTATTATTACAGAGAAAAGGGAATCATTTAACCATGAAATAAACCCAATAGGGCTGTTCTGCCCCAATAAGGGGTAATTATATCTTAGTTGGGATCAAGTACAGGTACTGTTTTATTATTACAGAGAAAAGGGAATCATTTAACCATGAAATAAACCCAATAGGGCTGTTCTGCCCCCAATAAGGGGTAATTATATCTTAGTTGGGATCAAGTACAGGTACTGTTTTATTATTACAGAGAAAAGGGAATCATTTAACCATTAAATAAACCCAATAGGGCTGTTCTGCCCCAATAAGGGGTAATTATATCTTAGTTGGGATCAAGTACAGGTACTGTTTTATTATTACAGAGAAAAAGGAAAGAATTTTTTAAAATTAGAATTATTTGCTTATAATGGAGTCTATGGGAGAAGACCTTTCCTTAATTCAGAACTTTCTGGATAACGGGTTTCTGGATAAGGGATCCAATACCTGTAGTAGCTGAGATTATACGTGGGCAACTAATCCAAAATTGGGTCCCAGTGCTATACAGAGTGGGTGCCCATGATCCCCTTTAAAACAATGAAATTTACTCATGCAATAACCTATAGTCTTTCTACAGACAGAAAATTCTATACAGTCTAATTCAGTCCTTATGACTGAATTTGGTTCCCCTCGGTGGTTTAGGAAACTAAGATCTATTGGCTCCAATCTATTCCTTGTACCTTCATAGTTTTACTGCATTGTGAAGACTGCCTAGGAGCACAAACGGGCCTGGGCTGGCAAGGAGAAGATGCCTTCTTCTGGCCACATCCCCCACCGCACCACCTCCCTATTCTCAATGTCCTTATTATTGAACCAGGTGCTTATAGCCAGTCCAATATACAACATTTAAAGGTCCATATTGTATTAAAAAAAGGGATGATGTAATAAAAGGTAACCTGTGTGAGCCATGAACAGGATGGGCGCTATTAAAATTCATTGGAGGCCTGCACGTGGGTTTCCATCTAGAGAAATAATTGATTACCATGACTTTTATTGTACAACAACATGAGGACCAGTCACTATGTGTGTAAAGATAATCTATCAGTCAAAAACAGCAATTAACTAAGTACCATCTCATTATCTTAAAACAATAGACCCATTGTAGAGCAAATATTGGTTAACTGGCCAGTTAGGATGGAAATGCACACAACTGACTAGTGCTGAGCTCCTCACTGAGCCTCCTTCTGTCACAAACAGATGTGATTCTCTCACTCAAAGGAATTGCCATTAAACTCTGGATATGCCATTAAGCCCCCTGGTAGGACAATAAGGAATTACTTGTACATAGGGATGGAGCTTCCTCCCCATTGTTTAGATGTCCTTGTTCTTTATATTTGCCCCGTACTAGACCCTGGTTCTCCTTGGCTGGTCAATGATAATCCATCTCTGTATTGGCTCAAAGCTTTGTTACAAAACTGGGAAGATCAAGCTGAGTGCTGCTGATTCCCACCTTATCTTCTGTCCATAAGTCGCAGATTTAGGCACGATGGTGTGAAGTCACTTCCCACTGCACCCAGCAATTAGAGCTTCCATGGTGTGAATGGAAACACCACCCACGCTGACACAATGGGCACGTAACGGTTTGGTGTGAAAGTCGTGCGAGTTGGGAATCAGACTTGGTCCATATGAAAGGGCCAGTATTTTCTATTTTGCTTCTTTGTTCTAAAATAAATAAATACAAAAATCAAATGCCCGCCAAAGCTGTCACCGTCTGACTGATTTACTTGCTGCTACTCTCTGTAGTGGGCAATGTTGTACGTCACTTCCAACTGACATAAAAATGGATCTTTTACAAGGGGAACAGATGGGTGCTTCTAACCAGGCATATCAGTGATGGACATCTGTGGTCCCCTAGGTGTTCCTAAACTACAACTCTCATCTTCCAGCACCCTACACCCAATAAGGCAGCCTCCATTATATACAACTATGCATATACATATGGCTAGTAAATGGAAGCCCTACAGCAGTGATCCCCAACCAGTGGCTCGGGGGCAACATGTTGCTCACCAACCCCTTGGGTGTTGCTCTCAGTGCCCCCAAACCAGGGAGTTATTTTTGAATTTCTGACTTGGGGGCAAGTTTTGGTTGAATAAAAACAAGACTTACTACCAAATAAAGCCCCCTGTAAGCTGATAGGGTGCATAGAGGCTGCCTAATAGCCAATCACAGCCCTTATTTGGCTCCTCCATGAACTTTTATGGTGCTTGTGTTGCTCTCCAAGTCCAAGCCCTACAGGGTACTTTTACCTTTAACATATGTCACCTAATATAGGTGCACAATGGCGGGTTAAGGTGGCCATACACGCTACAATTATGATCTTTCCCGGGACCATTGGTAGTAGGAAAGTTCGTTTGTCCACTTGAGGCAACACAAAGGAATTCTTTACCCCTATCTGACGATTAAGCAATAATATTTATAAAGTTAGGGCACCTTCAAAGGCGCCTGATCAAAATTTTCCTGCCCGATCGACTAGATGACCACTATCCAAGGCTTTTGCTGGGATCAGTTGCGTCGTCTCCCACCATACACGCATCCATTATCATATGAAACTTAGTTTTGTACAATAATGTTAGTGCATCTATGGCCACATTAACAGACTATTCATTGTGTGGCCCTGAGTCCATTTGCTGCTACTCCCAACATGTAACCAGGATTGTGTCTCCTACTAAATATTCATAATAATTAACATTACTGCTGGGCCTGTATAACCTACACTGGACTTGTCTTTTAACAAAGCACTACACAGCTTGCTCATTAAAACACATGGGCCCAGGTGGATCGACTGCTCTACATCTTCCCGATATGAAAGAACCCTTGTTTTATTCAGCATGGAATCTTCCAAAACATCTGCTGCTTTTATATAAGCACTCAGCAACTCCCTGTATTACAAACCAACCAAAATGGAAATATAATGCTGAGAAGGGGAGAGAAACTCCAACCCAAACTCTTCTCTTCAATCTGTTTCCGTCTACCAGAATGATAGATTGATTGATAGATAGATTGATAGATAGATAGATGACAGAAATAAATATATGATAGACTGATAAATAGACGTTTGATCAATCAATGACAGAGATAGATATCTGATTGATTTATTGATAGATGATAGATAAATAGATATATGATTAATATATGTATAGATGAGATATATAGATAGATAGATAATAGATATAGACAGTCAGACAGACAGACAGATAGTTGAGATGTATATATAGATGATAGATAGATAGATGATAGATAGATAATAGATAGATATAGACAGACATATAGATAGATAGATAGATAGATAGATAGATAGATAGATAGATGAGATTTATAGATAGATAGATAGATAGTGAGAGACAGACTAAGGAGATAGATGGATAGATAGATCAATAGATAGATGATAGATCAATAAATATAGTATTGAGAGATAGATATAGACAGACAGACAGATGATCGATAGATAAATAGATAGATAGATATAAATACTAGAGATAGCTAGATAGATGATAGGCAGATGGATATATATATATATAATGAGGCACAGACTGAAAAGATAGAAAGATAGACAGACAGATAGATAGATAGATAGATAGATAGGTAATAGATATCTATAGATAATATGATAATAGACAGACAGATGTATAGACAGATAATGAGGCACAGAGTGAGTAGAAGCCAGGGATGAGCAGAAGGCCAGGGGGCAAGTAGAGACATGAGGTAGAAGGTAGCTATTAGTGTGTGCTGTTATGGTGGCTTTCCCGTATATTGCTCACTTGTGTCTTTAGGGAAATATCTGGCATTTAATGATTAATGACTGTAGGAAAATTAATTAACTTGAATAAAAATCATTCCGTTTCTTGGGAACGTTTTTCCACATAAATGTTGACAAGAGTGAAATGCAATGCAGCTGCCAGCTATTATTCTTCCAGTCAAGTTTAATAAGAAAGAAAGAGAGAAGGGGGGTTAATTGTAACCAGGGAATCCATAAAAGCCTCCTGTACCCTGTTCCCTCACAGGTGCTCTCAGGGGAACAAAATGTCCCCCTAAAGCTGGGCAAGTGGTAGCTTCCAGGTGGCAGAGCCCATTCTACAGTGGGTACAATATTTATTCTTATATCCTTATAGGGGGCACTTTTGTGAGGGCAATTAGTGGAGCAAACATGTGGAGCAAGCCTTATTGAGGGTTACTGTGGGCAGCCCTATGGTCAGTAGGTTAGTGAATGGCTAACGTGCCATTAAGCACCGGGTTGTTTATTCTGTTACTGCATTGTACCAACATTTCCTGTAGGTGAGAAAACTAGCACGCGGGTCACTAAACTGTCCCAGGCGATTCCTGTTTGCTTTTCCCATGGCCCAATATGGCTGAGGGCAGTATGTTGTGTCCCTCTGTATCTATATCACTTTGCTGAGCCAGGCAGGGGGTTTTATTGTGGTGGCTCAGTAGATAGCACTGCTGCCTTGTGTCGCTACGGCCCTGAGTTCAAGTCTGACCAGGCTGTACCTCCATACAGTGAGCAAAGTGTAATCACCATGTTTTCTTTCTAACAATGCACCACTTATTCCCAGAATTCCATTGCCATTGCAGACGCAAGTGGTGATTCTCTTGATGCAGTTGCACAGTGTCTACTGCAGTTGCATCTGATTTGACAAAATGGACACAACTGCACGTGTGTTTCCTTGCAAATTGGGTGCAGTTTAGTGATGTGCTGGCTGGCCAGATACCCACGGGTTTGGGCCAATCTCGGCACATCACTTGCGGGTTGCGGGCGGGTTTGGGTTGAGCTCTTCCGCTCGCTCTCTCCGTGACTTAATACTGCTGGTTGCATCTTTCAGCTTCTGAATTTATAGGCGCCTGCCCGCCACACCTGCCCCTTTTGTGATGTCATTGCGGGGCGGGTGGGCACAGGTCTATAAATACAGGACAGAAGCCAGATCCGGTGGGGTTCGGGTTGGGAGCGTTTAGGGTCAGGTACACATCGGGTGCAGTTGCCCAGACAGGAGCAGATTAAAGGAGAAGGAAAGGTAAAAACTAAGTAAGCTTTATCAGAAAGGTCTATGTAAATACAGCCATAAGCACTCACAGAAACGCTGCACTGAGTCCTCTGTCAAAAGATTTGTTGTCTCTGTTTTCCTGTGTCAGAGACACACAGCTCTCTCCTCTCTCCCCTCTCCTGCTCCCCCCTCCCTCAAGAATGCTAAGAACTCACTCCCCCCCCCTTAGGAATGTGGATCTGAGCCAATCAGCAGGAAGCTTCCTCATAGTCTTACAAACTGAGAATGTACACGGGTCTTGGTCTCGGTGCAGGAGTGAGGCATTATGGGAACTTTCTTTACACAGCTCAGTGTCTTTTTTTCCTATGAGGCTTCTGATCATCTGAACGGGAGAAATATGGGGAGACTTAAGGGCACTATTGAGAGAACTGAAGGTATGCCTGCAGCTTGGGATTAACTCTTATTAGCCTTTCCTTCTCCTTTAATGATTGGATTATAGCCTGGGGGCCAGTGTGATCAGGGGCCCGTTCAATTATTGTTAGAATTATCTTTTATTGTTATAAATAAATATGTATTTTTATTAGTGCAGCTGCTGCCTGGGTCTGTCCAGTCTCACTGGATACCTGGCTGCTGGGAGAACAGGCAAGCGGTGTGTGCGTTCGCCCTGTCGGATGCAGCAGATAAGCCCCAGGCAGACATGCAGTGGCACGCTCTGAACCCAACCTGACGTGCGCACATTCCTGCCTCTCATCTGCATCCGACAGGGGGAATGGACGCACGCTCTGCTTGCTTCTCCCAGCAGCCAGGTACCTGACGCAACCAGACAGACCCAGGCATCAGCTGTGCAAATAAAATTACGTATTAAAACAAAGAAAATTGAAATAATAATTGAATGGGCCCCTGTTCACACTGGACCCCTAGTGTGTCTCCACTTTATAAATAAAAATAAATAATATAATAAAAACTTTGCAAATAATAATAATCAAAAACTAGATGGCCAATAAGACCCCTGAGGAATGCCCTTGACCCCTAGGCTGGATCTGCGTGCCCCCCACAGACTGTTTAAAACTGAACGGGGAGGCCAATTGTGAATGTATACTTGTACCCTTCCTTGTGTGTTTTCTGCTAGGCATGGGAATAGTAGTAGGGGCCCTGTAGAAAGTGTAGCCTAGGGGCCTCACATCTCTTAATACGCCACTGTCCACACAATATTTCTGACTTCATTTCTGGTATTCGGCGTGCACGTGTGTCCTTTTCTCTGGGTGCAATTGTGCTGCGCCTATGGATGCAGGGCACTGGGAAACCTGGAGCTACGGCCTGGTCAGGAGGCGTTGGTAGGTTCAGGGTCCCCCTGTTTCCCACTGTGCTTACCAACCAATAAAATAAGCCCTAATATCTGCAAAGGGTTTGTATTCACTCCCCATGTTTCTGTGGGTTTCCTCTGGGTTCTCCTCCCACACTCCAAAATAATACAGACAAATTAACTGGCGACTGATAAAACTGACCCTACTGGATGATAAATTGTTAGATTGTAAGATCTACTAGGGCAGGTACTTATTTGAGTGATGTAACAAATGGGGCTGATAGCTCATGGTAGTTCATGGACTGGCCCACCAGGATACCAGGGAAACTCCCGGTGGGCACAGGTGTCAGTGGGGCCTCTTGCTTCTAACTATTTGGCCAATTGCATGGTCATTCCCTATTTCTGTATGGGAAAAAGAGATGGAAGGATAGAGAAAAGAGACTTGGTAATAGAGAGATTGAGCGAGGAGAGGAGGAATAATAGTTTGAAGAGGAGGCCTATAGTCCAAGGTTTTCTGGTGGGCCCCTGGCATCTCAGTCCAACACTGGCATTATAGGAAATGTCCCAGTGAGAACATCGGGGTCTGATTGAAATTTAGGCATGGAGGTGCCATACTAACCACTTTAAAACACATGTGTGCCCAGTGACCACCAGTTTCTGCCATTTGTATCCACCCTCATACTTCAAATGGCCCCTTCAAACTCAACTTTTTGTTCTCTTCCAGGGAAACACGATTGGCCACAAATCCCACTGGGGTATTTGTATAGTATCTTGCCCTGCAATTTTAGAGAACCTTCATGGGCTCTTTTGCTTCCATGCCGACTGCTTGCCCACAGGCAATTACTACTCTTCACTGTTGTCAATAAGAGAACAAGGTGTTAATGTAATGTTGGGTTACACAGGTCACCCATATGACACAAGCCAAGGCAAACTAATGGGATCTCTTTTCCCTGGGCTGGGGGTAATTATTATCTAGGCTAATATGCCACACGTAGTTGTTACCTTGTTATTTCTTCTCTGTATATATTGTGTGAAGAAACAGGATCTCAGGGATACCCAATAGGATTAGCAGCCCCTAGGGATGATGGAGCCTCCTGGGCTCACTCTGCCACTGCTGCTTTATTCAATGTTTTCCTTCCTTCTTGACCTGCCACTTGTGTGTTACCTGTTCCTGGCATTCCACCATGTAAGTGTGCCTGCTGAGCAAATAACCAAATACGTGTGCTTTAGTCGGTCAGCCAAGGGTCGCCTTTCACTCCTTTATTACTGCGCGGCCTGGGAAGGAGCCTATTGAGACAAGGGGCGGACTCAGGCAAAAATCATAATGTTAAAGCGGTTGTTTACCTTTAAATTAGGTTTTAGTATGTTGTAGTGAGTGCTATTCTGAAACTTATTTATCTTTTTATAAAGAAAATCTCCAGTTTGGAATTAGCAGCTATATGGTTGCTAGGAACCAAATTACCCTAGCAACCAGGCAGTGGTTTAAATGAGAAACTGGAAAAGGAATAAGGGTGGGTCTGAATAGAAAGATAAGTAATAAAAAGTGACAATAAAAATGAAATTGTAGCCTCAAAGAACAAGTTTTTTGGGTGAAGGGGCCAGCTGGAAAGAGGCAGAAGAGGAAAGCAAATAATTCAAAAGCGATAAAAAATAACAAAATAAAGACCAATTGAAAAGTTGCTGAAAACTTGCCATTCTATAATATACTAAGGGGGTTATGTAACAAAAGGCACTAATTTGCCCAGGTGCAGGAACCTATAGCAACCAATCAGCAGGCAGCATTTACTGGTCACCTGTGTAAAAGCAAGCATCTTATTGGCTGCTATTGGTTACCGTACCTGGGCAAACTTAGTGCCATTAGTTACATATAGGGGCTTTAATTAACTTAAATGAGAACCACCCCTTTAATCCTGATACCTCTTCTTACTATAATAGGCAAACTCATTGGCTGGGGTAAAATTGGCACATTCCTTGTTTAGTTATGGGAAGGACAGAGCTAATGCTCAGTCAATGTACAATGTCATTTACCATTCAGTGGCCTGTGCATGGGGGTCTTCCCAAGAGACTTCCTGGCAGATATCTGTTGGGTAATAAATCAGAAAATCCCATTGAACAAGGAGCACATCAGTGCCCTCATCCCAACAGGTGTACATAGCCGTTGAGCAGATCATTGGCCAAGAGGCTGAATAATCAGATCAGCACAATTCGGGCCAGCATGCGAGTTGCCAAATTGTGCAACAATCAGTTTGTTTGGCAACCTCACCATTCAAAGCATGTCTTCTGGTGTATGCACAGGAACATGTCAGCTAATATCTGAAGGGAAAGCTGAATGAGCTACGGGCCTGACCATAGATGCCATATATATTAATTTCCTGGGCATAATGGTGACCACCAAGCTATTACAGACAGGAATAGGTCCAGCGATGGGGAGGACATGCCTAGGGTCAGCAAAGGCAGACAGGGGACACAAACAAAGGGCAGGATAAAGATCTGTGTCAGGAGTCTGAATGTGCACAAACAGGGCAGAGGTCAGAAACCAAGAAATTGTGAGGAAGAGGCATAATAAAAGCAAGAAGTATGGGCAGGATCAGGCACAGGCAGGGCAAGGTTAAACACAGACAAGTCTGGAAAAGACAAACACAAATCAACTGAGCCATAATATGTTTTTGGAAAGATGTGACTGGGCCAGACTGGCAGGACACTGGAGCTAAAGGTTCAGTGTGTGTTTACTGGGAATCACTTTATCCAGAAATCCTGCATTAGGGGAGCCCCAAACCACCAAGGGGACAAAAGATTTAAAGTATAAGCACAATGCTAGTCTAGAGCTAGAGCGACACAGATATCTGTAGGAATATATCCAAAAAGGATATATTCGGTGCAATTTCGACAAATCGCCGAAAAAGCCTCGCGAGGCAACTTCGGCGATTTGCCGAAATCACGCCGCCGCGTGTGCCATCCCACCGTGTGCCAGAGCCCTTAGGCCTATAATATCTTTTGGGGGTCCAGATAGAGACAATTGCACTTAATGGGCTCCTGTAGTAGTTGTGAGTAGGAAAAGTGCGCTTGGTGGGGGGGAGCAAAATAGAAAGTCTAGGAGACCAAGGTAGTGGTGACAGTAGGATAAGATGGCTGCTAAGAGCAAGATGGCAGAAACACATTATATTAGTGTTGCCCAGCCTACAGCCCTTAATTTGTTACTCCTTGACAGCATACTATACCCAGGGTATGGCCACACCTTGTATGATGAATTTCCATACAGGTATCAAATAATAGACTAAGGAAGGATTGCCACTCCGGGGGATATAGTCAAGCTAAAGGCTACACTGGGCCCTGTAATCTCAAGATGAATCCTATAGTTTGAAAGAGGTCATATACATGCTATATGGATAAGCAACTCTATGTGGAACATTTTCATTCAATGATGAAGTCTTAGCTACCAGAGCAGATCATGCAGGCAGAAACAGTTGAAGATAGTAGAATAACAGCTCCCTTTAGACCTGTGACCTTTCTCCCGCTTTCCATTGGTGAAGACATTTTCAGTCGTACTTCACTAATATAATAAAAATCCTTGACCTGTGTCCATGTAACTAGTACAGCAAGCTGGGGAGTCAGCACATCTCCCCATGGTTCCTCAGGGCAACGCCACATACTTCAGTGCACACTTTGTGTTAGGATTCTACTTACTATGACACCTCTTCCCTTGTCTGAACCGTTACAACTATATTTAGGTTTTATCTTTGTATCTTGCTTTTGCAAAGGAGTGGAAATAAGCCCAGGGCCTTGTTCAGAGCTGCAGCTTGGAATGGAGGACTTGGCAGGAAAAATAAGTCTATGCAAAAGAATTGTGATTTTCATGCAATTTCTATGTATTATTGCCAAGATACTACTGATGGGTGCAATAATGACTGATCATACTATAGAACAGTGATCCCCAACCAGTGGCTCACAAGCAACATAGTTACATAGTTACATAGGGTTGAAAAAAGACCATTGTCCATCAAGTTCAACCCATCCATCAAGTTCAACATGTTGCTCCCCAACCCCTTGGATGTTGCTCCCAGTGGCCTCAAAGCAGGGGCTTATTTTTGAATTTCTTGGAGGCAAGTTTAAAAGGTATAAAACCATGGGTACTGCCAAACAGAACCTCCTGTAGGCTGCCAGTAGCCACATAGGGGCTACCTAATAACCCATTACAGCCCTTACTAGGAACTTTTTTCATGTTTGCATTGCTCCCCAAAAGTTGAGGACCCCTGCTCTAGAACGTACCACTCTGTTGTTAAATGTCCCTAATACAGTCTTGTGGTGTCTCTGTACAGGTGATGAGCAAACTTACGAGGATGTTCCAGTGTTGGACCAGGCCTTCTGATAGCTAGTTCATCCCCCTATAGATTTCTGACTGGTTCTTACCAAAACCATGATGACGATTTCCACCACAGTTTGCCAAGTGACCACCCATTGTCTTCACCAATCACAAGGAAGTTCTGGTGTGTGCTTGCTTGGAGAGCTCGGGGTATTAAAAAAACGAGGCCCTGGCAGTGCAAGACGTGAAGGCCCTATGTAATGGAAATAAAATGACATAAATGATGGAAGCTCAACCTGTAGCCTTTTAGCTGTTTTGGAAATATACCCTGAAATGGCCTTGCTTGGTTGGCATTACTGTAAGTTTCTACAATTGATCCAAACTCACTGACCCCTGCTTTTGATTGGCCCTCAGCACTTTATTTTGTAGCAGCTCTGCCTGATACTGCCGTGCTGATAATGCAGACTATTTTATTCCTAAAATTCTTTAACTCTGTGGCACAAACTGCAAGACTAACTGCTAATCATAATCCTACTTAAGGCAAAATGAATTTGCCAGATTTATGTTCCACTCAGTCGTTATCTGATCTGCTAAGAATGTTGCTGCCTATAAGACACCCAATTCCTTGTATACTCTATAGAGATAATGCCATTCATATATAATACAGCCCTATTCTTCTTCTCTGTGTCCTTTCATCTCCTGTCAGGGCTAAGTTTAGGCCTGTGGAACATGTATTGCAACTGGTGCCCCTTCTCAGTTATAAACCCAGACCTCTAAATTCACAACAATGTCAAAAGTCCAGGGCTGCTGGCTTAGGGGCCCCCATACACCCCCACATTAGGTTAACACGCTGCTGCTCCCCCCTCCCTCTGTGTACCTTGTATTCTCTGTTGCTCCCACAATTAGCAGGGAAGGTAAGGGGGAGGTGAGCAGGGAATTAGGCCATGAGCAGGTCTGGGTCCCATTGCTTTTCCCTGGAGTTCAACCTTGATTCACATGGTATGATACATTTCTTTTTATTGCATATTGCCGGCTGAAATGTAATAGTCCAGTTACACTCGGACATGTCCTCAGTCTATAGTGGCAGCCTGCTCTGGCACTCCCTAAAGGTCCCCATACACTGGCAGACGGGTGGACGACATCGGGAGAATCCAGGGTAATTCGATCGTTTGGCCCTGGGGCCAAACGATCGAATTATAATGCCGGGTATAGGCAAAGTTGGTCCAGGAATCACATCAACGAGCTGATGCGGCCCCCGATCTGACTAGATTTTCTAACCTGCCCGATCGAGATCTGGATGATTTCAGGCCAGATATCGGTTGGGCAGGCCCGTCGGTAGTGCTCATACACAGGCGGATTAGCTGCCAAATTGGTCTAAGGGACCCATATCAGCAGCTACTATCGGCCCATGTATGGGGACCTTAAGTTGCACATCTGAGGGGTAACAGGTCTTTCCCTGCCTGCCCCTCATGAGCCTATTCATGGAGGAGATGTCCTCTGCCCTCCATTTTGGAACGTAGAGACCTGACCTTGAGTGCAAAAAACATGGCGGATTGCCCAGTAACAAGCATTTTTTACAGAACTGCCTCTGATCTTCCATCTGATGTGCTATCCTTATACCAAAATTAGACACTGGTTTTAGTCATAGTACAAACTTTATTTCATTTGGCGGTACTTGTAATCATTGTCACTGAGATGATACCCATTGTGACATTACCGTTACATAAGCCAATCTAATGGGAGCAGTGGAGATCCAGTATCTTGTGTTTCTTTTTAAAGCTATGTCCTGTTTTCCCAAAGATTGATAATCTAATTAAAAACTTGTGTGTTTTAGCATGCAGTGAAATTGTCCAATATAAACCAAGCTGAAACCAGAGGAATAGGACATTAACCCCTGGCACACTACTAGTTACTGTTAAACAAATACTATTATTATACAGAAATGTTTTAGTGATGGAGGAGTAGAAAAGTTGCAAACTATGCACTAAATGTGCTAGAACTTCTACTGACATTCCTCAAGGACCCCACACGGAAGCAATCTTGTATGGTCTTGTTATATCACTGTTATGTAACTGGCTTTTAATCTTTTAAAAGACAGAAGTAGATAAAACATGAATGTAACTTGATGTAGAGGTTTTGGTGGTTAAAATCCCACTTTCCCTCAAGCAACCAACAAAAATTCCCAAAAAAACCTGCACATACAAATATAATATAGAGTATATTAAGAATATATACAAGAATGCGATTGTATTTATTGTATTTGGAGTAGAGGGTTTCATTCTCACTGGGTTCAGGGTGGGTTTGGTGAGCACGTTATTGATTGAGACTCTGAATTGTTGACCAAATCAAACCTGAGCTCTCACTTGAACCACAAGATACAGTCATGTTTTGAGCATCTTATGAGCAGACTCAGTTCACTAGAAAAGACAGTTATGTTTGGAAGAGTCCAAGAAGACTAACAATAATATGGGCCGGCTGGGGACCATAAAAAATCCTTTGGAGGGCACATCAGGTCCACAGACCTCCAGTTGGACAGCTCTGCTCTACCTAATAAGTCTAGGTCAACTTCCATTGCACTGAGCCCCACTGGGGAGACCAGCCTCCAGCTTATAAACCACTGATTTAGAGGTTAGGGATGTGGCTAGTAAAGAATAGAATGGGGCCTCCCATTGTACTCTAAGGGGCAGATTTACTAATCCACGAATCCGAATCCCAAAAGGGAAAAAATCGTATTGGAAACAAAAAAATTTTTTTCATTGCCGTCACGATTTTTTGTATTTGTTGCGACTTTTTCGTCGCTGGCGCAACTTTATCATATTTTGCGTGACTTTTTCGTCGCCGCCGCGATTTTTTTGTATTGAGCTATTGTTAACGGCACAAAAAACAATTCGATTTTTTTGCGACGGTGACAAAAAAGTCGCGGAAAATATACGAAAAAGTTGCGTCAGCGCCGAAAAAATCGTGGGACATACGATAAAGTCTAATCGCAAAAATACTGATCATTACGAAAAAATGCATTCGGGCGCCTTCGGACCGTTCGTGGATTCGTAAATCGCACCTAAGGTCTCACTTCAAGATTCAGTCAGGGTAAAGGGTGCTCTAGGGTGCCAACTAACGCCAATGAAAACTGTAAGTGTTGCTAACCGCACCCATAGGTGATGATAGAATTCCGTGATTGCTCCAAAACAAACATGTTGCACATACAGACCTGACCCGATCTCACAGCTCCAGGATGATTGTATTATTGTATATTGAGCGATGATGAAGGCTTTGCAGTCGGGGGGACCTGAGCAACCCAGTCTGCTGTTTGAAAAGTGGAATTGTGAACAAAATAATATTTCCTTTGTTTTCAGTGTAAGTTTTCATGTAATTTAAGCATTTTTAAATGATTCCCCCCTGGGATTCCCTTTTAATTAAAAGTTTTTACCTGATCTAAAGTGTCATAAGTCATTTCAGCTTAATGTAACCTTACACCTAGGCTTTCATCATTTTATATAAATTGCAATATGAAAAGTTGCAAAATACATTTACGTATGGGAATGAATAGTATAACCTGCAGCCCTAGAGGTGCTGTTTAAATACAATTCCCAGCATCCCCCAACCGCCTGGAGCTGCAAATGGATTCAGAGAGTTGCAGACCAGCTGGGGCGCTGCAGGCTGGAAAGTTCCTAATGCACCTAATGAAAATGTATTTTACACAGTATATCTCCCCTGCCATTTTATCCAACCCCCCAAAAGGGACCCTCTAAAACTAGGGTTCCAGGGCAAATACCCTTTCTCTATCTTTAAACTGGTGCTAATAGTGGAGAAAGTCTTTACAACAATGGCGGTACAGAGCCAAAGTGTAGACTGGAAGTAGGTTACTAAATTAATGGGTTACAGTCATGGATTCTCTCAAGCGAATTAGAAGTCATGCCACTTGATCAATAAACTGATGTTTTCTTAAGTGAGTCCACAATGGTGCCCCTTGAGCAATTAAGTGAGGTTTTCCTATGTTAATCTACAATAGTGCCACTTTTAATTTAACTAATTAATTGACATTTTCCTATATGAGTCGACAATGGTGCCACTTGATTAGTAAGCCAATGGTCTTAATGGTGGCACCTGATCATTGAATTAACATTTTTACACAATGGTGCCATGTTGTTGAGCCCACAATGGTCCCACTTTATCAGTAAGTGAGACTGCAACCGTGCCACTTGATAAGTAAGCCGCTACTTTTCATAAGTCTGCAGTGGTACCACTAGATCAATGGAATTACCATGGGCACAGTGGTGCCAACTGATCTGTAAATTGACATTTTCCCAAGTGAGTCCACAATGGAGGAATATGATCAGTAAGCCAACAGTCTACTAAGAGAGTCCACAGTGGTTCCACTTGATCAGTAAACTGCCAGTAAAGCTCCACACTGTATTATTGGGTATATAGTTGAAGAAAGGAGCATCTGGGAAGCAGACTCAACCATAAAGAAACAGAAGCCCCATATAGTGTTCTAATAGGAAGGGAGGAGGGGACTATACTATCAGGCTGTGCATGTATCAGTATACTTGTAATATGTTCTGTTACAAGGATATCATTAATAAGAAGTATTATAACCGTACTCCATACAACACCTGTTGCTGGACCTATATGGTTGTGTTGCGTTGAGATGTCATTAATCGCCAATTTGAACACATTAGGCCAGAGGTCTGTGCCATCAGATGGTGAAATATGTGCAGGATGAGATTGTAATGTGGGTGTTGGCAACCTCTCCCTTAGATATATATGCATTTTAGCTGATAACTCTGCTCATTATGTCATTAAATTCTATGTGTCACTGCACTTGTATTTTAATTCTGAGCATTTTCGTATATAAATCTTGAAAAACAGACAACAACCTTATTCTCAGTTACCGTCTCATAAAATTATCATGGCACTTATGGGAAGCAAAGTGCGGGCTCATAATTAAAGCATTCAGTCTTGGAATGTGCTTAAATTGCAAATTCTGTCTTCATATGGCAGTGTAACTTAAAGTGATAGGGGCGCTAAAGCCCCAGATAAAGCCTGGCTTCAGGGGACTGTATATGTCAAGATTCGTTCCAGGAATTCGGAAGATTCTAACTATACTGCCAGACCATCTGTACGGCACAGTAGGTGGGGGGCAGCTTTAACAGCGCATTGCAATTCTAGCAGGTTATTGGGGGTAGATGGGACATTGATGGATGTGGAAGTCAGTGAGAAGCCTCAGTTCTTGTATATGCCAGGTAGACAATAGTCCTAATTCAATATACCTTGAATCAAAGGAGATGGAGCTGCTCCTATAAGGTGTAGGAACATGACATTTTTGTTTGGGGGGGCTACCAATTTAAGGCTTTCCATTGGAGAAATTATAATTATATATAAACGTATAGCAGTTGGTCTCTATTTGGGGAGGCTATGCTTCTAAAAATAGCCAAATATAGTGC